>NC_133783.1:40368660-40537890 GCF_003597395.2 Chelonoidis abingdonii
ACAGATGGTCTAAACAGTATTTGGTCCTGCCATGAGGGCAGAGGACTGAACTCGATGACCTCTCAAGGTCCCTTCCAGTCCTAGAGTCTATGAATCTATAACTGATTCCACATTCACTTTCTGGGAATGATACCCAAGTAGGCAAGGATTACCAGAACCACAATGTCTAGATGCTATTATTTTGTGTTGAAGTAACCCCTGTGGGGAAAAAAAAATGAACAATTTCTTTGGTGTATTCTCTTTTATGTTCAGTGGAAGCTCTGATGCTAATTAATAGATACATTTCCTGGAATAATTGCACTTTTTTCCATAGCTACACTAAATTCTAATAGGTTTGCATTAAAAAACTGATTCTGGTTGTTTTACAAAATCATATTCAGTTTACTTTTAATGAGTCAGTCATATTTTAGATATTGATGAAAAATGTTTCAAGGAAGAGCTACTGAATTTAAAAAGCCTCTGTTTCTGCCATGTCTATTTATATGGTATCAATTAAAATAAACAGACTGTGATGGGGTATGCTCCACACCAGGCAAACCAAATCAGCCGCTAATTGAAACTAAGCTCCCCTGTGAGGTAACAGGTGGGGCAAGAAAGCCAAAGGACTGGCAACAGAGGAGGGCTGCAAAGTAAAGAGTAGCGATCAGTCTCCCTGAGGGAAGGAAGAACAGGAATCCCTGAGACCTAGACGACTCTAGGAGAGAGGGGTCTGACTAGAATGAGTGGAATCAAGGTAGGGTGACCAGACAGCAAGTGTGAAAAACCAGGATGGGGGGAGGGAGGTAATAGGAGCCTATATAAGAAAAAGCCCCAAATATCGGGACTGTCCCTATAAAATTGGGACATCTGGTCACCCTAAAGCAAGGTAGAAAGTAATCCAAGGCAAAAACTGTAAGTTTAGGAAGGCTGAAGACCTCGACTGCTTGATAAAAGGCCCTGGACTGGAACCTAGAGAAGAGGGGGGACCCGGGTTCCCTTATCAACCACTGCCAAGTTGCACTGCCAGGAGTAGTGAACAAGCAGACTGTGTGAGTTACAGCAAGAGGGACAGAGGCAGGGTAATAGAGGGGAAGGCTATTGAATGCTGTTTGTTGGGAGAGACTTGGAAAGGGATCCCAGAAAGGGAAATCTAGCCAGAGGGACAAGTCATGAAGAGAAAGCAGGACTCCTGGAGTGAGAGAAGAATAACTGAGTTTTTAGACAAAGAAAATGCAGTAAATTTAATCTACCTGGATTTCCATAAGGCATTTGATACAGTTCCATGTGGGAAATTATTAGTTAAATTAGAGAAGATGAGGATTAAAATGAGAATTGAAAGGTGAATACGGAACTGCTTAAAGGGCAACTACAATGGGTCATACTGAAAAATAAACTATTAGCTGGAGAGAGGTTGCTAGTGGAGTCCCTCAAGAGTTAGACTTGGGACCAATCTTTTTCAACATTTTTATTACTGACATTGGAATGAAAAGAAGGGAGAGTGCACTGATAAAATTTGTGGATGACAAAGTTGGAAGATATAGTCAATAAGAAATAGGATGAAATTTAATAGTGCAAAGTGCAAGGTTATGCATTTAAGGATTAACAACAAGAATTTTTGCTATAAACTGGGGACTTATCAGTTGGAAGCAACAGAAGACGAGAAAGACCTCATCTGGAATGCTGTGTGCAATTCTGGTCTCCCATGTTTAAGAAAGATGGATTCAAACTAGAACAGATACAGAGAAGGGCTACTAGGATGATCCAAGGAATGGAAAACCTACCTTTTGAAAGGAAACTCAAAGAGTCTTGTTTAGCCTAACCAAAAGGCGGCTATGATTGTTCTCTATAAATATATCCGAGAGATAAATACCAGGGAGGGAGAGGAGTTATTTAAGTTAAGCACCAATGTGGGCACAAGAACAAATGGTTATAAACAGGCAATCAACAAGTTTAGGCTTGAAAAAAGGTTTCTAACCATCAGGGGAGTGAAGTTCTGGAACAGCCTTCCAAGGGGAGCAGTGGGGGCAAAAAACCTAACTGGCTTCAAGATTGAGCTTGATAAATTTATGGAGGGGACGGTATGATGGGACTGCCTATGATGGCATGTGGCCCATTGGCAACTGCCAATAGCAAAAGTCCCCAACTGATGGAGATGGGACTCAAGATCGGCAGGTCTCTGATTTACTACAAATAATTCTTTCCCAGGTATCTGCCTGGTGGGTCTTGCCCACATGCTCAGGGTCTAACTGATCTCCATATTTGGGATCTGGAAGGAATTTTCCTCTGGGTTGGATTGGCAGAGACTCTGGGGAGTTTTAGACTTCCTCTGCATCATGAGGCATGGTCATTTGCAGGTCTATTTCAAGAGTTGGTGAGGTTCTGTGGCCTGCAACGTGCAGGAGGTCAGACTAGATGATCACGTTGGTCCATTCTGACCTTCAAGTCTATGAGAAGGGCCACAGACAGAGAAAGCAGAAAGTCACAAAGTGATGGAATGCAACTGCTGGAGACTGGCATCAGCGGAGCAGAGTTAATCCACAGTACAGCCAGGTCAAGGAGCCATCAAGCAGTGAAGAGAGTACTCTATGACACAAACCAATAAGGATGCAACTATTCTCTCACATCAAGGAGAAATGAAGTATGACCTTTGGCAGCAGGGGTTTATTAACATGCCAACACAATGTTTAACTCTGAGCTTTCAGCAAGAAACCACACAAATGACAATTTTGAAGCCTATTCTAAATATCATCCAAGTTAAATGTTATAAATATTACTGCCACCGTAACTGATTAATACAATGAGGATTAAGACACTGACCTCACAAACACTTATACACAAGTGAACAGTGCCCCTTACTGGAGTGGTACAATTCAAATGTTTGGCTTCCTTTATGGAACAGCTTCCTCGTGAGGAGAGATTAAAAGAATTGTGATTGCTCAGCTTTGAAAAGATAAAACTGAGAAGGGATATGACAGAAGTCTTTAAAATCATGAATGTGGAAAATGTGACTAAAGAAGTGTTATTTACCCTTTCGCATAACACAAGAACCAGGGCTCACCCAATGAAATTAATAGGCAAAAGGTTTAACACAAACATAAAGTACCTCTTAATACAACACACAGTCAACTTATGAACTCATTGCCAGGGAATGTTGTGAAGACCAAAAAAGTAAAACTGAGTTCAAAACAGAATTAGATAATGTCATAGAGGATAGGTGCATTAATGGCTATTAGCCAAGATGGTCAGGGATGGAACCCCATGCTCTGGGTGTCCCTAAACCTCTGACTGCCAGAACCTGGGATTGGATGACAGGGGATAGAGCCTATGAGTCATTAAGCCATGTAAGGGCATGTGACATGCTCATGTGACCCTGGATTCCATCTTGGACTGGTAACTTTCCACAAACTGGGCTGTGAGCTGTGTTTGAAGCAGTATATTTCCACACACATGGCAAAAGGACCCCCGAGGAACCTCTGCTTTGCCTCTTTCCTGCCCTGAGTGATGAAGATAAGAAAGGGCTGGTAATTAAATTAAGGATCTGGAAGTCCTTAAATAAGCCTGTAAAACAAGAATATCTCAGGGGAGGGTGAAGGTTTAAAGACAGATTGCAGGGGACTCAGAAGAAATACAGCCAATGTTACATTCAGAAAATCAGAGATCTGAAGGGAATAAGTGAAAAGAAGGAGACAAAACCAAGGAAAGGAATAGCATGTGGCCCCATCAACGTAGTATCTGAGCTCCTCAGAATGTCCAGCCTATTTCTCCTCACAGCCCCTCGGTGATGTAGTGCAGTGCTGTTATCCCCATTGTACAGATGGGGCACTGAGGCAAAGAGACTAAAGGCCAGATTTTCAAAGGTATTTAGGCACCTAGTGGGATTTTCAAAAGCGCTTAGAAGGTTAGGTGCTTTGTAAACATCACTAGATGCCTAACTGCCTCTTTGGGTGCCTGGAAACTTTTGACACTGTCCCTAAGGCATAAGGTCATACAGGAAGTCCATGGG
Source organism: Chelonoidis abingdonii (assembly GCF_003597395.2). NCBI lineage: Eukaryota > Metazoa > Chordata > Testudines > Testudinidae > Chelonoidis > Chelonoidis abingdonii. The sequence goes on from NC_133783.1 coordinate 40,372,643, forward strand.
GGAAGCAGAGCCCAGCTAGCTGAAGGCTCTCTCTCTCTCTCTGCTGCATGCTGAAGGAAAAAAAAAAAAAGAAAGAGTCTGATAGATGGGATCAAAACCAAGAAAGCCAATTCTTTGAGACCCCAGCAAATGGTCCCAGGCAATTGGGAAGGATGTCATGATTGACAGCATGAAAAGCAGCAGAGAGGTCAGGCAGGATGAAGAAAGAGAGACATAGTCAGATGAGAGGAGATCATTTAACCCCCCAAGGGTGGCAGGTTCTGCCCTATGCTGAGTTATAGAGGAATGCTGTGCAATTTTACATTTTAACTGAAAACCATTTTGTTTTGTCATTTTTTGTTCTGAGTTTGAGAAAAGGAAGGAATGAGAAAGTGCTGTATGAGTATCAAATGTGTTTCTGCCTCAAATTCTGTGTTCAGCTCTATTCAGGCCAATTCCAGAACAAAGAACAGAAATTGCATCCACAGAGTCTATAAAGTCAATGATTTTTGTTATGATTTGTATTATTCACTGGACACCATCTGTATGCTCAGCACTGTTCAGAATATGCCAGAAAATATAGTCCCTCAGCAAATGTGGATAAGATGGCTCAAATATTTAAATATGAAGTGTATAATTATTGAGCACATGTTAATATCTATGAGAGGAGGTGCTGTCAGCAATAGAAGTTTTACCTGATTTAAGGACTGGAAGTTTGGCTCTCCAGCTCCAGTGCCTGTTTATTTTCCTTTCCTGTTTGCAGAGGCCCTGATATACTTCAGAAGACTCAATATTTTTCTGAACCTTAAAATGTGGAATTTTCTTGGTTTTAAATATTCTCCTACGAGAACTGCAACTCAATCACTGTGGTGTTGATTTAAGAGTCTACTGGAAAATAACTAGCCTTTAAATAGAAGAAGTGAAAGCAGTGTTGCCAACTCTCATGATTTTGTCATGAGTCTCATGATAATTACTGTTTTCCTTAGAGCCCCAGCTCCTGGAGTCAAGTTGATATATGATGATTTCAACCTTCATTCTTAAAGAAAAATGAAGTTTCTAGCCAGGAGCGGCTCCAGGGTTTTTGGCGCCCTAGGCGAGAGTCCTTTCACGCGCCTGGTCTTCGGGGCATTTCAGCGGCGGGTCCTGGAGCAAGAGAAGGACCTGCCGCAGAATTGCCACCGAAGACCCGGAGTGCGGAAGGACCCCTTGCTGACGAATTACTGCCGAGGGCGGCAAAATGCCACCCCCCCAAATCCTGGTGCCCTAGGCAACTGCCTAGGTCGCCTAAATGGAAGCGCAGGCCCTGTTTCTAGCCCTTGTGGCTGTGGAGAAAGCTTCAAAAGGTGACCCTGGTGCACCCTAAATGCTCAAAAAACAGAAGGCAAATAAAAAGAACACCAAATATATTTTTTAACATAATCTTTTTGATTTTTGAATATTCAAGGCTGGCAGTACTGTGAAAGTGACTTGAAAGTTTCAGTTTCTAGTCTATTATCTGTTGCATAGTAACACCTCTAGAGTCCCAGGCAGGTGCGGTATAAACTCAAAGGGCTTTTGCCTAGCAGAATGTTTCCAAAAGTGAAATGATCTATTTGCAGTTCACCAAGCTTGGAAAAGTAAGTAGCTTAAATGACAGAAAGTAATCTAGATTTTTCTACAATTGTTTCAATTGTTATATTCAAGATCAAGAATATACTTAAAATTTTAAACCTAATCAATGTCCCTTAAGTGACTTGACCCAAGATGTCAGAACATGTTAGTATTAGAGCTACATGTGTCAAATATTTATTTAATTTTCTCTCTTTATACAGTAATTAGTTCGAGTACTCCTGTCAACTCATTTCTAAATTATTATCTGCAAAATAAATCAAATAAAATACTTGAGTTTTCAGGTGCCTGAGTAGCCTCTGGAATCACGGTTAAAGTTGCCTCCTACACCAAAATCTGAAATGGTGTTCCTGATTGGCAAAAGCATGATTATTGCGTACAATCTGAGTTATATGTTGACCTGGCTATACATCTGATCTCTTGGGATTAAAACAACCCTTTATGTGATTAAACTGGTTTTCAGTAACTGCTCATTATGGAGTCTAGTGTCTTGGTAGTGAGATAACGGCTGGAATGGCTAAGGAAACTGCATCTCTGACTTCTTGTTAACTAGTGTGGTGAGACAGAAGTTTACGTTTGTTACTGGCTTGGTATAACTGAATAATAGAATAACCACCAGTTTGGGGTAAGTCTGCCCTATTTCTCAGCCATTTGTCCTGAATCTGGTATTCTTAGCTGTGACCCACTGACACACAATGACAGAGGTCTGACCCCAAATGGGGTTTTGCTGTACGTCATATTAGAAATTTAAAAATCCAAATATTCAATGGAATAGTCTGAGTCAGAAGGTACTGGCAGGTTATATAGGTGGCTGAAATATATTGTACAGAACTTGAAAGTAGTCACTATTAATTAACTGCAGAAATATCAGTTGCTGTGTCTTCTTAATTAGGAGAGAATTGCCACTTCCTTTATAGATCCACGGTTTCAGGGTTTATTAGTGATTGTCCATCTTTATTACTCTGGTATAAAAGATACCACCCCAAATGATTTTTTAAAATATGAACCATTTAAATCCAATACATTATTTTTGTTTTAAAGAAGTAAAACTATGTAATTAAGTAGGGATGAAAGATATTTTCTCATCTCATTCTGTACAAAAAAAATGGATCAACACTTAAAGTACAATAAAGTTTGAGATAGTATTTTTTTTTAATAAAAACTTGAAAAAGTTGGAGCTATCCAAGTTTTTAGAAAAAGACACATATCAGTTGTTCAGACATTAGCTGTGTATGCAGTAGGACAGGACTTCTCACTCCAACAACAAAGTCAGTTTAATGAGGACAGAGACCGCACCAGAGTCCAAATAATTATACAATTGCACTGAGACTTGTCTGCAATCTTCAAATGACAATTCCAGATAAGTCTCAAGCACTGAGATATTTGTAAAGAATGGTATGACAGTAAGAGACAGGAAGGTAGAACAGTCTCTTCCCTTTTCTCAGCTCATGTCAATCTAGAATAAAAAGTACTGAAAATTAGAGGGAAATTTTCAAATGCATGAATACAAGACAGGTATCCAACTGACTTTGCATGGCAGCTGGGTGCCCAATTGCAACTTACCTTTGAAAATCTCCTCCAACGTTTCAACAACACTCTCCGTTTAGGAATCATCTACAATACAGATGAGATTTTCTGAGGGACCTATTGGAGTTAGGGATCCAACTCCCGCTAGATAAAAAAAAAAAAAAAAAAAAATCAGAACTGGAAGGACGGATGCTTAGCACTGGTAACACTAACACCATCAATAGCCCCATCTAGGCAAAAATGCAGAAATGGTCAATGTCGACTGAGGCTGCTGGCAAGAGTAGGTAGAAAGAAAGAGAAAGAAAGAAAGAAATCTGTTAGCAGCTGCAGCTACTAGCCAAAAATCAATAGGAGTCAGGAACCCGAGATCCCTTTGAAAATACCAGCCTCTGATTTTAAACTGAGTTTGTCACTAGTCAATGCTATGCATGGTTCTAAATATTGTTTGGGTCCACATGCACTATAGTAAATACCTGAGCCGGAGATTTAGACTGAAATAAAATCCATGAAAATAATAGAGTTCCAGCTATCCTAATTGATATAAGCTAACTGCAGACTTACCATGAAACCGCATGCATTGTACAAAGAACACTAAAATTATTTTATAATCAATGGTGCTTAGCTCAGACTTAATAGTGTGAAATTTAATTTGCAAATAAGCAATGTAAGGCAGAAAAGGCTAAATATTAATTTTAAAAGTACATTTCACAATCTATAGTATTATTTTCCCTTTTATAATTAAAGCAATGTTGTTGTTTTTCTCTTGTCTTGTAACAATATCCATGGCATTGGGGTACATTTGCAATAAACTGCTTTCACAAGGAGCAAATGCCTCATCTTTGTTTTGGCACTAAATCAACAGCAGAAGCTGTTTATTGCTTCATATAACCAATGCCATAAATATTAGCCACAAAATTACTATAATCAAGCGTGGGTTTTATTAATCAAAACTAGTGTGGAAATATCAGGTTTGTTTGAGATGTTTAAACCTGCCAAGTTTGAGAAATCTGTAAAACAGGTTAAAAATGGCATTTTCACGTGACCAACTGTTCCTCAGTAATTTGTTCTGAAGTCCATAAATATTGTAGTTGTATTTAAAATAAAAACCGCTATGTGAACTGATAGGACTTACCCAAATGTACATAGGCATATCATTTGGAACTGTTGTCATGAATTGAGTGTTTATGCCTTTTTATGTGAACAGGTGCTAAATGAAATTCTGTGGCAAGTAGGTTTTTCTCCTATTTGTATGTCAGAAGAATATATAAAACTGTAGATAGCTTACTCCTTAAAACAGGTTTATAAATCTTTTATGTGATTCATATTATAGATGACCTGATTATTTGTATTCTATTATTATAATATAATAAAATGTAGAATGATATAATATGCAACAGGGGTATGTGTGCAAACTTTAAATGAACATTAAAAGTGCAAAGTCAAGCACTCAAAAATAAGGAAATGCCACAATTAAGGTTTGCTACGCAACTTTAATTCAGTCCCCTTATGCATATCAGTCGTGACAGTCACATGATCACATACTATATTTTCCTGAGAACTCCTGCCTCATTCAGTGAATGAACGGACGGTGCTTCTTGAGTCAGTTGCCGTTCAATATTTCTTTTTTATCCTCATTATTCAATATATGGCCAAATCCCTTAATTACCACGCTGTATTTAAATACTGCACTGAATAAAGGATTATTAATTTTCCTGTGAGCTTTTCTATGGCACTCAGCTCTGTAGCATCTGAGCACTTCACAAACAAACATATGTATCTTCACAACATCCCTGTGTGGCACTGGAATTACCCCAGTTTTACAAAGGGGCAAATGAGATTCTAAGGCCTAAATTGTCAGAAGCATCCACTAATTTGGGGTGCTCAAATTGAGATGCCCAGGGTCTGATTTTCCAAGGCAACTAGCATTTTTGTGGTACTTCATATGTTCAAAGCACAGTACCATTGACTTTACTTGCCATTGAGAGTCAGCTTTTTGGCAAATGAGGCCCCAGGTGTCTCAGGTTGGGCACCTATACAATGAGAAACACACAATTAGTGACCACCTCTGAGAAGTTTGGTTTAAGTGACTAACTCTTGTTCTTTGAGATGTGTTGCATATGTCCATTTCACTGCAGGTGCATGCATGGTGCATTAGAGTCAGAAACATTTTCCCTTTTGTTGTACCCATCCTGGTGATACACACACACTCCACTGCTTTGTGCTGCTGCATGATAGTATAAAGGTTGGTGTTACCTCTGGTCCCCTAAAAACCAACCCAGGGTCACACTTGTATTAGTTTTATTACAATGCTGCTGTTAGGTCAGATAGGAAAGCTTATTCATACACACACACACATTCACTGCATTCATACACTCATGCACCCACACACTTACACAGACAAAGAGTTACCGGAGACAGCATGGAGGCCAAGAAACCAAAGTGTGGTAGATCTGGTAGGTCCGCCTGTGGTCACAAATCCAGGCTGCTGAGCAGGTCAAGAAGGAGGGGCTTGTTTGCATGCCTTCTTCCTCTTACGGAACTGGGCAGCTCCTGTCACGTACATTGAGTTTCCTTTCTGTGTCCTTCACCGAGAAGCATTCCCAGACCAGTTCCTTTCATGCATACCAGGTTCTTTTCTTTACAGCACTCCATGATTGCCTTCTCAGGGCAGATTATATTAGACACATCTAGCTCCTTTTTCCTTGCAGTTCCTCTCCACCCAGTCCCACATACACTCCCTTGTTCACACTCCCTTATCTTCCCGACACACCCCCTTGTTCACATTCTCTCTGATTGTGTGATGGGATAATTACACAGCTTGAAAGTTCATATAAGTGGTGACTTTAAAAGGTTAGAGAGCTTGCAAAGGTTATAAAACTTAAAAGGCTATGCTAACAATAACTGAAGTTACAAAGTCTGCAAAAAGGTTGCAGAACTTAATGATACAAGTTACTGATCTTACAATCACATTTGAGTGGAGGCTTTACATAACAGTTGGAAGCTGCCCAAGATCCCCTCAATTCTTTCACACCAGACAAACTCCAATCAGGAGGGGAAAGAGGGTGGGCCATTGAATGGACATGTGCAACATATCTTGAACAACCACCATTATAGATCAGTTTAGTAATCTTTTTTTTTCTTCTTCTTCATGATTGCATATGCCCATTCCACTTCAGGTCACCCAAGCAGTTCAATCAGGAGGTGTGTGCCAGAGTTTACCCAAACAATGTCCACAGGACTACTCATACAAACTTGACATCATCTCTGGAATTCAGAGATATAGCATAACGAGTTGTAAAGGTATGCACAGATGACCAAGTTGAAGTTATACCAATGTCTGCTAAGGTACGTGGAACCAAAAAGGCTGCAGAAGCTGCTTGAGACCTTGAAGAGCACTCTACTTTGCTGCTTGGCATGAGTGCATTGGCAATGTCATAATAGCACAGATGTATGCAGAAAGAAATCCTCTGCATTGAGATTGGAAGGCCTTTCATCCTGTCTGGAACTGATAAGAACAGCTGTCCAAAAGACCAAAAGAACTAGCATGTCCAACAGGTGGCAAACCAGGAGTACACTAGGCTTGTACCTTTCTGAGATGCAGTCTGAGGTGCAGAATCACAATCATCCAGGATACTATGTGCTCCAGTACTCTAAGACAATTTACTGTTGCAAGCAACTTGGCTTTGAGATCTATGGAAATGTTTAACATTGTCTGGAATCTGTCCTGAGGTAGTAATGCCCTGGCTACTGTAGAAACCAGGATCAGCTCCATAAGTTCTATTCTCTGAACTGAAAAGAAAACTGACTTGTCTTCATTGATCCACAGACCCAGAACACTGAGGAGGGATTGAATCCTGGATAGATGACTTTTACTTGGAGTTTGGATTAACCTCATATCAGCCAACAGTCCAGGAAAGGACACACTTGCACATCTGCTTTCCTTAGGAATGCAGCTACCATCACCATGCATTTTGTAAAACACTCTCAGGGCAGAAGAGAGGCCAAAGGGTAGGACCATAAGCTGATAATGGATGTTATTTAACAGAAATCTTAGAAATCTCTTGAGATTTTGATGGATAGCCACATGGAAATATGCATTTTTCATGTTGAGGGCAGCATACCAATTGCTGACATTCAGGAAGGATATGATGGACACTAGGGTGAAAGTGCAAAACAGTATTTTCTTTATATGTCTGGTCAAATTTTGCAAGTCCAGGATGAGTCTGAGACCTCTTTTTGCCTTTGGAATCAGGAAATAATGTGAATAGAAACTCTTCCCATGTTGGAGAAGGGAAAATCTTTTCTTCAGCTCTCAAATGGAGAAAATACTGTACTGCTCAAAGGAGGGCATTCTCATGAGGAGAGTGGTCCCTGAAGAGGAATAGGTAAGGGGGTAGTGGAATGGAAATAAATTGAACAATTCTAACCTCTTGTGCTTCCTCCAAAACAATGCCAGAGGGGCCCTCCTCACTGATGCTGAAGCACTAGGTGCACACTCAAGATGGAAGGCTCAGAAGGTAGATATGAGGATATGGTCTCACCGCTTTGTCTTTCTTTGTCCAATGCTTAAAGTGGGCCTCACTAAGGCACTTTAGACAGATGGGATGAGGGTGACTCACCAGCATAGATTTTTTTTGCAGCCGGCACAAAGTTTAAACCCTAGAGACTGAGGTATACCCCACTACTAGGCACTGTGGCCCACAGAAGGAGGAAACTGGTGCTCCAACAGTAAAGAATATAACAAATGAAACAATGAGTGCCAATAAATACAGAAGATTAAATAAATTTCCAGTAAGGGGAGAACTTGCAGAAGCAACAGAATGTACTCCAACCACCAACCCTGGGTGGTAAGAAGTAACTGAGGGGGATCTGGAGTGGCTCCCGCCTTCTATACCATCATACAGTGGCACAAGACAACAGAAGGCGCATGCACTGCCCTGATGGGTACCATTAAGGAAAAAATCTCCCTCTCTGGCACAGTGGAGGCTCACACAACCGTAGTGGAATGGCCATATGCAATCACTTGAAGAAGAACTACACAGAAGATTTTCTGTGGCAGAGGAACAATTCCATTTTCCAGGTTAGTATTCACCTATCTTAACCATGAGACAAAGTTTTCTTCATGCAGTCCCCTACCTCACTCACCTTCCACACCTTCCAACTTCTACAATAAAAAAGAGTCCTACAGATCACAGCCTCATTCAATACACAATCTGATTCATTCACTAAGTCCTGTCAATTTTGTGCACTGAACGAGGCAAGGGTCCTAATTTTTCAATACTTAACTTTGCAACAGAATGTTCCTTTAACATAGTATTTTGATGCAATTTCCTAAGACCAAATTCCATTGTGTGGCACCATATTAACTTGCAACTTGAATTAATACAGCAGTATGGGAAACTTTAGATCCACAACTTAGATATCTACTACTTGATTCAATAGACTGGCAGGTTACAGTAGTAGCTTGTTAACCTATATGCGGACCAGCTGGATGGGACACATATTTGCCACTGGGTTTTCACAGCTATTTTCTAGACAGCAAAGAAATGTTGAGCCTCGGGACCCTGAGTTCAATTCCAGGGTTTGGTTGTGTGTTCTAGTGATGGTAGACTCTTCTATCCTTCCTCCTAGCATGTCTTCTCAGGCCTTTTCCCCTCAGTCCCTGTTCTTGCTCTTACCACCTTCCTTACATTTCCCCACTCCCAGCCCCACTCAGTATTTAAGTCAAGCTGTTCCTCCTTCTCCTCAATGCTGTCTGAGAAGCAGCACATCACTGAAAGTAAAGGAGATAGATAATCACTTCAGTCCTGGGCTCTGCCTGACAGCAAAGGGGGAGTAATTACAGCGAAAGTCTGACTTAGTCCCTTCAACATGGGGTTAGAGTATGCTCAATGCAGAGGAAATCTATAGAAAATTTAGCTGCCAAACTCTAGCTTGCCTCTACTAAGCATTTAAAAACAGCAGTGGTCAGCACAACTCAGGAAAATGTGTCTCTCTCTCCACAGGGCTCAGCAAATGGCAACTGAGAACAAGGAAATACACTGCCAAATTTCAACTTCCTGTTCCAATGATTGGAGGCACTACAGCTTCTCAATAACATGTGAGACTAAAAACAGGGTCTCAATGAAAAGTGTTAGGAAAACTTAATAGGCATTACTGTCAACTCCAGCTATAATATACACACACATTTACATACTTAGCATTGATTGTGCCATCTTTGTGATGAAATTATAGCAACTGTATAACTGACATTTATATAGAGGGTGCCAGGACTAATTTTTCAAATGTCAAAACAAGGAAAAGTAATTCCTTTTCCTAGCTTGTCTACACCTGTTTAGATATGAATGACCCAACTGAATAAGGTAACTGATGCAAAACATATCTGCTCAGAGGTACCGCTTGGCACCTTCTGCGTTCTTACTCTATAATCAAAACCTTAAGGACTGCTGAAGCTAATATGCCAAATTAGAAATTAACTAGCACTGACATCTCCTGTAACTGAAAATCAAATCAGTGTTTCAGAGGAAATGCAAGTTAAATATACCCTTTAAGGTATATTATTTAAGAATGTAGTGGGACAAATTGTAACTAAAGTCCATAGAGTAAAATGTTTCTGGAACAATGTATCTATAGGGCACATTTAGTGCTAACCTAATAAGGATTTCAAGAAAATATGTAGTTTCCTATAAATTTAACAAGAAAATCCACTGAAGGCTATTAACTACAATAAATGAAAACAGCTAACATTGGAAATTTATAGAACAGGGACTCCTTTTACGGAGACGTGAAACATGTGACTGAAAAATAAGACGGTATTAAACTTCTTGATTTATTGACTGGTTTGAATCAAACATACAAAAGTCAGGTAGTTTGGCACTATCTCCTGAGAAACAATTTATCATTGATCCAGAAGCACAGGCATGTGCAGCGCATTTCATTAGGGTGTGCACCAGGGAGCTCTGCCTAAGCCCCGCCTCCATTCACTCCCTCCCACATCCCGCCCCGACTCCCCCCCTCAGAACCCTCAACGCCCCTACTCCTTGCCCCCTGCCCCCTCCTGAAATGACCCCCCCCCTCCCGCTGTAAACTGCCTTTTCCTAGGACCCTACCCCCTACCTGTCTCCTGACTGCCCCAAACCTTATCCACACACCTGCCCCCAGACAGACCCCCGGGACTCCCATGTGTATCCAACCACTCCTTGCCCCCAATAGGACCCCCAGGACTCCCAACTCATCCAACCCCCGTGCTCCTTGCCCCCCTGATGATCCCCTCCAGAGACACCCACCCACCCTCTAATCACCCCCAGGACCCTACCAAGTATCCAACCCCCTTCCCTGACAGGCCCCCTGGGACTCCCACACCCTATCCAACAACCCACACTTAAAATCAAAAACCTTGTCCGCTGACTGCCCTCGAGACCCTCTGGCCCATATCCAATCCCCCCGACCCGGCCCCCTTCCCACACTGCCACTCAGAACAGAGTCCCCACTCCCTGGACATCCCCTTGATCAGTGACGTGATGGCACTTACGGGGCGGGTGCAGAGAGTGCCAACCAAGCTGGAGTGCAGCAGTGGAAGAGTGCTATGACTGACGTAAGTCAAAGAAGGTCACATGTAGCACTGAGGAGGCGGCGATTGGATGGGCGGGGGTAAGAGGGTTCTGTGTGGGGCAGGCTGGGTGCAGGCAGATCAGTGGGGGATCTGGATGGACAGGGAGATTCCAGGTGCAGGGGCAATGGGACTCTGCACTGGGGACCAAGTGAAAGTGGTTGGAACTCAGAGAGGGGGTCTGGCTGCAGGGGAGGTGGGGTTCATTTGGGTGGGGGTCTAGGTGTAGGTGGTTGGGGCTCAGTAGGCAAGGTGTCTGGGGGGGCTCATTGGGGTGGTACAGATGCAGGGGAGGTGGGGCTTGTCAGAGTGAGGGTTTGATGGGCCTGCTTAACAGGGGAGCCCCAGCTGCTGCCAAGGGGATCTGCACGCTCGGCCCCCATTCCCCATCCCCTTCTCTTCCCCATCCCATGCCCCTTCCCCACCACTCCATCTCCTCTGCATCCCACCTCCTTCCTTCCCAAACTGCCTCTTTCCCCCTGCTCCTGCTTCCCCTATCTCTTTTCTTCCCCATCCCATGCCTCTTTCCCACTGCTTTATCTCCTCCCCATCCCACAACCTTCTTTCCCCACTGCCTCTTTCCCCCTGCCCCACAACTCACTGTTGTACAAAATGAAAAAATCACACACCCCTGTTTCTTCTTCACTTTCTGCAGGGCAGCAAAGAACACTTTAGGAGGGGGGCCTGGGCTGTTTTCATTTCCCCTGGAACCCAGGAGTGCGCCACACAGACCCCCACTGCCCAGCGCCATCCCCAGAGACCGACTCCCCACATCCTGCCTGCCCCCCAGCCATACTTGCCGGCCTGCTGGGCAGGGGCTATTTACCTTGCCTGGGCTGAGCCAAAGTCACAGCTGGGGTCGGTGGGGGATCAGAGTGGGAGCAGAGGGGCCTGCCTGGGCCGGGCTCCCTCAGAACCTCCTTGCCTGGGGCCCAGATGAGCTCCCCACTCATGCTGGCCAAGAATGGCCTGGCCCTTGCACTGGTCCAAGGAGGCTCAGCCCTGGGAGGTGGCAAGCTGAGCAAAATGAGCCGGAGCCGTGCTGGAAAGTGGGGCAGGCAGAGCCCTGTGGGACATGACTCCTGAGAGCCTCCCAGCCAGCGGAGGAGCAAGTGGGTGGAGGGGATGGGGTGGAGGTACCTGGGCTGGCCAGACAGCTGAGCAGAGCACGGGGGAAGGGCTGGAGAGGAGAGGAGCCAGCCTGCAGTGGCCCCTCAGCCAGTAGCACAAGTGAAGTGCAGCGCCTGGCCAGCTGATGGGCCCCTGTTGGGCATGGGCCTGGCGCCAGGGCGCCATTGTAAACCCACTGGTACTGCTCAGGGCATTAGGGTGTCCCTGGGCACACCTGGCTTACCCCTTGTGCACACCTATGTCCAGAAGTTCTTAAAAGAGTCAAAGTGTCGTAGCGAATATGTTGCCTGGAAGACCCTAAGAATCTTCTGTCTGAACATGTCATTTCCACATTTCAGTTTGTCTACATTTGAAAATCTCCCTTTGTAATTTCCTACATCTCAGAATCAGGTTTGTATCACAGATACTCAGGATAGTTCAAAACTTGTTTTCCCTGAATATTTTACAGTACATCATTACAGCATATATGTTCTTCAGACATTCTTGCTTGTAACCTCACACACTAGATTTGTAAAATATTAACACACAGTCAAAGCAAATTAGTTTAAAAATTTGATGGCAATTTTGAGCAGTACTCTTCCAAGGTACCATAGGGATAACTACAGAAAGATAAAGATTTAGCAACACTTGATTTATCTATACATGTTCTTCTTTGCTCCTTCTATCATTACCTTTCTGAGGGCCACATTCATAGCCTACTGAAGTCAATACAAAAATTCCCACTGAATTACTGCCTTAAATTGAATCTTTTTACCACCTGAAGATTATTCTGATGTGTCTATCACAGTACAGCTATGGGTACCTAATAAGCTTCTTATTAATTACTCTTTGCTCCTGCCAAGACTGACATTCATTCCTTGATATAACAAGTTTCCTGCTTTTTACATATGAATACCTGCCTACTAGAATTCAGACCAAGAAAAGGAGAAATTTCCTGTGAAGAGTGCAAGGTGACATTACCTTTAACCATTATACTGGAAATATAAACCATAAAGAAAATAAGATGCTCTCTCTAAGAGGCTACGTGAATATTCAAGAGAATGCAGGAAACCAAGACCATATTATTTACAAAACTCAGGATTAATACTTTAATGTAGATCACTGGCTGCAATATTTGAAACTTTCCATTTGCAAACTTCACTCACTATACATTGCACATTTTGTATTTTATAGATGCAGCAAGAATACTTAGTATATGGCAACCATATAAAGTAATGAAAACAAAGAAACTATAAAGTAGATAGGGTTATATACATATTTCCACCCATCCCTGCAATGATCATCAGAGTATGGCAACGTTTTCTACAGGTTCTCTGGTCTGGGAAAGAGTAATTTATAGCATCCATGCTCTCTCTCTCTTTCTCTTCAAGCCTACTTTATAACAGCTCTGGAAACGTTCTGAGTTACACTGGAGGCAAGCATCCTCAGAGTATAAATTTAACAAAATAATTGTCAATTTCAAAATTAAAAATAACAGTCAAAATTAGATCCCTCTCAGTCATGGAAAGCTCAGATATAACCAATGTTGCCCACTAATTCTTGTAATTAGAAAGTGCCACATTGATGAAATTCAGTGTAGTAGCTACCAAAAACATCTGACATACCGTATATATTAAAAAGATGGCCATTGCTTCAAAGAGTCTACAGTCTAAATAAATCTCATTGTTTTCTATAGTAAAATGGTTCTGAAACACTTTTAAAAATAAGATAGTTTACCCACTTGCTTCTGTAGGAGTCTGATTGACAAAATTAACTATATAAAAACTTTTATTTCAGTACAATGAATTACTTTATCATAGTATCTTTAGATCCTTCAGATATCTACAATTCATGCTAACAAAGCTACTAACAAGTTGATTAAAATAATCTTTAACCTCTGCAGCAATTAGGAAGGAGGAAATGAAAAACTTCAGGGTGTTATTTTTTAAAGTCTCTCTACATGCCTCCTTAATTGCACACCAATAGTTAGACACACTTTGACAAATTAATGGAAACAAAATAGTTTGCAGATTGTAATACATTTTTCTTTAAGACATCTGACATAATAGTATGGCACTTCTTTCATTTTATCCCAGAAGGGACTGGAATATGTTCTCTTTAATTCAACCAGTGCATTATACAACTTGTATTAGCTCCTATAGAATAGCTTAAAATAATAAATATTGTTGCTAGTAATCAACACAACAAAAATGTGACCTTCAAAACGAAAGCACTTTTAGTCAAAAAACCCATTGTAAGGATTTTGTGCATCAGTGCACATGATACTAAAGTCCTCTGGGCTACCTTATAATAACGTAATATACACCTGGTAAGATTATCATCAGTTGTATTATTATTATTAGCTGCCAGCAAACTACTTATAGAAGCCTATGCTTATTTAAACTGCCTCCTTATTAGCTACTTCTATATGCATCTTTTCCTCCATTGTTCTGTCATCTGTAACACAGTTGAGAGAACTGGTCATGAATATTTCTGTATAATTCTGCATTGCTCTAAAGAGCTAGTAAAAATGAGGGTCTTCAAGTGAGTTGGGATTTGAATGTAACACTTTAAGTTGGGCTGTGCCTTGCTCGCAGTTCAGTCAAAGATATATGCCAGCACACGAAAAAATACACTTTCAGATATCTGTTCTTTGTGTACATAGTACAGAAGAGGACAACAAAAAATGATGAAGGGTATGGAACAGCTTCTGTCAGAGGAAAGATGAAAAAGACTGACTTTTCAGTTTGGAACAGAGATGAACGACTAAGAGGGGATATGATAGAGATCTATGAAATCATTAATGGTGTGGAGAAAGTGAAGAGGGAAGTGTTACTTACTCCTTCACATAACACAAAACCAGGGGTGTGCCAATGAAAATACTGTAATAGGCAACAGATTTGTTTCAAAAAGAAGTACTTCTTCACACAAGGCAGTCAATTTGTGGAATTCATTGTCAGGTATATTGTGAAGGCCAAAACTATAACAGGGTTCAAAAAGAATTAGATAGGTTCATGGAGGGTAGGTCCACCAATGGTTATTAGCCAAGATGGTCAGGGATGCAAACCCATGCTCTGGGTGTCCCTAGCCTCTGACTGTCAGAAGCTGAGAGTGGACGATAGGAGATGGATCACTCTATGATTGTCTGTTCTGCTCATTCCCTCTGCAGCACCTGGCACTGGCCACTATTGGAAGAGAGGATACTGAGCTAGATGGATCATTGGTCTAACCTAGTGTGTCCATTTACATCAGGGCTTAAGTTTGTCCATTTAATGCTTCCTAAAACTGGAGATTATTTACAGTTCCCTACTTATACCCTTTAAATGGGGCCTGATCTGTGAAACTATTTGGATGATTGTTGTGCCAATTTGTGGATGCATGAATGATATCTGGACTTGAATATCTTGCTACTAACATAGCAGATAGCTTTGACCTGGTCACTTAGTGGTCTGTCTGAACCTACTCCTACATCCGTAACAAGAAAAAAAATGAAAGAGCTTTGAGATGGAGGGGATGTATCAGACAGAAAGAAAAACAAAAGTAGGGGATCAGAAAAAAAGAAAACTCGTAGGTCAGTGAATATGAGGTCTTTAAAAACTATCATTATCATCTCTCTTTTTCTCTCTACATTTGAGAAAGAAAGGCATGAGATGGCTATTTTGAAGTCATATTAATATTGCTACCCATCTTCTGACAACATTATCCTGTTTCAGAAACCAATGTTGCCCCTGTGCCAGGTGGTAGCAGATTTCCAGAGCCTTTCATGTTGGCTTCTTAGGGTATGTCTATACTACAGGATTATTCCGATTTTACATAAATCGGTTTTGTAAAACAGATTTTATAAAGTCGAGTGCACGGGGCCACACAAAGCACAATAATTCGGTGGTGTGCATCCATGTACCGAGGCTAGCGTCGATTTCTGGAGCATTGCACTCTGGGTAGCTATCCCGTAGCTATCCCATAGTTGCCGCAGTCTCCCCCACCCATTGGAATTCTGGGTTGAGATCCCAATGCATGATGGTGCAAAAACAGTGTCGCGGGTGATTTGAATAAATGTTGTCACTCATTCCTTCCTTCTTGAAAGCAATGGCAGACAATCATTTCACGCTCTTTTTCCCTGGATTGCCCTGGCAGACACTGCACCATCACTGTCACCGTATGTGTACTGGATGCCGCCGACAGAGGTGGTACTGCAGCGGTACACAGCAGCATTCATTTGCCTTTGCAAGGTAGCAGATATGGTTACCAGCTGTTCTGTATCATCTGCTGTGCCATTGTAAATTGGCGATGAGATGACAGTTATCAGTCATTCTGTACCGTCTGCTGCTGTCATGGGTACTCCTGGCTGACCTTCGCTGAGGTCGGCCAGGGGTGCAAAGACAAAAATGGGAATGACCCCCTGGGTCATTCCCTCCTTTATGTTGTATCTAAAAATAGAGTCAGTCCTGCCTAGAATATGGGGCAAGTGTACTAGTAGAACAGCTGTACCAAGGAGCACAGCGTCCATGTAGATCCTGCAGAAATGATTGACAGCAGTGCAATTCTAGGGTGTCTGCAACCCCACCCGTTGCTTGCCTCTCCCGCCCCAACCTTGTGGCTAGCATGGCAGTGGTCCCCCATTTGTTGTGATGAAGTAATAAAGAGTTGGCAGAATAAGAAACAGCGAGTTTTTTTAGTGATAATGAGGGGGAGGCAGCGAGCTGCTATGATAGTTCCAGTAGGACATTAAACGTGGGGGGGAGGAGGAGCAGCATTCGCTACTATGAAAGTCGGGGCAGGTGACAGAATTTTCTTAGACATGAAGGGGGGGGCGGGGCGTGATTGGAGTCACCCAGTTGCTATGATGAGGACGGTTACCCAGCGTTCTGTAGAATCTAGCGGAAATGAACTTGAGAGATCATTCTATATTTACCAACAGGCGCCCTCGGCCAACCTCATTTGAGGCAGCCATGAACACTCAGGATGCTATGGAAGCTATCACTGTTTGTACGGTACGTCTGCTCATAGGGAGGGGAGGGGACGAATGCTGGTGTTCAGATGCCGGCAGCACGTGTCTACCAGTAAAGCATGCAGTAGACTGTAGGGTGAATATAAAAAATGATGATTTTTTTCCCTTTTTTTCAGGGGGGGTGGGGTGGTAAATTGACGACCATATCCGAAAACAGCCGGACATTGTGTTGACCTACGGCATGGCTTCAGCAAGAATGCAATGTTTCCGAGACTGCAGGGACTGTGGGATAGCTCACTGCGAGTATCCTCAGTACCGCACACCCTCCATCCCTCCTCCTCCTTGCCATGAGCGTCATGATTTTGGCTTTCGTTACGCTTGTCATACAGGCTGTGCTGTGGATGTATATCATAGCCTGGAGTTTTTTCAAATCTTGTCATTTGTCTATCTGTAACGGATGCTGTGATAGAACAGATTTGTCCCCCATTAAGTGAGTAATCACTATCTTGTAGGTCAGGCTGGAAGTCTTTTTTGCGATTTGGGACTGCATCATGACCCGTGCCGATCAGAGCTCCACGCTGGGCAAACAAGAAATGAAATTCAAAAGTTCACAGGGGTTTTTCTGTCTGCCTGGCCAGTGCATCCAAGTTCGGACTGCTGTCCAGAGCAGTCACAATGGTGCACTGTGGGATACCGCCCGGAGGCCAACACCATCGATTTGCGGCCACACTAACCCTAATCCGATATGGTAATACTGATTTCAGCACTACTCCTCTCGTCAGGGAGGAGTGCAGAAACCGGTTTAAAGAGCCCTTTATATCAGTGTAAAGGGCCTCGTTGTGTGGACGGGTGCAGTGTTAAATCAGTTTAACGCTGCTAAAATCGATTTAAACGCGTAGTGTAGACCAGGCCTTAGTGAAAGTGAAATAGCATATACAGATATGAAATTTTTAAGTGTAACATCTTCTATTTACATATATATACCAGATAGTCAAACAGCATGCAGGGCAATCTCTTCTTCCAGGAATCTCAGCCCAACATCTGTGGGTCAACTCTAGCTCAAGAATTGACTCCAGTCATAGACTAAGGCAAAGAGCAAACTTTCTAACTGCTCACACAGTATCCTCTATCCAGAATCTTGCATAACCAAAACTGATATCACTATCTATCTATTCTATAGTTAAGAAACTGAAGGTGGGGGGGAAAGCTACAGAAAATAACTTCAGTTCACCAGAATGCACACAGAACCTCTGACAGATGGGAGCTGGTGCTATGGAAAGGGACTGGATGGACATCCCTAATGTATCTGTAGCTGTATCCCTTGAATTTTTTTATTATTGTTATTAAATATTGGCAGCTAAGCTCAGACCTGAATATAGCAGCTGGACTCTACTCCTGGAGCAGGAGGCTGGTGGAGGCCTGAAATGTGCCCACTGTCATTTTTCTATGATTGAGTCAGTCAAATCATAAAGCCAGTTCTCCACAGAGGTGTGATCAGAGAGGACAGCAGAAGTTAATTGTTAGTTATATTTGGAATGGAGGGCGGTGGGTTTCCTCAGGTCCATCTCAAAATGCTAGAGGGGTGCAAGTTTTAAAATAGCAGATAATTAGGTTTATCTGAAGGTATTACAATAGCCAACTTCTCGCAATCTGATGTTATTTCTGAAAAGTGCTATATTTAGGTGGCATTACATCTGGCAATTCAAGCTGCACACTGTTATTCTTGCAAAATGCAGCCCAAACTCCAGCAGCGTTCCACAAGCCAACTGGAATTTCTGTGACGTTATAGCATCAGTTTTAGCTCCCTGATTTCTTTGAGAGTTGCCACTGTTCGAGAACTACAGTTCATAATCTGGTTAGAAAGTAATTAATAAAACAAGAATAAGATATAATAAACACTTAGAATATTGAATAGTTCTGCAGAAGCCTGTACTCAAAGTTGTTCAGACTCCATAAATACTATAGTAACAAGCTGAACTCGCACTGCTTTTTAAAAAAATCTTTATAAAAAAAAGAAAAAGTTGAAAGCTGAAATACTTGCAATAACTTGTGTTTAAGCAAAAAATAACATTAGGAGATTTAGTTAAGCCACAAAATTGCTACAGCACTAAATCAAAATGACACTGAAACAAGAAATGTTTACAAGTGGAATCAACAAATGTGTATCGGAATTGGTGACTTTTGCATTTCCAGAGTCAAGTGGTAACTTGCTAAGTTCACAGACTAGACAGTTAGCTTAATTACAAGCAGAGGTGGGCAAATAATTTTTTCTGTTCACTGGCAATTTTGAAAAAACGTAAAAAAAATTGAAATGCTTCGTGTAGACAAAAATGACACAAAACATTTCACTTCAGTTTCAGCCATTTTAAAATTATTTTTGAATATTTTAAAAAAGAAAATTAAAGGCATTGTTTAAACACAATCAATTCAAACAAAAATATAGAAATATTTAGATTTTGGAGGGAATTTAGGGAGGTCCCCAAAATAAACAATTTATAAAAATTGACGAGTTCATGAAATATTTCAGTGTCACCAAATCTGCATTTTTCTCACACACACAGCTTTGTCCAGCTCTACTTACAAGGAGCAGCTAACCAGCAGGAAGACGACCAAGCTTCACTGTCACCAAAGCCACCATCTGCTAGGACCCAGGAATATACTATAGCACCACAGAAGATTTGTTTTCCTCGTCCACAAGGATGCCAAAACCAGAGAGCATAAGAGGGAAGTACATGACATCACCTCCTGCACCAGGTTCAGATAAATCCTAATCAACATTCCCCCCTTCCAAGTGTCATTTTTCTTTCCCCACTTTAATTCTCCTCTTTCCCATCCTCTTCTCTTGCCCGATGTCTAACAAGAATCTGACTTAGCTGGCTAAACAAATCCACTTTGGAACACTACTCTGACGAAGGAGGCAAGCAAAGATAATGTCTTCATGTAATTTCTGAGCAGCCGGGAGGCTCCAGGCATTTCGCCACCCCAAGCACAGCAGGCAGGTTGCATTCGATGGCTTGCCTGCAGGAGGTACGCTGGTCCCGCGGCTTCGGTGGACCTCTCGCAGCCGTGCCTGTGGGATGCCCAGAAGCCGCGGGACCAGCGGACCCTCCGCAGGCACACCTACAGGAGGTCCACCAAAGCCGCGGGACCAGTGGACCTCCTGCAGGCAAGCCGCCGAAGGCACCCTGCCTGCTGCCGCTGCAGCGCTGGCAGAGCGCTCCCTGCGGCTTGCCGCCCCAAGCACGCTCTGAGCAGCTAGTTTGCAAGTAAGGGACAGTGGAGGAAGAGAATCTGCACTTTCTTATCTTTGCTTTTCACTTTTTTGTGTGTATGCCTGGATTTCAGCAACAACTCAAGGATCACTATGACTTTCTAAATATTAAAACTGAACACAAATAGTTCTTCCATAATTCCAAATATATACATACACACACACACAGAGCTACATTAGAAAAGCCATAGATAATAGAACAGAACATATCATAACATCACTATATAAATCCATAATATATCCAAAATTTGAATACTCCATGCAATTCTGATCACTCCATCTCAAAAAATATATGTATTAGATTTGGAAAAAGTAAGAGAAGGGCAACAAAAATGATTGGGGTATGGCACAGCTTCCTTATGAGGAGAGATTAAAAAGATTTGTTCAGCTTACAAAACAGACAACTGAGTAGGGTATGACAGAGGTCTATAAGATCATGAGTGGTGTGGAGGAAGTGAATAAGGAAGTGTTATTTCCATTTTCACATAATACGAGAAACAGTGATCGCCTAATGAAATTAATAGGCAGTGAGTTTAAAACAAATAGAAGGAAATAGTTATTCAGACAACACACAGACAATCTATGAACTTTTTGCCAAGGGATGTTGTGAAGGCCAAAAGTTAATCTGGGTTCACAGTAGAATTAGAGAAGTTCATAGAGGATAGGTCCATTAATGGCTATTAGCCAAGACGGTTGGAACTCCATGCTCTAGGTGTCCCTAAACCTGTGACTGCCAGAAGCTGGGAATGGATGACAGAAGATGGATCACTCAATAAATTACCCTGTTCTTTTCATTCCCTCTGTTGGAAGACAGGATACTGGGCTACATGGACCATTGGTCTAACTCAGGATGGCCCTTCTTAGGTTCTAATTTTCTCCCAGTGATGGATTCTGCAAGCCTGATGAAGTGTCAATTTTGTTTACTCATAGGTCTTATCTACACACAAAAATTGTACCCCTTTAACTCTACTGGTACAGTTAGAGCTGTACAAACCTCCCCTCCCTCATGTGGAGAGCATTTCAATCTCCCTGGACATTCATAACAGACGTAAAAGTGGCCATTCTTCAACAAAAACACTTTAAAATCAGACTTCAATGAGAAACTGTAGAACTGGAATTAATCTGCAAACTTGACATCATCAAAATTAGGCCTGAATAAAGACTGGGAGTGGCTGCATCACTACAAAAAATAATTTTCCCTCTGTTGATACTCATACCTTCTTGTCAACTGTTGGGAATGGGCCACTTCCACCCTAATTGAATTGGCCTTGTTAGCACTGACCCCCCACTTGGTAAGGCAACTCCCATCTTTTCATGTGCTGTATATTTATACCTACTTATTGTATTTTTCACTCCATGCAGCTGATGAAGTGGGTTATAGACCACAAAAGCTTATGCCCAAATAAATGTGTTAGTCTCTAAGGCAGGAACAGGCAAACTTTTTGGCCTAAGGGCCGCATCGGGTTTTGGAAATTGTATGGAGGGGGTTGTGGCCTGGTCCTCACCTCCTATCTGCCCCCCCGGGACTCCTGCCCCATCCACCCCCCCCCGTTCCCTGATGGCCCCACCCAGGACCCCTGCCCCATCCACACACCCTACTCCCTGTCCCCTGACCACCCCCGGATGCCCTGCTGCCCTATCCTACCTCTCCTCTCATTTCTGATGGCCCCCAGGACCCCTGCCCCATCCAACCACCCCTTATCCCTGTCCCTTGACTGTTCCCTGCCACCCTATCCAACCCCCCTCCTTCCTGACTGCCCCTCCAGACCCCTGCCTCCCATTCAATCTCCTATTCCCCCCCCAACTGCCCCAGCCCTATCCACACCCCCTGCCCGAACTCCCCTGCACTCTATCCAACCCCCCCTGCTCCCTGCCCCCTTACCATGCTGACTGGAACACTGGTGGCTGGCGGCGCTACAGCTGCATTGCCCAGCTGGAGCCGGGTCAGGCCGCCACCACTGCTGCAACCACGCAGCACAGAGACTGGGTCAGTTGCTCACAAGTTCTTCAAAAACAATGCAGTCTAAGAGAATTGAGTGTATTCTCTGGGATTCTGAGTCTTAAGCCTGGTCTACACTGGGTTAGGGGAGGGGGGAATCAATCTAAGATACACAGCTTCACCTACGAGAATAGCATAGCTGAAGTCGACATATCTTGGATCAACTTAGAATCACCTACTTGACGTCCTCATGGCGTGGGATCGACAGCCGCCACTCCCCCATCGACTTTGCTTCCACCTCTCACTGAGCTAGAGTTTAGCAGTTGACGGGAGAGAGATCAGGGATCTATTTATCACCACTACACTACACTACACATGATAAATTGATCTCTGATAGATCACTACCTGCCTATCCGGCGTGTAGTGTAGACATACCCTTATAGTTATTGCTCTCCTTTGTATAGCTGCCTCACTTGGAGTCCTTCCCAAGGGAGGTGTCAGCACAATTAGACATAAAAGCCTTACAAAAGCTCCAGAAAAGAAATTTAAGATTAAGACCAAACTGGTCAAACAACTGGAGGACCCAGTGATAGGGGATGTTGAGTCTCTCAAGACTCCAATAAAAAAAAAAGTGAACAGCCAACAATTGCTGAGTCTTAAACCTTCACCAAGAATAGGTGGGGTTTTCAAAAGTGCCTCAATGACTTAGAAGCACAAATCTCATTGTCACTTACACTACATCTACACTGCAATTCAAAATCCACAGCTGGTCTGTGCAAATTGATTCGGACTCATGGGGCTTAGATTAAGGGGCTGTTTAATTGCAGTGTAGAATTTCCAGTTCAGGCTGCAGCCCAAGCTCTAGGACTCTGCGAGGTGTGAGGGTCCCAGAGCTCAGGCTCCAGCCCAAGCCTGAAAACATCTACACTGCAATTAAACATCCCCTTAGTCCAATACCCATGAGCCTGAGTCAGCTGCCATGGGCCAGCCAGGAGTTTTTAATTGCAGTGTAGATATACCCTTAGACACTTTAAAAATCACACCCAACACATTTAGCTGTCTAGAACCTGACATATTAAAAATGCCAACATCTATATTTATCTGCTTTGTAGAAGATCTCATTTTGTTGTCTCTGCCTATCAAGCATCCCCATACACTTTTTAGTAATAAATATAATGCTTTTTCAACTGGAAAAATTACATCACATGTTGAGAGCAGAAGCATGTGTTGTAGAAGATAGGCAAAAAATCATTCCCTGAGAAATATGCAAGACTGGAACTTTAACACATTTATTGTTCTTTCCAAAGAGGAGAATTATATTAAATTATAACTCTATCCCTTCCTCCCAAAGACCTGGCCACAGTAATCCATGCATTTGTCACTTCCAGGCTGGATTACTGTAACTCACCGTAGCTGAAGTTGAACGGGGATGATATACAGGCACCGGCTAGTACAGAATGCAGGTGCCCACTTTCTGTATGGTTCAGGCTACCACAGCACATCAGGCCCATGTCAAGTCTCTCCACTATCTCCCAGTCAGCTTCCAATTCCAGTTTAAGATCTTGTTTAAGGTCTAATTTACAAAACAAATAATTAATCAAGCCCCTGCTACATCAAAGACCAAATTTTGATCTATGAATTCCAGCCACAGTTGTGCTCCTCTGGAGCAACACAGATCACAAGGTCCAGGATAAAGCACATGAGAACTGGGGACCCTCAGCTGAGAGGATCCAATTGTAGAACAGTATTCCAGAGAAAGATTCCAGAGCTTGGCCATTTTTAGGAAGCATTGCAAAAATACTGAGAAAGTCTTTCCCACCATAAATGACACTCACAATATGACCACCGTCTTCTATTCCAACAGCCCTGTGAACCCATGCAAAAAAAAACAAACAAAAAAATCTTACTCCAAAGACAGTTTTTACCTCAAAAGAGGAGAAGACCCAGAAAGTCCATGAAATCCATTAAAGACATCCTTACCATTATTGCTTTTACACAGAAAGTGCTCAGATACTACAGTGATGGGCAGTATAAAGCCCTAAGATAACTAGTTAATTTTTTTAATATCTGTGGATCTAAAAGCACTTCAGAAAGCACATTATACCCATTTTACCTTTCTCAGTTTCCATATCTGTAAAGTTAATTTCATTGCCCAAAGCCTCTTACCAAGTCAGTGGCAGAACCAAGAAAGGAAAACAGGTCTCCTGAATCTAAGTCCAGCGCACTAACCTCTGTAAAATGCTGCATTAACTGAGATAGATTCTTATGAGAGAGTAAAAGGAAAAAACCTAGGTTATCCTTTCCAGCTTTAGATAAATAGCAGCACTTTTACTTTCCTATAGCAGGTAAATGCACAGAACTTTCCATATATGTATTGAGTAATCCATTTTCTTAAGGAGGGTAAAAAGCACTTCATTTGTCATATATTTAATTACAATATATTTTCAAACAAGCTTCTAAAAAAAACCTCTAAAGCTCTGAACATTAAATAAAACTTGAATTATGTTTATAATCTTGACCTTCATTTTTAACTGATTTTTATTTAATTCCTCCCACACACATGCCTTGTGGCGAGCGCTGCTAAGTTAGATCACTTTGGAGCTGGTAAATATACCTATTTAATAGAATTCAGTAAAGTAGATTGTAATGTACATCTGTATTCTAAATGTACGGTAACTCCCTAAAAATATACAAGGCAAAGTGTGAGAACAATAAAAGACTGCCTAAAAAATCAACATTAAAATTTGATATAGTAATAAGTAATGTACTGCTGCAGTGACCTTTAAAGCTAAACTGGCAAGAAAGTTTCTTCTATAAGACAAGAAAAAACGACACCTTATAAAGGTAGTGAAGAGAGGCATTTGTTGGCATGTCTCTATAGCAACAATCAAGGCAATATTGATGTTCATTGGAAGGAAAAGCAATTTGGCTTTAGCTTTACTGAAGTCCCATGGATTTCTAATACCCTAAAAGCTTTTCTTACTAAAAATGCTCTTAAACTGTCATGTACTGGATGTAAACCATCTCAGTCAGAACCACTAATCTCTCAAAATAAATTTTTTGATAAAAAGATCTCTTGGGACTTGTTGCTAAAAGCATAATGATTCATTTTTGTATCCTTTTTAATGAAGTCTTACCAAGCACACAAAATTAACAGAGTGTGGGGAATTTCTGTCTGTATTTTTGATTAATTTCAATGCTTATGCAGATACAAAACCATTTAGACACAGTTATCTGGTGTTTCAACAAGCTGTGTACAACTAACCACAAGACAGGTTTGATCAAGAATCAGAGCAGAGTTTTTGGGGTATAGTGGAGTTATACTATACAGTTTTAAAGATCTAGCATTTGTAAACAGGATCTGAATGAGTTCTTCCCTGCCTTCTAATGACGTGCTGGGGGAACAGATCTCAGGAGTAGAGCATATTTGCATAGACACACCTACTCCACCTAGATCATCAGCATCTGTGTTGCCAAAGTGATCAATTCTGGTTGTTTTGGGTTAAAATTAACTTTCATCCATGACTAAAGGGTAATGAAATGTTATTATCCCTATTATCTGAGTAACAGACAGCAAAACTGTACTTAACCTACCCTAATTGAGGGAGTCATCCTATATTTAACCTCTCTAGCTGATACATAATTAGTCTTGGATAGATACCAAAAAACCTCTTCTGGTCACAAAACCAATGTCAGTTTTATACTCTGATATCTTGTGACCCATCAAAGTAATACATTAATGCTTCATACAGCGTACAAAGTGGCTCACAAGCCCTTAATAATCAGAATTATGTGATTTGTATCACACTTCTTCATGTACACACTTGAATTCCAATGTGATTTTAACAGGTGTTGTTTCCATAACCAGTACAGCCAGAAATCAATTTGCTGAGGCATCTGGAATATCTCTGCCTTCAATGGCATAATACCTTAATTTTTCACTAGGTTTTTTATTAATTATTATTATTATTATTTGAATGTGATGGAATGTGTGGCAGGGCAGGGGATGGATGACTGTGAGGAGGCTAGCGTGGGAGGAGACAGGAGGGTAGTATCCCTGTCTTCTTTCCAAGGAGGGAAGCCTCAAAGGCAGGAGACCCTGGGGAGGGCCTGTGGGGCACTAGCTGTTGGGAGTCCGGGGAACTGCATGAACACTGTAAATAAAAACACTTGGGTGATCCAGCAAAAGAAGGTATGGAAGACTCTTTATTATACCAGCCTAAACACAGGGTGCAGTCACAAAAGTGGGAGAGCCTGCACCGACCCTGTGAAAGGGGGAGTGTCATAAATAGATAGCTAAGGGTTAATGTTTCTTTTACCTGTAAAGGGTTAACAAAGGGAACCAAACACCTGACCAGAGGACCAATCAGGAAACTGGATTTTTCACATCAGTGGAGGGAATTTTGGCGGGTCTGTGTCTTTTTTCTCTCTCTCAGCTATGAGAAGGTTCTTTCTATCTTCTAATCTTCTGTTCCAATTGTAAGTCAGGTAGAAAAACAATATAGGCTTTTATGTTTTTTGGTTGTATTTACATGTGTGTAACTTGCTGAATGTTTAAATTGTATCTCTTGAATAAGGTTGTTTATTCATTTTTTCTTTTAAGCAATTGATCCTGTATTCTGTCATCTTGATACAGAGAAATTTGATGTCTTTTTTCTTCTTTTTTATTATAAAGCTTTCTTTTAAGACTTCTTTGAGTTTTCTCTCTGGTAGAAGGAACGAAGGGGAGGGAATTCTCTTGTGTTAGATCTATGGAGGGTAAGCCCAGCAGCACCAGGGAATTGGTGGGAGGGAAGAGATAGAATCATTCTGTTTCCTTGTTTTGGGGTTTGTCTCTTTGTGGAATAGAGGAGACATGCTTCTTGGTTTGTGATGTAAAGAGATTGCATCAGTACTCTCAGGTTAGCCCAGAGAGGAAAGTCTGGGTGGAGAGAGAGGGGGAAGGGAAGTGGGATTTCCCTTTGTTGTGAGACTCAGAGTCTCGGAGTCTTGGGGTCCCTCCAAGGAAAGTTTGGGGGACCAGAGCGAGGCAGGTGCTGTAATTCCTGTCTGGTGGCAGCGAGATAAGATCCAAGCTGGTAATTAAGCTTGGAGGTTATGCTAGGCACCCACATTTTGGACGCTAAGGTCCAGATTTGGGAAAGAGGCTTATGATAGGGAGAACCCAATTTTTTTCAATAAAATTCTCTGATTGTTCAACCAATGATTAAGTTATTGGAAATTCAGACAAAAGCTCATATTTTGACATGCTTAAAAAACAAAAGAAAAGCATCACATGATTTTTTTCTGATTTTTAACCAATGCTACTCTCAGTATATCCATAGAATACAAATACCATTAACTCATTGTCTCTCACATCAAAGTCCTATGAAATATAATTAGGATTAAAGTTTTTGGAAGTTACTTTAAGTATCTATACAATGATTTGTGCAGTTGTTCTATGAAAACCACAGTCAGTTCAAATTAGAACTCCTTTTACCTCTGTTTTTTCCACTCCAGCTGCACATTTCTTGGTGATATGTTCTCACCAGACAACCCAATTCCCTGATAATTTTTCAATAAGCAATCATTCATGAACAAAAATACCAAGAGAAGATTAGAATTCAGTTTACTATGAATCTGTAAATGTCACCCCGAGACAGCGAAACAGGCTAGAAAAAAAAACAAGTACACACACCCACACACTATTTGGAAATACAAGTGCAAATACCAAAATCCAGGTATACTCTGGGTAGTATAACTCCTCTGTATAACTAGAAGTCCTAAGGTCTCAAACTGCATCTCAAAGAAACATTCAGAGCTTTAGGCTAGGAATATCTTTAATTTGACCAAGCTGTTACAGAATGTATACTAATGATGCATTGAAATCTTCATCTTTCCCAAAGTTCTTAATATGCTATTGAGAAATTTTAACATCATCTTAAATAAAGCACAGACGCTCCCCAACTTATGCAATCGTTCTGTTCTGGAAAGTCTTGCATAATCCAAATTTTACATAAGTCGGAAACATATATTGCGCAAGCATAAAAAAACAAAAACAAAAAATATTGCATTTACCTTAATCCTATTGTTATCCTGGCACACTGAATTTTGGTGGTGGATGACAATGGGCTTAATTTGTAGATGAGGAAAGAGAGGAGGCATTACATCATCGGGGCCATTAGAGGGGCTTTGGAGGTGAAAGACCGTGGAGATGTGGACGTTGCAGGCCTTTCAACCTTCCTTACAAACTTATCGAGAGATGACTGGATAGTTGCTTTTTTCTTCTATTCCTAAGTCTGTCTATAACATGCCAGCATTTCATCAATGCCTCTGTTCGTTTTCAAGAATCATGAGGAATTGGGGTCCTGCTTCGTTATGACTGTTGATTTTAAAGGAGCAGAGCCTTTCATATGCTCTTTTATGCACGCACTATCATTCAAAATACTTTTCACTGGCGAGGTAGCAAAATCGAGTTCACAAGCAATTGATGACAGGCTTTGTCCGCCTTCATACTTTTTCACCATTTTCATTTTCTGCTCTAAATCAGTCTTCTGGTCCTGCACTCTTGCTATCACTTAGTTGTTTTCCAGGCATGATTTGAATGAAATAATAGGGTGAAATAACAGAAATACAGTATCACTGAAATAACACAAGACTGAGACACTGTGAAAGCGCAAAGCCTTCCCTTGTAGGAGATGCTACTGCTGAATTCCACACCGCACTACAGTACTTCACATTTCAGTATGCTACGCAATATTTTCTGCAACTCAAAAATTTTATTTATGCCTTATGGAACTTTTTGCATAAGGTCAAATTTGGGTAAGTCAGGTCTTGTGTAACCCGGGGAGTGTCTAATCAAAACAAGCTACAGACCAGTAACTGTTGGAGACTACCTCCACCTCCTTATTCTACGGTTGAAAATGAAGTGTTTGCCAAACAGACCTCCTACATAGTTTCAGACTAAAGCTTTAATGTTCTAAAGACAAAAGAAAAAAATCAAAATATTAAAATATATTTAAAAATGACAATTTACAGTTATTTAGTTGGTTAAGATTGCCAACTACTTTGAAATTAATGGAGGGCCTGGTGACAGCTTTGAATATGCATGCACCATACAAAAATTGTCTTATTAAGTCAGTGAAAGAAGCCTTGAGAGTCCAGTGTTACAAACCTTGAATATTACACCTCTACCTTAATATAATGCGACCCGATATAACATGAATCCGGCTATAATGCGGTAAAGCAGCACTCCGGCGGATCAAAGCAAGTTCGATGTAACACGGTTTCACCTATAATGCAGTAAAATTTTTTGGCTCCCGAGAACAGCGTTATATCGGGATAGAGGTGTACTACAGTGATTGATAAGAAGACACTCAGTGATAATATAGATCTACATAGATTAGTTAACAAATTGAGAAAGATATCCACTCTGATTTTAACAAATACATTAAACTAAAATATAGCTTCAGCAAAAGAAAGCGTGCCAAACTTCTCAATCTTACTATCCTCTATAAACAGGAAAAGAAACTACAGTACCTTCTGTACATGTTCTATGTATACAAATCTAATAGGACATAATACAGATTAATCCACAACTGAATCAGAAGAATAAGTATATCCACAGACTGTTTAGAAAAATATGTACACAGATCCTTGCAACTGTCCAACTTGTCAAAAAGAGCTCAAAGGAATTTTGAAGTTCCTAACCCCAAATTAGGAAAAGGAATTAATCCTAAATGTAATCAAAGCTGCAGAGCACACGTTAAATTTGATGAAGCACTGTCAAAATGAAAATAAGAATCAACATGATTCACTAACCAAACAGTAAAATATATTCATAAAGACTATCTCAACCAGAACTAATTGTTATTTTAAAGAAAAATGTGTTCTCAATACACAATGCATTAAAACACACACACACAGAGTCTGGCACTTGGGGCATTATCAAGTTTGTTAGGTCCCAAATTTTCTTTTTGAAAGTATCTGTTTTTAAAACGTTATGCAAAAATATCAGAATGCTTTTATACCATGAAAAATCAAATTATAGTGGAAGAAGCTACTCAGCTTTAATATTCAGCATATTACACACACTATTATAGAAATAGTTAATTTATTGATATTAAATATTAATATATTTATCAAGCATACATATTAGAATGCACTGTATGCTAACCTTCAGAGATTTGGTATTAACAGCAAAACTCATTTTAATGAATAACTAATAAAGAAATAACCCTGCTCAATTTAGTAGAGGCTGTGGTTACTGGATAAAATGGTTATTGGAATATTAAGTGTTGGTAACTTAATCTATCTCTCTGCTCTGAATCAGGATGACAATCAATATAATATATAATTTTCCTGATAAGGCATTACTTCTCCTAAAGACATAATATGGAAATATGGTTTTGAAATGTGTTTCAAGACTTTTTCATCAATATTTCATTTACTCTGCCATATTTTTCATTTTAGTATGTAACTGATCTCTGTACAGACAGGTCCAATAACCTTATAGCGTATTAACAAGAAATCCAGAAGAATATGGTAATGTGTCAGCATATTGGTGGGGGCTGGCTGTTTATCTACATAAATGCATAAATCAATATGGACAGAGGGAATCCTTTCCTTTTTATTATACAAATGAAATAGACATGCCTCATATTCTGGAGATATGACAGCTTGGGGCTGTGATTCATTCAGATTCCACAGACTGAGATGAACTTGGGTGGTACTAAATCCCCAGTACTCCGTAGACTAGAGGATAGCAGAAAGGCTGATTAGATGGACAAAAGAGTGCAGGTCGCACACACGTACACACGCACGTGCGTGCACACACACACACAAGGAGGGCTTATAAACCCTTCCCCCACCTAGAAGTAAACTCAAATTATCCGCCCTCTATAACACTGATAAAGACATATGCACAGCTGTTTGCTTTACCAGGTATTAATCACTTAATCTGGGTTAATAATTAGTAAACAAAAGTGATTTTAAGTATAAAAAGTAGGACAAGTGGTTTCAAGTAATAACAGACAGAACACAGTAAGTTTTGTCACAAGCAAAATAAATAAAAAAACATGCAAATCTAAGCCTAATACATTAAGAAACTAATTACAGGTAATATCTCACCCTTAGAGATGTTCCAATAAGCTTCTCTCATAGACAAGACTCCTTTCTAGTCTTGGCCCAATCCTTTCCCCAGTACAGTCCTTGTTAGTTCCAGCAGATCTCTCTGGTGATAAGCAGGGCTCTTCTCATGACTGGCAGCCCCTCTGTCCTGCTCCACCCCCTTTTTATAGTTTTTGTACAAGGCGGGAATCCTGTGTCTCTCTGGGTCCTCACCCCTCCTTCTAAATGGAAAAGTACCAGATTTAAGATGGATTTCATTGTCAGGTGACATGATCACATGTCACTGTAATACCCCTAGTCTCCATTCCCCATGGGCTGGCCCAAACATATACAGGAAGACTTTCAAGACCATTTACAACTGATTTTTTCTGGAGCACCATTAATGGCCTACACTTAAAATGTTTACATCAGTGATACGAGTTTATATATTATTCTCCTAACTCCAGATATAGAAATAATACATACAAACAAATTAGGATGAACACACTTAGTAGATTACAAGCTTTCTAATGACACCATACAAGGGGTGTTTAGCATAAGGCATATTCCAGTTACATCATATTCATACTCATAAGCATATTTCCATAAAACATATGGAGTGCAACATCACCGACGACATTCTCTAAAGAAGGTGGGGAATGGGGTTGGGGCTTTTAATATCTGGTAGAGCAAAGAGACAACTCCCTCTTCCTCTTAAGCAGGTTAACTGACAGCAGTTTCCAGCAGGTAGAATGGATTACAATATGAAGAATGACCTGCATTGAATAAGTTATTGCCAGGTAGTTCACAGGTGTATTACCTAATAAAGTTGTAGCTTAGTTAAATGGCATTCTTGATGTCTAGAGACTTTCTTCTATAACATGGCCTTGCTTAGTGATGTTAGTTAGCATGAGAACATTACTGTCTCCTTTTTGTATACAGTACATGATGCTGATATGTATTTGTACAATCTTTGTGTTTGGGTCTGTCTTACAACAGATATTACCTCTTTTTCCTGTGATGTTTTTATAATTCAAATTAATTGAATTTTTTACCTTTAGGGCAAGATGTTAAGTCCTTTAGTTTACTATGGTTTTTGCACATGTTCATCTTATTAATAATAATCTCTGCCTCTTATATAATGCTTTTCATCAGTACATCTCAAAAGTGCTCAGCTAGGGAAACTGAGGGATTGTCATAAACAGATAGCTAAGGGTTAATGTTTCTTTTACCTGTAAAGGGTTAACAAAGGGAACCAAACACCTGACCAGAGGACCAATCAGGAAACCGGATTTTTCAAAGCTCAGGGAGGGAATTTTTGGGTGTGTGTCTTTTGTCTGTGTCTCTGTTCTGTGCTCTCTCGGCTATGAGAGTGATTTCTATCTCCAGGCTTTTCTAATCTTCTGTTTCCAAGTGTAAGTACAAAAGGTAGAAGACAATAGGTTTTTATATTGTTTTTGTATTTACATGTGTGTAGTTTGCTGGAATGTTTTAAATTGTATATCTTTTTGGATAAGGCTGTTTATTCATTTTTCTTTTAAGCAATTGACCCTGTACATTGTCAACCTGGATACAGAGAACAGTTTTATGTCTTTTTCTTTCTTTTTATATAAAGCTTTCTTTTTAAGACCTGTTGGATTTTTTCCTAGTTAAAACTCACCAGGGAATTGGTGGGGAGGAAGGAAACAGGGGGGAAGGGAAAATCTCTTTGTGTCAGAGTTGCAAAGCTTACCTTTGCAGGGACTCTGACTGAGGGTGAAAGAAACTTGATCTCTCTGTGTTTGCATTTCAAGGACTTGAAACAGGGTGATCGTCCAGGGCCATCCAGGGAGGGAAAGCCTGGGAGGAAATTAAGAGGAGAGGAAATTAAGTTGTAGACTCAGGGCATCTGAGTCTTGGGGTCCCCCAAGGAAGGTTTTGGGGAGACCAGAATGTGTCAGACACTGGAATCTGGCTAGTGGCAGCGCTATCAGATCTAAGCTGGTAATTAAGCTTGGAGGTTTCATGCAGGCACCCACATTTTGGACGCTAAGGTTCAGAATTGGGACTTATGCTTATAACAGGGATAGAGCAGTGAAATGATTTTTCAAGGTCACCCAGCTAACCAGGGACCAAACCAGGAATAGACCTCAGGTGTCATGAGTCCCAGTCTAATGCTCTCTCCACCAGGCCACTGTCTCTAATTAGTTTGCTTTGGGGGTGGGAGGATGGAGGAGTGAGGCTTTAAATACATAACTTGACATTTGTCAACTAATTTTTGTGCTTGTTTAAATTGGTGCCATGTCTAAGGAGGCCTACTTCTTACCACTCTAATAATGATTTCCTATGGAAAATAAGACTATATTCTATCAGAAGTTGAAAGCTGAGTTTACAGCCCAGCACCCACAATCCATTCCCCAAGCCATTTTAAAGAAATTTACAATATCACCCTAGTTTATAAATTGTAAACATTTGGGGTCAGGAAACATGTCTTATGATGTGTTTGTAAAGTGATTTTCAAATTTACAGGGATGCATCTGTGATTATTTTTCCTTGTTTCAGATTGTTAATAATTTATCTTTTCCTACATTCACACAATAAGAACATAACTTCCATACTGGGTTGGACCATTGGTCCATCTCGTCCAATATCCTGTCTTCCGACAGTGGCCAGCGCTCCCAATATTGTCAGCAAGAGGCAAGCATGCACTGGGAAGAAAGATTAGATATCCAAATTATAAGTAACCAAGTGGTGAGTAACTCAGGCAACAGAATGGTGATCTATTTAACAAAGCTACCATTCACACAGTTCACTGAAATGCAAAATGCGTATGTGATCTATTGTATCAGTGCAGTCATAGACAATGGGACAGGATTCTGGCCACATCACTCCCCTTTATGTACCACTGGTTATGAAAATGACATGCCTTCATCACATCAGCCCATGAGCCCTTGGCTCAGGGGAACTTTGACTACCATTCGCGCATGCATTCTAGACAATCAGTAGCCTGTATAGAAGGAATAGAAAGAACAGATAATTCAATTACTGTGGTTACTGGATAAAATGCTAATGCATTCCACTGGTTTTCACAGGGTATTTAGAAAAATAAAATTCCAATGCGTCATTCGCGAGGCAAACTTTGAATGAAAATGGAATGTGACAAAATATTAATTGCACATGGAAGAACAATTATGTAAACACAGGTTGTGTGTTTAGTTTTTTGTTTTAGACTTGGGTTTTTTGATGGCAGCCACAGATGAATTAATAAAAGTTTTAAAAAGTTATCTATAGGGAATATATTTAGAGGCACATAACCGAACAAAGAACCAAGATGATAGTTCTACTTTTTAAAACCAGAGATTGGGTGGGGCTGAGACAGAAGAAACTTGGGCCAGAGGAGAGAAAATGTGCACACAGCTTTTGCAGGGAGAGGAGACTTCTTTGGCAAAAGAACCAGCCATGGTCAAAGGAAACTGGCTGGAGGAGACAGACTTCATGATTCAGACAAGAAGCCAAGAGCTGCAGCAGGGGGGGTCCTTGACACCCTAAAGGACTCCGACCAAATCCCAAAGAATACTCACGAGTGGTGAGGAAACTGAGGCAAGAAATGGCATACAGGTGTTTCTTATTTTGCTTGGACCCGCACTTCTTTTGTGCCATCTAAAATAAATAGTAAGTGTGTTGGAGATGCTATGCAAAGCCTAGATCTTCTGGCTTCAGCTGTCAACTGAAAACCAGAGCACCCATCAGGTTGGAGCTCTGGGAAAGGATGTGCTTAATGGCTGTGCTTAATTTGTGCCATGGTTTGCCAGAGCTGACCCCTGGCACCACTAGGCTTGACAGTTCATAACCCTAGCATCTCTGGGCTTGCTGCTTCAGTTATGAATGTAAAAAATTGTTTGAGTCCCAGCACCTCTTTCATTACAAATTAAGCACTACTTAATGGTGAGTCTGGGTGAGTCAGCACTAGTCTCAGGTTCTAGGCAGTTGGATTACAGGGTCTCAGCTCACAGAAGGAAGTACTAGAGAAAGCATCTGCACTCAGAGTGCGCCTATAAACCCAGAGCCAGAGTCAGTGCCTGGGCTCTGATCAGACTCAGGAAAGCTTAAAAGCACACAGGTCCATCATGAGGGACCCAAAGACAGGAGACCTGTTGTCATCCAGCAATGGGAGCTTGACCAGGGCTGCAACAAAGCAGACTTTCCAACAAAGTCCTAATGAATCGATCATTAGAATACTCAAGGAGCTGACTGAGGAGATATCTGAGCCATTAGCAATTATCTTAAAAGTCATGGAAGACGGGAGAGATTCCTGATGACTGGAAAAGGGCAAATATAGTACCAATCTATAAAAAGGGAAATAAGGGCAACCTGAGGAATTACAGACCAGTCAGTGTAACTTCTGTACCCAGAAAGATAATGGAGCAAATAACTAAGCAAACAATTTGAAAACATCTAGAGGATAATAAGGTGATAAGTAACAGTCAGCATGGATTTGTCAAGAACAAATCATGTCAAACCAACCTGATAGCTTTCTTTGACAGGGTAACAAGCCTTGTGAATAGGGGGAAGCGGTTGACGTGGTATATCTTGACTTGAATAAAACTTTTGATACTGTCTCACATGACTCTCTCATAAACAAACTAGGGAAATGCAACCTAGATGGAGCTACTATAAGGTGAGTGCAAAACTGGTTGGAACCATTTCCAGAGAGTAGTTATCAGTGGTTCACAGTCATGCTGGAAGGGCATAAAGAGTGGGTCCCGCAGGGATCAGTTCTGGGTCAGTTCTGTTCAATATCTTCATCAATGATTTAGATAATGGCATAGAGAGTACACTTATAAAGTTTGCGGATGATACCAAGCTGGGAGGGGTTGCAAGTGCTTTGGAGGATAGGATTAAAATTCAAAATGATCTGGACAAACTGGAGAAATGGTCTGAAGTAAATAGGATGAAATTCAATAAGGACAAATGCAAAGTACTCCACTTAGGAAGGAACAATCAGTTGCACACATACAAAATGGAAATGACTGCCTAGGAAGGAGTACTGCGGAAAGGGATCTGGGGGTCATAGTGGATCACAAGCTAAATATGAGTCAACAGTGTAAACACTGTTGCAAAAAAAAGCAAACATCATTCTGGGATGTATTAGCAGGAGTGTTGTAAGCAAGACATGAGAAGTAATTCTTCTGCTCTACTCCGCGCTGATTAGGCCTCAACTGGAGTATTGTGTCCAGTTCTGGTGCCACATTTCAGGAAAGATGTGGACAAATTGGAGAAAGTCCAGAGAAGCAACAAAAAATGATTAAAGGTCTAGAAAACATGACCTATGAGGGA
Source organism: Chelonoidis abingdonii (assembly GCF_003597395.2). NCBI lineage: Eukaryota > Metazoa > Chordata > Testudines > Testudinidae > Chelonoidis > Chelonoidis abingdonii. Next base: position 40,409,037 of record NC_133783.1, read on the forward strand.
AGATTGAAAAAATTGGGTTTTGTTTAGTCTGGAAAAGAGAAGACTGAGAGGGGACATGATAACAGTTTTCAAGTACATAAAAGGTTGTTACAAGGAGAAGGGAGAAAAATTGTTCTTAACCTCTGAGGATAGGACAAGAAGCAATAGGCTTAAATTGCAGCAAGGGAGGTTTAGTTTGGACATTAGGAAAAACTTCCTAACTGTCTGAGTGGTTAAGCCTTGGAGGTTGTGGAATTGGAGATTTTTAAGAGCAAGTTAGACTAACACCTGTCAGGGGACTGGAGTAGATGACCTCTCAAGGTCCCTTCCAGTCCTATGATTCTATGATCAATCCCTCTCTCCTCACCTTAACATCTAGTGACAGCCACTTTAAATTATCTAATTACAGTCATGGTTTTTTATCAGGGGTTCTCTTGGCATATTTGGATATTCTGTGCTGGAAAATGTCACAAATACAAAAACAACACAACACACCCCTACACTCCAATGTGTTATTTGCCCCTATCCTCTATTCCACTTCCCCAACTTCCAGACAAAGAGCTGTACATTTATGCAGTCCCTTACCACAAACAATTGTTCACAATTACACAAAAGAACAGATTCTATCCATTAGTTGTAGAATACCTCAGGGCTGTTCATTTTAACTGGAGTTCAAAAAGAAAAAAAGTGCTGTGGGGGAGGCAGTATGGGTGACAGGGTCCAGATATAACGTATACTTTCTGTAAAAAAACTGAAATCTAAGAATTTACTCAGGAAAAGTTTGACTTCAGAAATATTCAGACAATTTTAACTCTCTACCACTTCATTCTTATTTTCAGTCTGTGACCATGACCTGAATCAAATAATTGAATTGCAGCATTCTAAAGCATAAGTCTGCACATTCATCAGTGCTTTTGTTAACAGAAAGTAAAGGGTTCTGCTTCATTTAATGCTCCACTATTTAAAGATTAAATCAGACAGCTCTATTTCGATATACTGGGTAGCTTAACTCAGATTTGCATAATAAAACTCAAATGTAGAAATCCTATATCTGAAAGGCAAATAAAAATTCCCCAAAGCAAAACAAATATTTCTCAAACTTGATTAATCAGCAAGGTCAAATTCTTGGTGCAGGCTTGTTGAGATCACTTGGAAATAATGGATTTTGACATTAAAATGTGAAGATTAATTTCTTAACCTTAAAAATACATGGCACCCCCTATAAATAATTAACTAAAACAAGAGCTTATTAAAAATGCAAAAAAACTGAACACTGATATTCAGAAAAATGCATGTATAGAATACATAAATGTTTTTGTCTTTTAAACACATACTTCCCTTTAGCATAAGAGTACTTTGATTAAACTTTCATCAAAGTGGAATTCAATAAAGTTATCAAAACATAATGCGTGAACCAAGAGGCCACTGAAATATGGAATTTATTCTTAGCCATCTGAAGCTAATAAAGGCACTAGAGCCACTCATGCTTTCTGACAAATCTCTCAAAGGAATCGGTGTGCATCATTGTGATATGATTGGGGGCCACTGTACCTACTACATATTTTAAAACCAAACCACTATTGTGGACAAGATGATGCCAGGAGACTTAATAATGAATAGAGAAATATTTCCAGACCTCCTTCATGATCCAATGGGACCTAGCTGTGTGGGAACTCATGTTCGAGAAGTAGAAGTTACCAACTTAAATCCTTATGAAGTTCTCTAAGCCTAAATATAAAAAAAAAAAAAAAGTCACTAATGGGAATTACTGGCTTATGTGCCTCCTTCTGGAAGGTACCAAGAGCCTCCTAATGGTGCTCAGCACTAATGAGTGAGACAGATATGGTAATTTCCTGCAGTATTGAGGGCAAAACTTATTAAATTTAATTTATGCATCATTGTGGGGAAGGGATTGTATGTAATTCTTTGCAAGAGAGGGACCACAATCCTTCAGGAACTAAGATTCATAGATGATGGTTAGGCAAATTCACTCATGATGTCCCGCTTCCAGAGAACTACAACCTCCTGGGGAGGCTTGCATACACTGGGTCAAACTCAATTCTCCACAGACTAACAGACAAGGAAAGGACTTTAAACTCAGGTTATTTATCCAAAACTGCCTCAGTCCTTCATTCTAATCCAGCCAATCAACAGGACTTTCTCTTCAGGTGGGAAGCCCCAGTCCTTAAGGAAAGGGCTGGAAGGACTTACACTGACCAGAGTCCTTGTGGAGATGATCTCTGGTAAGTTTATTAGCATGAATGTAGAACCTTTTATTGTTTTTAATATGTTTTCTGCGTAATGCTTTTACCTTAAGAATAAATGTGTTGCTTAAAAAGAACTGTGTGGTAACTTAACTGGGGCAATTAAACCATTTATCATCTCTGAGGAGAAAAGTAAAGCAGGCCTGCTTAGATAGTCTGACTTCACTGAGCAATTCACAGTGTAGGCAGGAGCTATGCTGCCTGGAAATATCCCTATCAGGAGGGAGAGAGGGGCTCATGTCTCCACCAAAGAGAGGTGGAGCCAGAAGCCTAAGCGTGGGTGCCCTTAATGGACCACAGAAGGGGAACAGAGGTTTAGTTGCCCAGAACTGTGTCATATAGTCTCCTAATTCTGCTTATTACTAATGGGTGCTCAGCAATGTCTTCCAGTTGCTCATCACCTCACTGGACCAGGCTCTGTAAGACTAACTTCAAGAAAAAAACAGAGCAAATATTAACAGAAAACTTAATAGAGCTACTACTATAGCCTCAGACAACATTGGGCTCCAGAGCTCCTGAATTCCACCCACTTAACATTGTTAAGAAAATGTGCAGTGCTGCCAACTCATGAGTTTATCACAAGTCGAGTGATATTTGGTGTTTTTCTTAGAGCTCCAGTTCCTTGAGCTCTGTGATTATGTGTGAAGCTTAGTATTCATTTAATTAGTTTTTAAAAAGTGTATGTCTAGCCCTATTGGTTGAAGAGAAAAGCTTGTAAACATTACCTGAATACAACCCAAACACTCAAAAGATGGAAGGCAAACAAAAATAATCCATTTTTAATCTCAATTTTTAAACTAATTGTATGATTTTGGGCGGGCCAGACTTTTGAATGCTCAGGGTTAGCAATGTTGAATGTGTCACTCATTGGCTAGAAACAAGTAATTAAAAAGAGTAATATGGTCAAACCTCTGAAGCTACAACCTCAAAGCCCTTTACAGTCATTAAACAAGCCTGTCAGTAGGCACATGAGAAAAGAATCATTATACCTATTTTATAGAGATAAACTGAAGCAAAGAGAGATAAAGCAACTTTCCTAATGTTACATATGTAGTCTGAGCAGTCAGAAACAGATCCCAGGAGTCCCAGTTCCTCACCTGCTTTGATAACTAGGCCATAGTGGCTAATGCACTGATTATAATTATGTTTGCCATAATATTACCATTATTTAGCTAGTCTTAACTTGAAAAATATCAGTTTCAGTCCAGAAATGAGTTTATGAGAAGCAGTAATTGTAGGTTATTGAACTGAAACTACAAGGGAGATTATCAGTTTTGTTTTCAGATTAAAAAAAAAATAAGACATAGTCTTTCATTCTACACTAATACAGGGGTATTTGTGTTTTTGTTTTCCTATTGCTAAAGGAAGCCCCAGTGTTCTACTTAATTGTAAACAACAGAAATTGACTGAACCCTCGAGGTGCATAAATGTACCGCTATCCAAACACTGTCATACATAAATTTAATGAAATGCCTCAGGTTCCCATTGACCTAAAGACAACCGTGATTTGCATACATATTTAATGAAAAACAAGGATAGAATGTTAGCAATAACATTCATTGTTTACTTATATAAAAACATATGTTGAAATAGCATTAAGGTTGCGATGTAAAGTTATAAAAGCCAAAAAAATTCATTGCGGGATTGGATCCAGTTTTTAAATTGTGGAATTGTAAAAGAACCACAGATCCTTGGTCATTTTTAGGGTCTATCCAGTTCAAGGAATTTGCAGCTTCCAGAGTTATGTGGGTTTTGACAGGTTGTGGATCTTGGCTGCATTCCAGGCCAAACTATGAAGAGCAATGCCATCTCTGAATACCAGGGTAGAGAGTTTAGAAACTGTTCAGAGGGGAATAGCTCACACAAATCAGTTTTTATCTCTTGTGCTCTGCAACTATTTGTCCTTGGTGAAATCCTACACCCTCTATTTGCGCCACATCCTTAGTATGGGAGGTAGCAACATGGGGAGAAATAATGTAATATAGGTGTGATGTTGCACTCCATATTTTTATAAAAATGCGTTTATAATTGTGGCTATGATGTAAATTGAATATGATTTATGCAAAATGTCTCTTGTAAGGTATCATTACAAAGCTTATAACCTACCGAATGTGGTCATGCTATTTGTATGACTGTATCATCCTTGCATTTGAAATTAGGAATACGAAATATAACTCTGAGGTCCTATTGTAATTATGCAAAGTGTGGGCCATTGATGATGTCAATGGGAGCCATCAAGATTCCAAACCAAGGACAATTGGTTGTAAATTGCTCTGTTTACTTGTAAATCTTCCTGAATACCTGTGTGCCAGCAAGTAGGTAATGAAGTCTTACAGTGACATGTGATCATGTCACCTGAACTGGAATTCATCTTTTCTGTTTAGGAGGAGGGGTGGGAACCCAGAGATACAAAGGATCCCCACCTTGTGCCAAAGCTATCAAAGGGGATGGAACAGAAACATGAGTGCTTTAACTCAAACAACTCTCTGCATGTGGTTACTGCATGGTATCTTTCACTCTGGAATATTTCACGGTGGGTACTTATATATCAAAGACCCCTAGCATACAAGCCATTTGCACCATTCACCATAATATGCACTTGGTGAACTTACAGAAATATTAACAAAAATGAGCTGAATTTTTAAATCAGTGCAGTTTCAGTAGAGCTATGTCAACAGCAAATATGACCTTCAGGTTTTAGGCAGGCCCTACTCAAATTTTTGCCTATACCAAACTCATTAATGGAGCTAGAGTAAAAAGAAGGGGGGAAAAAAGTGTGAAAATAGGCACCACAAGCCAACAGTTGAGAAATGTGTGTGTTCTTTGCAGCAACTGTAAGTATAAAACACACAGGGATATAAACACCTCCATCAGCAAGATCCACGGATATGGACTTCACTGATCTAATGAGAAGAAGGGGTGTGGGAAATATACTAACAGAACCTCCATGCCAGCAGTTCTTTCGGGTGACCAAAACAGCAGCGTCACCCTGACCAAGCCAATGGGAGGTAGTGTCTTATTTTAGCTCAAAGTCACTCCTCATACTTCCAACCACTGTATATATTATGGCCTGGATCCTGCTACACTGATTCACATAAAGTAGTTTAGAACAATGTACTAATTGCATGGTAATAATCAAAATGAGTAATGTTTACAAAAATCAAATACATAGATTTCAGTGGGACTGTTGGCAGAGTATAGATATTATTCCAATTGCATGACCATGGCAGAATCTGGCCTTTAGAGATTATATTTAGAACTTTAACCACCATATTAAATTGGTATTAAAAGTAAAAAGTTGTTCAGGTCTAAAAAGATACCATTCCAAAATGCTTAAACTTTGGAAGTAAATCAAATATTTAGGAGTTTCATGAAATAAAACTTGCATTGTTTTGCTTAAGCATAAATAGAAAATGATTACAGTAACTTTTTTAGCAATCTGACCTTTTACAACCCGAGTCTGAATTACATTTTAATTTGACTTTCTTATTATTTTCCCAGTGTGGTTGTAGCAATTAGAATTCTTTTCTAACAGTAAAATACTAGGGTCAACATACAGAAAACTGATAAAATTGTTTAAAATGCAATTGCCCCCCAAAACAGAATAAAAGATTAATGTAGCTTTTTGATGATTTATCATTCTAAGAATCCTCTGCCTTCTAATGAGAAAGAGAGAGAGAATTTTTTTTCACTTTATTTTTTGTATTGTGAGCAACAGTCATGGACTGGACCCACATTGTGAAAGACGTTGTACAAAGATCAAAAAGATGGTCCGTGGCCTTAATGAGATGGCAGATGTGGCAGACCTAGGATGAACTATCTGGGAACCGAGGACTGAACCTTGCTGGGAACAAGTGGAAGCAATTGAACAGGAAGTCAAAGATGACAGATCAGAATCATGTCAATTGTTTGGTGTATAGAGTATGATATTTGCCCTTGTGTTCATTCCTATACATTTTTGCTATATTCAGCAACTTCAAGGCAAAAGATGCTGTTCACATTTACATGGTAGAATAACAATCCCACACATTCAGTTACTCCACTTTGAGTTTAGGGCTGGGTGGATTTGTTTAGTTTATACTATAAAATTACATATATGCTAAGGGAGGAAGCAGCTCATCATAAGAAGTTGAAATCAATCCAGGATTGTTCACACTTTTCCCTGGAATTATTACCATTCTAAAAATTGGCCCTTGCCATTTGGCTCTGAAACACTAGCTCATTTGGACTCTTAATGTCCCAAATCTATTCACACAAGAACTGGTCAGACAGTTGTTCCAGGTCATGAATAATGGAAGAAGGGTTATTTCCCACAATGGAGAAGATCCTCTGGTGATAAAAACTATCATAGCTCCACTGATGTCAAAGATCAGCCCATTTGTCCACGGCGCATTTGACTGAAATGGAGCCATTACAATTTATACCAGCTGAGGTTCTCTCTCAGTTAAGTCCACTGCTGTTCTTTGTTTTGCAAGTTTAATATTTTCAGCCTTTTTGACATAGGCTCTGAGCTATTACAGCATTGGTAATGGCTAAAGTTGAAGCCTCTCATTATGATATAAAATCCAGCTGCAATCATTTCCAGATTTGAGGTGTGTCCTAACAATAGAAGCTCCTGAATTCATTATTTAAGAACCTGTCCTACAATTTCACTAATGAAGGAATACATTTCACCTCCAAAATACCTTGACTAATTGCCTTGGATTAAGTGCACTGGCCATCTGTGCCATGGGTAAATTTCACCCTAAGCATACATATCTCAAGATTTAATGAAGAGACTTCATTTTAGAAAATACTACTTTAGGACCTTGAAGGTCTGAACAGCCTCATTGCTTGGATGAACCATCTATTGTCACATCTCTGTTAGATACTATTAGATCTCTACCTGTACAGGATATAATGAAAGACTAACCTAGTAGCTATGAAGAATGATTGCCTAGTGTGGTACCTCTCCAACATAGACTCGTCATAGTTAAAAATAAGTTGGTTTCCTGTTACACTAACTCAAACCATCTTATCAAATCTATCAAAAAAAAATTTCCAACTAGAGAGAGCTGAAAATTCAAAAGAAAAAACTCTTGGACTATTTTAGCTAGTAATCAAGATTTCCCAAACATAAATCATTAAAAAAAAAAAAAAAAAAGAGAGAGAGAAAGCTGACAGTGTGTTTCAAGACGGTCCAAGTAACACCTAAAAAAACAATACTACATCTTCCTTTACAAATATTCTTTGTTTAAAAATCCACAAATATTAAAAGAAATGAACAGGTAAGGGATTTAGCCAGTTCGCCATTGCCAACTAATATATAATTCACAATGGCCCCACTTGAGTTACACCTTTTATCCCTTCCCCAACAGATTTGAGGCCCACCACCGTGGGTTTTTTTTCCAGCAAATAGTATCCAGTCTATAAGTGATGCATTTGTGGAGGGGGATGCAAAGAGTTTATGCCTGGGTGGGATAAAATGGTAGTGGATGAAGTAGGGAAATAGATGGGGAAAACTCATGTACACATAATATTTTAAGCAATTTAATTGTTATATTTAGAGCATTTTACATTTTTAAATGTTTTTACATTTAAATGTAAAAATCTCCAGGTAAAATTTTCAAAAGCACCTATGTCTAAGTCCCAGTGAACGCCAATGGAATGTAGGGGCCCATATCACAAAGGTATTTAGGCACCTAAAGATGCAAACAGGCAGCTAGTGGGATTCAAAAAAGCACCAACGACAACTAGAAGCTGATTAAGTACCTACCTCCCCTTGGAAATCAAGAACCTAATTCACTTAATTATTTTTGTAAATCCACTTGGTGCCCATTTGCATCTTTAGGTCTGTGACATACTATATCTTGAGGGAGCATCTTGTAACTCCCATATTCTTCATCTGTATATAATTGTGATATTACATGTAAAGCATGCCTTGTAAGGTATCAGCGGAAAGGTTATGATCTGCTAAAAATCATTTCTCTGTCCATATATGTATGTAATTAATGCATATCAAATCATGAGAATTGTGTTGTATAGTTGTCACTAAAACATGCTGTAAATTGGGGAATCAGTCAGATATTAGCTTCCCGGAGGCAACAGCAAGGAAAGTAACCAACATCCAGGTAGGGTGTCAAAACAACCCAACAGCAGCCATTGTCCAGCAAGGGAGCTACAATTCAATGACTCTCACACATGAGGCCATACCAGGGGAATTGCTCAACCTTGCCTGGGGATTCAGCAATGCCCACAAGACATGCCTGGACTTGTGTTCTACAAGCACATGGGACGGAGAGTATAAAACAGAACACAGCAGGCCCTTGCTTCACCTTCTCCTGACCCTGCCTACACTGCAAGCAACAAAGACACTCACAGAAGACTGAAGACTCCAACAGATGAAACCCGCCCAGGTTTCAAGGGTGAAATCTGTATATTAAGAACTGCAATAACCAGTGGGTGGTGAGAAAAACTGCTTAATTCAGATGTTTGCCAGCCTAATAGGGATGAGAGTTTAGACTGTGTGCTTATATATATTTTATTTTATTTTGGTAACTAACTCTGAGTTTTTGCCTATCACTTAAACTCTACCTTTTGTAGTCAATAAATTTGTTTTACCAGTGAGTTTCTATGAAGTGTGTCGCAAGACTGCTCAGGATTGCAAAGGCTGGTTTATATCCACTTTCCATTGATGAAGTGGTGAACCAGTTAATAAATTTGAACTGCCCATCTTGAGCAGTGCACGACAGTATATTCCTGAGGTACACAGCTGGGAGGATTTGGGCTGGTGCCTGGCCCTGTGTGATTCTAGAGTGGCTCTGGGAGTATTCATGCAATCTAGCTGATTGTGGGGCTCCACATGCTGTTGTGCTGAGTGATAACAGCACCTGGGAGGGGCTTGCTGCTTGTCACTAATAAAGCATTGTGAGAGACAGCCCAAGTTGGAGAAAGATAAGGGCGGCAGCACAGCAGTCCCAGGTTGCACCCTGGGGAACCCATCACAAGGTCCCAAAGCTAAAAGTGGGACTTGGGCACTTCTGAAAAAATGTTACCTTCCACTTTTCCCTATTCCTCTTCATCCATCTCCTTTCCAATTGCCTGCTCCTCTCCTCCATGCATCCTCTCCCTTTGAGTAAAGAAGTCATTTTGCAACATAACAGAAACCATCAACAGCCAGGTCTATATTAAAAAGAGTTAAATTGACCCAGCTACGTCACTCCAAGATGTGAAAAATCCACATCCCTGAGCAACATAGTTAAGCCATCCTAATCCCCAGTGTAGACAGAACTAGGCTGATGAAAGATTTCTTCGAGCTAACCCCTCTCAAGGAGGTGGATTAACTACAGTGATAGGAGAACCCCTTCTAACCCTATAGTGAGTAGTTACACTGAAGCACTACAGCAACACAGCTGTGTTGCTGCAGCAGTTTAAGTGTACACATAGCCAAAGTCTGAGATGCTGTTGTACAGCCACGTACAGACATGGAAACCAACCTAGCTACAGGGAAATGTCCTCCACTTACATAGCCACTAAAAGCACATAGTCAAGAAGAAAGAAAGAGGAAGTATTCGAGAAAGCACCATAAATTGAACTATTAAGCATTATCCAAATTTCAGCTTCTAGTGGATATAACTCTGAGTACGCAAGACTATATTGTGTTGTTTTTGCTACTAACCCAAAGTCGTATTTTGAACCTAAATCCCTAGGAATCAGATATATTTTTTTTAACAAAGGTATATTCAGATAATGCAGTGATCTTTTGACAGCTGTCTTCTCAATTTCTTTCCTAAAAAGAAAAAACCCAGTTCTCAAATCTAAACTTTGCTAACCAAGTGCTATAACCCAAAGCAAAGCCTTTAAAAATATTCTTGCAAATCAAAAATTTTGCATTATAATTTCCTGAATCCAGCTGTTCTAGGTTATAAGAATCATTTGTTTGCAGTTAGGCAATTATTCAGATCATTTCAAATTTTAATGAAATTATATATAGCATTCGACCAAGCAAAATCTTGAAACAGAACTGAGAGCAAATCCTTTGAATTTCTCATTTTAAGCCAGCTAAAGAGAAAATACGGAGAAAGGTGATATTGCTTAAATATTGCTGCTCTAAAATCAATTCACAATACAGTCATAAATTAACAATTACCCTTGACTAAAACATTTATTGCTAGAAAAATACTGCATAATTAAACTATGTGAATGAATAACAAGAAATTAAATTTTAATTTTTGGTTTCTCATGAAAATTTCCAGTAAAAGCTTCCACTTAGTTGCATCATGCTGTACTCCTTCTTATACACCTATATATATGGCCATCATTACTAAAATAACTTTTTTAAAGGTCAAGTGCAAGACCAATCATTTTAGTTAGAGACTTGTAACACTAGTTGGAAACATTTAAATGCTCAGGATCACTAGTACAGTCCATAAGTAGCAAAACTGCATTGATAATCTTGCTAGTTAAGACCCTGATTCAGCAAAGCATTTTACTCCATGCTTAAGTTTAAGCATCCCCTTGAAATCAATGAATACTCACATACTTACAGTTACATGTGTGCTTAAGTACTTTGCTGAGTCGCAATTATAGTCATTACTGATGATCTACTGTAGCTTCTAAATCCAGATGTCTGACAATGTTGTCGTGCACACCCCGCCACAGGGTAAATCCCCAGTTACCCTGCGAGGAGAGCTTTCGAACTACCTTGCACCACCTGAGCAGTGCAAAGCGGCCAGGAGTAGTATGTCAAGGATCTCGCTCTTCAATGTTTATTCATGGTCTCTCATAAATTGCATTTTCTCATCCTTTATGATTTCTTGTTCTCTTGCATTTAGATCGAGGGCTTGTCTACAAAGTGGAGTAATGCACACTATGGGGGTGTGATGTCTAAAGTTCACTAAAATGTTGCACATTAATTGGTCTGTGTAGACACCGCTGGTGTGCACTAAAGGTTTCTTCATGTGCTTTAACATTAGAATGCTCTTTGGAAAATATACACCAGCAGGGTCTACACGATGAATAGAGAAATACCTCAAATAGCATAACAGCCTTTTTTCAGTTTGTAAATTTTTTCCTTTTTTATAATTTTCTAAGAATTTATTCCTCACATGACACTGTTGCTCTGTGTTCACATATAGAGTTGTTCCAATCCAACTCAAGAAGCCAAAGACTGACAATAATTGGAAGAGTTACTATTCATTCTTCCATTTTCATGGATTTGAAAGTGAGTTTATAGAAAAAGGGAAAAAAAGAATCAATTTGTGTCATTTTATATTCCATTTCATTTCCCCTTTGTCAAAATTGTCTCTAGTGTTCATTATGGGGTGTTATTGATTAGTCCAGTACGCAGAGGATGAGGGAAAGGAACAACTACATCTGGAAACTATGATATGCCATCAACACATCTTACATTGTGTCATTACCTTTGGTATTTCCATCATTCTAAGCAGTAACATTCACAGCCTTTCCAAATAAATAGTACTCATTCTTTTATATGTATGTAGCTTGGAGGAGACAAAGAAAGTTTAGTCCATTAAGGTCACCGGGAAAAAAACATTATTAATTGGTCACTTGGACTTTACCTGGTAGGTCAATCCTATGAATTGAGTTTCTTTCAGCCTAATGGCTTCAGTCAACTGCAATGATTAAAAAGTGACATTTACTAAAGGAATAAAAATCTGTTAGAAAAGGGAATTTGTCCTTCTGGGCTTGTTTTTCTAAAGCCTTTCAATTTCTCTCTCAAGAGGCTGTTAGTAGCTAAAAAGACATCTGAAATCATTCACAGATATGAAAGACTGGAAATGTTTCAGAAATCATTTTTTGGTTCCTTTTCACATGTGGAAGTCTGGCTGGCAATGCAGAAGATAGATATTTCATATGATATAGTCTCACTTGGAGCTACAAGAGAAGATTCAATAGTTGGGTACAAATTTCTGACGTACAGTCTCTTTGTGTGGTCTTTTTTAAAAGATACTTAAAACAATCTTGTTAAATCTTAGAATCCACACACAGAATAAGTCTAATTTTATTTTATTCCAGAAAGGTATGTTTAAACAAAAGGTAACAGAGACTGACAGGATCATACTATTGAATTATAGAGGAGGCCTAGCAACCTCTCAGGGTATGGCTACACTTGAAATTTCAAAGTGCTGCCGTGGCAGCGCTTTGAAGTGTGAGTGTGGTTGGAGCGCCAGCGCTGGGAGAGAGCTCTTCCAGCGCTGCACATAAACCACATCCTCTACGGGTGTAGCGTGCAGCACTGGGAGCCGCGCTTCCAGCGCTGCCACCCTGATTACACTGAGGCTTTACAGCGCTGCATCTTGCAGCACTCAGGGGGGTGTTTTTTCACACCCCTGAGCACGAAAGTTGCAGTGCTGTAAAGTGCCAGTGTACCCATACCCCCAGAAGCTTTACAGCCACCAATCATTATAAATTTTAAACATTTATAACAATTTTAAAAATTTCAGTCCTTCCCATAAAGAGCTTAAAATCTAAATGGCAAGGATGCTAAACTCTGGCAATTGTCAGGACTCTACCCTCAAGTCAGAAAAATACTGATGGGCATGCAAGACAATGTACATGAAGCCATAGTTCAGGAGTCAGCAACCTTTCAGAAGTGGTGTGCTGAGTCTTCATTTATGCACTCTAATTTAAGGTTTTGCACGCCAGTAACACATTTTAATGTTTTTAGAAGGCCTCTTTCTATAAGTCTATGATCTATAACTAAACTTTTGTTGTTTTAAAGTAAATAAGGTTTTTAAAATGTTTAAGAAGCTTCATTTAAAATTAAATTAAAATGCAGAGTCCCCCAGACTGGAGACCAGGACTCGGGCAGTGTGAGTGCCACTGAAAATCAGTTTGTGTGCCGCCTTCAGCACACATGCCATAGGTTGCCTACCGCTGCCATAGTTCTTGTTCACATTATATCTTGTTGGCATTGCTGGAAAATGAAAATAGCTGTGTGGAAGGCTCACTTTTATTTAGGTTCAGGTAATTTTTATCATGGCTTTTAGTGATTTCCATTTCAATGACAGCCGTTGCTGACCCTTGTTTGATTAACTAGTTAATGTCTAAGATACCTTGAAGATTAAAAGCATATGCAACTGCTAAATATTGTTTTATGTGCTGCTTTAGGACATCATTCTTTCAGATTTCACTGCAAATTTGGACCACAGGTACCATGGATTGCTAGTGAGGATATGTTCAGGGCCGGTGCAACCATTTAGGTGACCTAGGCGGTCACCTAGGGCACTTGCATTGGGGGGTGCAATTTTCTTCGGCAGTGACAGCGGCAGCCAGATCTTTGGCTGCCCCGGTCACTGCAGGCATTTAGGCAGAGGGAGCAGGGGCAGGGGAGCATGGGGAGTGCTGCCTGCAGCAAGTAAGGGGGAGGGGTGGCATGCAGAGGAACTCCCTGCCACAGCTCACCCCTGCCCCATCTCCTCCCTGAGCACACCGTGGCCACTTCACTTCTCCCTCCTCCCAGGCTTGTGGCACCTAAGCTGATTGGAGCCGCAGTCCTGGGAGGTGGGAGAAGTGAAGCAGCCACGGCGTGCTCGGGGTGCTCGTGCACGGAACATGAGTGAGCTGGGGTGGGGGGGGTGAGCTGCTGCAAGGGGGGTGCCTCAGGGCAGAGGGAGGGAGCTGCTGTGGGGCGGGCCTCAGGGGGGAGGCAGGAACGGGAGGGCGCAAGGTGGAAGTTTCACCTAGGGTGCGAAACATCCTTGCACCGGCCCTGGATACGTTATCCTAGATATAACATTTGTGTGCATCTGCCTATGTTCTTTGACATTGTCTCTCACATAAGGCTTAACACAGTACAAAGGGTGAAGTACTGTAGATAAAGCTAAAAACAAAAAAAGGTCTGCACAATGTCATGTTAGACCATCCTTCACAGCTCAGTGGCCACCAATTCTAGGTTTGTCTTGGTAGAACCAATTTAGGTCATATTAATGGTTTATTTTTTCCATGCTTACGTTCTCTAAATCTCAATTGCAGTACAAAAATTAAATAACTTGTATGACAGTAGGGGATCAATGGGAGACAGCCTCATTATTATTTATATAATAATAGCACTGAAAAACCCAGGAAGACACCATTGTGCTAGGTGTTGGACAAACACAGAACAAAAAGAAATGGAAAAAAAAAAAAAGACTGTCTCTGCCCCAAGAAACTTATTTCAGCCAGAGTCATATGGGGCCAGATTTACAAAAGTATTGAGTCATCTAGTGGGATTCTCAAAAGTACCTTAGCCGGTTAGGAGCTTAAATCCAATTAAAATCAACTGCTTAGGTGCTTTTGAAATTCTATGAAGCACATAAATACCTTTGAAAATCTGGTCCATTTAGATCAGACCGAGCAAGCTGTGTTTATCCCCTCACCAATCCAATTGAACATTAATGATATTTCATACTTGATATCGTTAGATGTGAGATCTTTATATTCTTAGATTTTAAGGCTAGAAGGGACCATTATGATAATCTTTTCTGAGCCTGTGCATAAGATGATTTCACCAAGTGGTTTCTGCACCAATCCCATAATTTCTGACCAAGCTACAACATATCTTTTAGAAAGACATAAAAGCATTTAACAGGTCAAGCTATCTCATGTAGGCTGTATTATGTAAGAGATCCAATAGCATCCATGGTTCACAGCACTTTCCTGATGCCTTAATATTTCTCAAAGGATTTTTCTTTTCATGTTAATTCAGTCCTATGTTTCTGGCTATGGTACATTTTAAGTCCTGAAGAAAGAAGCTGACATGAGTATCAAACAGTCTCTTTTTCTCTAATGTGTGCTACAAAGTCCATTATACGGAGGAGAAAACCCACTTGTCAGATATGACACAAATGAAATATGAAATCTGTAATCCTGGGAATCCCATCATAGAATAATCCTGTCCTCCTTCAATGTACACCTAGCCCATATTTACACCAGCTCTCAACCAAGGGGACAGCAACTTACGGCATGTGCATGAAAATGGGCACATTTCACCTCTAACCAGCTACAACAAGTCTTAAATCATATACTGTATCTCTAAATTAAAATTACACAAGGGCAAGTCAAAAACATACACCTACGTTCAAATGGATAGAATTGTAGAATGAATGAATATGAATTAACACAGGGAACCCAGAGGGGTCAGAATGTTGGGTCTATGATTTTCAAAAGCAAATCCAATGAATAAACTCTGCCAGTAAAACATACATACAAGAAAGGTCTTGAGAAGTCAAATCCAAGACAATAATAATGTGGGTTATGTGCAGACACTAGAAATCTGATCCCATGACATATTAGGGCTGTTCTCAGCAGGGGCGGCTCTAGACATTTCGCCACCCCAAGCATGGCGGCATGCCACGGGGGGCACTCTGCCGATCATCGGTCCCGCAGCTCCAGTGGACCTCCCGTAGGCATGCCTGCAGAGGGTCCACTGGTCCCGCAGCTCCACCGAAGCCACAGGACCAGCGGACCCTCCGCAGGCATGCCACCGAAGGCTGCCTGCCTGCCGCCCTCCCGGTGACCGGCAGAGTGCCCCCCTGGTGACTGGCAGAGCTCCCCCCCACAGCATGCCACCCCAAGAACGCACTTGGCATGCTGGGGCCTGGAGCCACCCCTGGTTCTCAGCCCTAAAGCCAGAGGACCCAGATGACACAGGAAAACCCCCTAGTGCATAATCAGGCATGACCAAGGCTCATTTACATCTTGGTGACAGCTGCCTCTCAGAATGTCCTCTTGAGGCTGCAGTAGCTGGCATTAATTACTGCAGCCTTCAGGTTACTCTAATTTGCACTGAGGATCTAGTCCAGTTGCAGAGTGGCTACAGTACCAAGAAGGTACAAAAATGATTTAAAGCTACCTCACCACTTCTGCAGCTGCATCAAGCACTCCTTGGCAGTATTGCCAACTCCAAGCATTCAAAAACCCTGAGTCAGACTCCTTCCCCCCAAAATCAGGATTTTATTTTTAAATTTAGAAAGCAGAAATTTTACTGAAAACATTAATTTAGGAACTGGGGGACAAATCCACAGATTTCAGTGGGCTTGTCCATTGTCAGTTCAGTATATGGCCTCGAATTTTTCATGTCACTGGAGTTCCTCTTAGTGAAATAAAAGCTGCGAGGAAATTGATAATGAAAAGAACTCCCTTGATGAAAACTTGGCACCCTGCTTTAATATCACTATCCATGTTAGACAAAGTGAGTGAGTGAGTGTGTGTAGGTCAAAATATATGGACTAATTGCAGTCAGATAAGATGATGTATTTTCACAGAATCATAAGATTAGAAGGGACCTTGACTGGTCTTCTAATCCAGTCTCCTGCACTCAAGGCAGGACGCAGGCCACGTCTACACTATGGGATAATATCGAATTAGCTAAAATCGGTTTTATAAAACTGATATTATAAATTCGATTTCATGCGGCCACACTAGGCACAGAATTTCGGCCGTTTAGTGTGTCTTGTCCCAGCAGGCTAACGTCGATTTCTGAAGCGTTTGCATTGTGGGTAGCTCTTCCGTAGCTATCCATAGTTCCCGCAGTCCTCCTGCCCTTGAATTCTGGGTGATCAGTATTGTCGCAGGTGGTTCTGGGTAAATGTCGTCGTCATTCCTTCCTCCGGGAAACATCAGCTGACAATCCTTTCGTGCCATTTTTCCCTGGATTGCCCTGGCAGAGCCATAGCACAGCAACCATGGAGCCCGTTCAGCTTTTTTTTTTTTCCCGGCACCATTATGTGTACTTGGATGCCGCGGACAGAGAGGATGATTACCCAACGCTACACAGCAGCATCACTTGCTTTTGCAATGACAGCAGAGATGGTTACCGGTCATTCTGTACCGTCTACTGCTGGAAAAACTGGCATGAGATGACGGTTATCTCTCCTCTCTCTGTACTGTACGCTGCTATCATGAGTGCCCCTGGCTGAAATCGGCGGGGCGCAACGCAAAAGCAAAAATTGGGATTGACTCACCTTGGGACTGAGTCAATCCCTCCCTTATGGTTTCTAAAATAGAGTCAGTCCTGCCTAGAATAATGGGCAAGTTAGAGGGACCAGTGTTATTCAGAGCACAGCTGCTCTGTGTAGTATCACAGGGGTGCCCCGCTGCATAACCCCACCCGTTTGCTTCCCTCCTCCCCAACGTTCCTGGCGATACCGTTGGCAGTGTCCTGTCCTTTGTGTCATGAGTAATAAAGAATGCAGGAATAAGAAAACACTGAGTGTTTAGTGACATAAAATGAGGGGGAGGCAGCCTTCCGCGCGCGATGATAGTCCAGGCAGGACATTAAGCGGGTGTGGGGGAGAGGAGCCCAGCATGCTGCTGCTATGGACAGTCCAGGCAGTACAGAATCTTTTCTTTACACAGGAAAGGGAGGGGGCTGTAAGCCCCCAGTTGCTATGATAAGCTGGTTATTAGCCATTCTATCCTAACTACTGGGAGTAACCAGCAATGTGGCCTCGATGTCAACATGTTAGATATTCATGAGGACGGTTACTAGTCTACTTGCACCATCTACCACTGGGGAGGGAGAGGGAGAGGAGCGGATACTGCTCTTCACTGCTGCAGCATCGCGTCTACCAGCAGCATTCAGTTACAGTGGTGACATTGAAAGTAGT
This sequence comes from Chelonoidis abingdonii, assembly GCF_003597395.2. Classification (NCBI taxonomy): domain Eukaryota; kingdom Metazoa; phylum Chordata; order Testudines; family Testudinidae; genus Chelonoidis; species Chelonoidis abingdonii. Next base: position 40,426,870 of record NC_133783.1, read on the forward strand.
CATGAAATGATTTCTTTTCCCTTTTCTTTCACGTGGTGTGGGGGGGAAAGAAACTGAGGAGCTATCCCTGAACCACGCCAGACACTGTGTTTGAACCTACAGACATTGGAGCTCAGCCAAGAATGCAAATACTTTCAGAGACTGCTGTGGACTGTGGGATAGCTGGAATCCTCAGTACCCCTCCATCCATGGTGTCCATTTGAGTCTCTGGCTTCCCGTTAGCTTGTCAGCAGCGCTGTGTATCCTGGAGATTTTTTTTCAAACGCCTGGCATTCGTGTTCTGTATACGGAGCTCTGATACACAGATTTGTCTCCCATACAGCGATCAGATCTAGTATCTCCCGTATGGTCCATGCTGGAGCTCTTTTGGTTATGAGACTGCATCGCCACCCATGCTGATCAGAGCTCCACGCTGCAAACAGGAAAATGTAATTCAAAGTTCGCGGGGCTTTTCCTGTTTTACCTGCCCGCTGCATCGAGTTCAGATTGCGTCCAGGCGGTCAGTGGTGCACTGTGGATACTGCCCACGAGGCCATAACATCGATTATCCATCCACACTAAACCGTAATCCGATATGTTAATATCGAATTTAGCGCTACTCCTCTCGTCGGGGTGGAGTACAGAAATCGATTTAAAGAGCCCTTTATATCGATATAAAGAGCGTTGTAGTGTGGATGGGTACAGCATTAAATCGATTTAATGCTCTTTAAATCGATTTAAACGCGTAGTGTATACCAGGCCTCAGTATCATCCCTAACAGGTGTTTGTCTAACTGCTCTTAAAAATCTCCAATGACAGAGATTCCATAATCTCTCTAGGCAATTTATTACAGTGCTTAACCACCCTGACAGGAAGTTTTTCCTAAATTTAGTTTAGGTTGGACATTGTTGCAATATAACCCTATTCTTCTTGTCCTATCCTCAGAGGTTAAAAAGAACAATTTTTCTCCCTCCTTCTTGTAGCAACTTTTTATGTACTTGAAAACTGGTATCATGTCCCCTCTCAGTCTTCTCTTTTCCAGACTAAACAAACCCATTTTTTTCAATCTTCCCTCATAGGTCATGTTTTATGGACCTTGAATTCCTTTCATGGCTCTTCTTTGGACTTGCTCTAATTTGTCCATATCTTTCCTGAAATGTGGCACCCAGAACTGGACACAATACTCCAGTTGAGGCCTAATCAACATGGAGTAGAGCAGAAGAATTACTTCTTGTGTCTTGCTTACAAACACTCCTACTAATACAGCTTGATAGATGTTGATGTTGATTGATGTTAATACAGAATGATGTTCACCATTTTTGCAACAGTGGTACACTGTTGACTCATATTTAGCTTGTGATCCACTATGACCCCCAGATCCCTTTCTGCAATACTCCTTCCTATGCAGTCATTTCCCATTTTGTATGTGTGCAACTGATTGTTCCTTCCTAAGTAGAGTGCTTTGCATTTGTCCTTATTGAATTTTATCCTATTTACTTGAAGCAATCTTGCCTTACATACGACACAGAGGGCAGAACAGAAGTATACAATCGTACCTTCAGTGTCACAGTTCATTGTAAATCAATTGTCTTTTATTGAAGTCAATACATTTGCTAGATACAATTGATCAATACTCTTTAAAATTAAGCAAGGTCATAAGTAGAGTAATTCCATCAAGGTCAATAAAGTTACCCAGTAAAAATACTAAGGATGAAGTTAGCCTTAGTATTTTTGTTAAAGAAAGTATGCTATTGAACTGCAGATAATGTCAGTAAAATATCAGCAAGAGCAATTGTAGAAACAATTTAGGCAAGGACCTTTGGACACTGATGATGTTGTTTACAGACTGTTTTATTCAAAACTTTTTTCCCCTCCAGTGATGGGCTATCAGGTCCAACAATCCCCTGGACCCTTCCTCAATACCTCTTCACTTCAAACTCACTACAAGTGCCCTCCATGCACCTTTCTATCCCTACTCCATTCTTTCCTTATCTATCCTTTCCTCCTATGCATTTTTTTTTCCTTTTAGCAAATATCTTCCCTTGTCTCACATCCTTGCTGTATACAGGACCGGCTCTACAGTTTTCACCACCCCAAGCAGCGTACCAAATTGCTACTTCAGGCAGCGGGGGGCAGTCCATGTGCCCTTAGGGCGGCAGGCGTGTTTCCACGGCAGCAGCAATTCAGCAGCAGCTTCTATGTTTAGCTGAAGCCGCCGCGGACAGCTAAACAAAGAAGCTGCTGCCGAATTGCCGCCGCTGCGGAAACACACATGCCACCCTAAGGGCACACAGACTGCCCCCGCCATCCCCGGGGGCAATTCGGCATGCTGCTGGGGACAAAACAAAAAGGGACTGCCGCCTCTTGAAGATTGCCGCCCCAAGCACCAGCTTGGAATGCTGGTGCCTGGAGCCAGCCCTGGCTGTATAATACGTTTAATATATAATTACATGCAAAGCAAGCCAAATACCATTTCTGAACACCTCAAAGTAGGCAAGAAGAGGTTGAAATCCTGCCTCACAGCTGCCTCACCTAAAAAAAAATGAGGAACCCCTCCAAAAGAGAAAAACAGCAGGTATATTCCCCTTGATTTCCTGTAGACATTGGATGAAATCCAGGCTCCACTGACTTTAATGAAACCAAAACTTCACCCATTGTGCCTATCTTGGGAGCACTCATTGAAGCTAGTGCTCCTCTAAACCTCCCACAATGTTTCCAGAGGCTTCACACCCATAATCTTAAAAGGCAGAGCAACAGCAATGGTGATATATCATCTGTACAAAATACATCCCCATTTGTGTGAGTTATTTCCTTCTGTAATAGCATAGGAAAATTTGCATAGTGAAAAAGCTACCAGAAGGACTATCTGCTTCAGTAAAATTAGCTATGCCTCAGCTAACTTTGTCTCCACTTGTTTACATTATGTGCATATTTTTGGCTGCAGGTATCATTAACGGAAAACAATCACTGCTTCATTTGGAAAAGTAGCACAACAAGTTTATTGCCCCCATTTTACTATATCTCCTTTAACTTTCTGTAAAACTCATACTGCCTTTGACAAAACAAGATTGAGCAAAATACGCCCCAGTTTCCAGAAGTATAAGTGGTCTCTGTGTACCGCTGACTTGCATACATTCACAAGGCCCAGTGCATGGGAGTAAGTCATGTATTTGGAGGTAGATAGATCTAAGAGTGTTTGTAATACAACTTAAATGTGCTTTCTGAATGCTGGGCATATGCAAAAATATTTTTTCAAAATACGGGCCTTGCTGACTTAGAAAAATAGCCAATTAAAATTAATGTGCAATGGTTAGTGTAATCCATATTTCAGCTCTGATTACAGAACTGAAGCTTACATAGCAATTAAATATGATCTTGTGATCATTTATGCAAATAGCCTGGAGCCATCAAAAGTTTGGTTGTGTGTGTTAAATACAAAGGCTCCCTTCTTACAAAGGCTCCCTTCTTAAAAGATTTCTTAAAATAACGTGCCTGATTTTGCTACTAATAAATCACTAATGAAGTGCCAAGCCACAACTGGTTTTGCTTTTAGCACAAACTAATTGTTTTAAATTTCATTTTCCAGTACAAAATATATAATACCATAGAAAAATCATTTTTTGTAGCACACTAGCCTTACTATAGATTAACATGTTAGTCATTTAAGTATGTGTACCAAGTGGGTAAAAGATACCAGGTGACAATCTGGCCCTTAGATTTTAAAAGGGAATCCAGTCACAAGGAAACTTTTTAAAAAACAATAAAGGGGTCTTCAGAATAAGAAAGGGCAATTCTGTTTAAAGCCAATTTACTTTTCTCCAGTCAATAGTCTGGGACCACATCGTTTAAGCACCAGTATTTTTAATACCTATATTTATATTTGAAAGTAGACAGAGCCTTTGAAACTAAAGTGTTCTGTCTGCTGCCTTTGAAATGGTGCAGCGGGTCAGCATACCAAAAACAACAACAACAAAAACCTCATATTTTAAACTTCAGTTTTTCTCAAAAGGCTCTGGAGAAAAAAGCATCTAAAGACTTTCAGAAAGCTCTTCAGTTCTTCAGTGTATTATTCTACTTCAAGTGGTAGGAATATATCCTACTACTGCATGTCCCCTTTTATTATTTTTCTGCTTCTTCACAGGCACATGGAAATGAGTGAGTTCAGATAGCTAGAGATAAATAGTGAAGCTGGTTCTCTAGCTGTGCAATCACAGCCCACTTCTCCAGCACATCTTATAAGCCAGTAGTATAGACCAAATCAGTCTTTTTCTTCATATACCAGCTATCTCATTTTCCCCTAAAGTAGTGGTATAGTCTGAAAATGAAGTAAGTGTGCACAAAGGAAAAAGGACTAATTCAGATATTTGAATGTTTTTATTTCACCCTTCCTACCAGAGTTTGGCCCAAACAGCAATGTTTAAGTGAATAGCTAGATAAACATATTTTGGATCTGTACAATCAGAATGGAAATAGGTGACTTAGTTGAAATGAAGCACATTTAACCATGAAGTTAAAAACACCATCATGATGTCTGGGTAATAGCAGAAAAACTAAAATATCTAGTCTAATTTAACAGTGTAAAAACGTATAAAGCTGTTAATCACCAAAATAAATTCACCTTAACCACATTTCCTAGTGTCTCTGTCATAAATACACTGGCAGCTGAACTAGGAAAGGAAGAATGAATGCTCTTTCTGAAGAGATCTGGATACAGTTCAATGTATTAACAGAAGATACCAGCATCTTGTATGGGACCTGGGAAGGAAACATTCTTATATGAGAGTTTAAAATCCAAGTGTGTATATATAAAAGGAGAAATGATATTGGAGTCTATATAAATTGGAATAGACATAATTAACCAATTCTGTTCCCAAAAGAATCAAGAAGGCAGATACACTGAAGTCCTTATGCTCTACAATTAGATGTTTTTTCATCACAAATTGGATTCCTGTCTCTTCAGAGAAATGCATTCAGTAAGTTCAGCTGAATGAATTTGGGAAGTAATATAAACAGTAAAAGCAAATATGCAGAATACCACCAAGTCAAAAGCTCTCTAAAATGAACCAAAATGTCTTGCAGAGAAAACAGAACAAAATACTGAGTAAGATTGCCAAACCAATTCTTCTTTCCAACCTGTGAATGAAGATCACAGGAGAATCATAAATCTATCTAAAAAATACTGCTGAAATATTAAGATGAAGCCAAACAAATCTGAAATACCTGAAAAACAAACAAGCCTGACAAAGACAAGAAAAGATTTGAAAAGAAGTTACAAAGTTAGAAATGCAGCAGTCATTATTTTACTCCATACCCATTACACTGTAAACCACATGAGAAATATAGTATGAATTGTTTTATTCAGCTGTGCAAATTGCACTGCTGGTGAACTTATCTGTGCCACATTGACCTTGCAGTAGCAACACATGCCCTCCAGAACGGTAGGCTCAATTCCTCTCATTCCTGCAGGTAGCAGGACTTTTCTGCTGCTTGCACCTACTGCAGAACACAGCACCATGCTTTCTCACAGGACTGAGCAGCTCTAGTCACATAATGTCTGCACAGTGTTATCCACACAGGCTGCCTAAAAAGTAGTGGATTAATTTTAAGCGGTCCCTCATGACCTTTAGATCCCTGAATAGCATAGATCATCACTTACATTCACAACTTGCTTCTTGAGCCACATTCTGATGTGTTTTCTACATTGCCTTATGCTATGCACTCCCCAGTGTCAATGCATGATCACTTTCAGTGTGGCAACTTTTGGATTTGCTCCCTTTCTCTCTGACATCTGCCTCAGCATATCCCTCTCCTCTTAAATTCAGAGCGGTCTTATTTAATCTTGGCTGAAAGCAAGGTGTATAAAACTTTGTATTTTTAAAACTGATTTTTTTTGTATGTAAAGTTACATACTTAAAAAATCTTTTGAAATAAATTTTAAATAACTATAATCTAGAAAATAATTTCTCTCTAATATTATTTAAAATAATGTTAATGCAGAATCATAGAAATGTAGGGTTAGAAGGGAAATTGAGAGGTCATCAATTCTATTACCTTACTTTATGTACACTTGGTCCTGCATTAGACCATCCCTGAAAGGTGTTTAATCTATTCTTTAAAACCTCCAATGATAGGGATTCCACAACCTCCCTTGGAAACCTGTTCCAACGGTTAAGTATCCTTATTATTAGAAAGGTTGCTCCTAATGTTTGCTGCCAATGTTTCAATGAAAGTCAAACAACTGAACTGGTAGAAGTCACTGGTTAAGCACCTGTAATCAGAGTTTGTTGAAGTGCTAAACCAGTTTTTGACAGTAGTTGCCTCTTCTGCAGGTACCAAGAATATTTTCTTCAGTTAGTTCAGTTTAATGACTAGTTCATTCAAAGCTGAAAAACCCACTGGGAGTTGAAAAAGCAGCAAAGCTTGTTTTCCTCTACTAATCTATATACAATAACGAGTTGTAAGAGAATGAAAGCTGCTAGCTCTAAAAATCTTGACAGACATGATAAACAATCAGTTCAATACAGTAGTTACCGATAAACAAAAAGGATGCATTAATAAATCAGTTTTAAATGCAAAACATGTTTTGATAAGAAGAAAAGTTAAGGTATACAGAACAAATAAGGCAGTTTTATTTAACTAATGAAAAAAATTTAAATGCTATTTATGTGCATTTTATTGAGTTCCAATTTATATCCAAAAATAGCTTGACAAGTCACAAGAAAAAAAAATTACTCTTCATCTAGTAAGTGTCATTCACCATTTTTAACATACTAAAAAAGTGTAAAAAAATAAGAATCTGAATAAATTATGTTATGTTATATAATTGCTTAAATGTGTGTAAATACAGTGTATCCTCCAGGTTAGTAAAAATACATTACATTTGATTATATATATATATATATATGGATTATAAAAACTCCAGCTGGAAGTCTGGAGGGCTCCCTGCCAAAGCTATGAACCCTTATCCCCAGTAGGTTTCCAATGGAAATCTGCCTATATTTTGGCAAAATGTAATTGCAGCTATAATGGATTAGACAAAACATTTCTGACTAGAACTATTTATAAATATATCTATTTATTTATTTTCACAAAAATCCTGTCAGATGAGGGGTTTTTATCCCCAGTGTACAGATGGGGAACTGAGATGCCACATACACATCAGACACCAGGGTCTCAAATGGAAGCACCCAGAAAATGATGAACATTCAATTCATGATCACCTCTACAGAAGGAACTATACTGATTTAAAAAAATGTTTGACATGCGATATTGTCACAGGATAAACGTTAAGTGAAATTGTATGAGGGGGTTTATTGTGGGACAAAAACTAAAAAGAATTAAAGACTAAACTCCTGGACTGAAGACCCCACCCAGAATACTTGTTAGGAACCTGTGGGGGAAAGAGGGTTGAATTGGAACGATCATTGGTTGGCTTCTATGAGGAGAGGGAGCATGATATCAGAAGGAGTTGGAGACTTAGACTGTGGTCATGGGAGGTAGTACCATTGGGCTTTTCTAAGCTTAGGGTATGGCTACACTTGGAATTTCAAAGCGCTGCCGCGGCAGCGCTGCAGGAGCACTGCCGCGGCAGCACTTTGAAGTGTGAGTGTGGTCAGAGTGGCAGCGCTGGGACAGAGTTCTCCCAGCGCTGCACGTAAACCACATCCTCTACGGGTGTAGCGTGCAGCGCTGGGAACCACGCTTCCAGCGCTGCCGCCCTGATTACACTGATTACACGCTTTACAGCGCTGTATCTTGCAGCGCTCAGGGGGGTGTTTTTTTACACCTCTGAGCACGAAATTTACAGTGCTGTAAAGTGTGAGTGTAGCCATACCCTTAGGCTGTTGCAATAAGACATAGGCCTGGGCTACAGTAGCGGGCAGGTTCGAACTAAGATACGCAACTTTGCGTAGCTGAAGTCGAAGTATCTTAGTTCGACTTACCTGGCTGTCCTCACGGCAGCAAGTCGACTGCCGCGGCTCCCCCATCGACTCTTATGAGGTTCCCATGCAGGCAGAGCGTGGATGGGAAGAGGACGAGAGAGAGCGGGCCCTCGAGATGGAGCAGGGCCATGGCCAGGGCGCCCACCCTTTCAGCAGCAGTGCACTCCAAAAGCAGCAAGCTGGCTGTTTCGGAAAGCTTAGTCTCCTCTGGCCTCTTATACCCACCGCTTATGTGCACAAGCCTGACATAAAGGCTACTCCCTGCTACATTACAAGCCTCTACTCCAAAATATCTGTTGTATTAGAGCATTTACACGGCAAGGCCACCAGCATTTTTAAACACTAGCGAAACAACATTTTTCCCCAGCTTCAGTTTCAGAGAGATGCCATTGTGTCTCAAATTTTCCAAAAAAACTGACACACATGGCCTGAAAAATTTCAGCCCAAAGGTTACAGTTTGACAAAGCAATGAGCAACTAAAGGCAGGGTTCTAATAATTATAAGTGTTGCCATTCCCACCTATTACACTGTGTATGCAAAAAGTCTGTTTTGTTGCTTATTTGTTTTGTGAGAGATTGGATATTTGGAAGGCTATTCTAAATAGCCATTTACTAATTTCAGTCATGGAAAAGAATAGCCAGCATGTATGAACTGCAGCAGTTATGATCAAAGACTAACATTTGCCAGACAAAGATGACAAATTCATGTCCCATGAGATTTAAAAGGTAATGGATTAATTTATGTTTACCATTCTGAAGGATTCTTTAATTTGAGGATATTTTCAATTGTTAAGTTTAATTTCATTCCAATTAATCAAATCACCTAATGAATGACTGTAGGAAAGACCTCGGGCCCACAGGCCTGGATACCTTATTATTGAGGCATCTTGTTCTTGTCTGCAAGCTGGGCACACCCGGTTTCTTATCACAGGAACTTGGCTTTCCTCCATCCTCCCCTGTACTTTCACACAGACGGCCCCGTTTGCATCTGGCGGTGTTTTGTAACTTCCCGCTGTTAGACCAAGTAGCCGTACAGCATTGATCAAGGAAAGGAGGTACTGAATAAACAGCAACAGCCCACAAGTCAGCAATCCAATTATGCAATATCCACAAGCCGTTCCTCAGCCAAGTCAAATCAGGTAGCCACCCAGTGAGCCCAATCCCAGAAACCCGCTTATCCCATGTCCTTCCTTATGTTCGTGAGTGGATTCTTTGCTCCTTCCAATCGGTCCCTCAATAGAGTGCTGTTATTCTGTTCAAATTAAAGCAACACATATTTTTAAATCATGCACACCATGATGATGCTTAATAGCAAAAATCTAGGCACCTCTATTATCTAAAATCGCATCTCTACTCATGTAGCTCTGATTAAAAGGCTAATAGCTGAAGAGGTTGCATTTAATGCCTTGTACTGGCATTAGCATGCCATTTATTAAGTTGGCGTGCATTAATACAGCCAGCGCCTGGAACTCCGGACTAGTGATGTTCGCAAAGAGACACATATTCTGCTTCACTAAGCATTCTAGAGGGAATCCAGTCTCCTGGCAGTTCCATAGATCGTTGCGCCGTTGTTGCTGAATAGGTTAGAGAGCAACACAACAGTAATCTGCAGAGACCAACGCACGTGCCTCACAGGATTTAGCAGAGAAATATAATTAAAATTTCTAACACCACACGTAAAAAACCAACCTGCGAGTATAATGTGCCGCATAATTAAGAGATACATTAAACATACTTTGAACAATAAAATTATCATATTTAAGTTTATACACTTTCGCACTCTCTTATCACTGAATTTTACCATTCTGGCACAAAGTGATATTAAGCCATTGGCTTACTAAGGGTGAAGGGATAAGCATCTTGGCAAAAAATGTGCGCTGGAGCCCCAATAGCCATGGTAGGATATGTTATGAGCGATTCTGGTTTATAGCGAATTCCCTTTGGGCGATGGCCAAACTGGAATCAAAGTATGAGTAACAGTTCCCCAGCTAGACACTTTCCAGACAAACAGAAGTGGGACATATCTTCTTTTTGGCATTGTTTCCCAAATATAAAGGACATCCGCTCCCGAGGGAGGGGCTGCTGTGGTTCCCCTCCCACTCCGCGAAAGCTGTCATTACACCAAACTCAGAACAATAATTGAGTTAGCAGTTATCTGAGCCAGGATCGCAAGGACACAGGGATCCGGGTCTCTGGTGCTGTGCTAGCATCAGCCGCCGCTGTCCTCTGCAAGTACCAGGCCTTAATGTCTCGCCAAGCACCGGATGCGCATGCAGGTGATCAGGTCGCTGCGGCGCTTGGTCAGCCGGTCCTGAGTCCCCTGCCCCAACGTTCAGTGGAAGTTCGGCGGAGTTCTTCGAGGCCTTGGTGTCCACGCATACTCACCGCAGGTTTCACGCACCGGCTGTGTACCCACACTGAACCTGTATCAGTTGGAAACATGAAGCATACCTCGTTCCCCATGTTATAAGCGGCACTGGGCCCTTCCACTCAGGATCCAGGGCAGGCTGTCGATATAGTACAGGAGGTCGTTCCATGGGCACTGAAATTTAAAAATGGTGATCCGCAGGGAGTAAGATCCGAATTCAAGTTAAAATATTAAAGTAATAACAAAATGTATAATTTCTGCTGTACCATTCCCTTATGTCTAGGGTTTTCCCCCTGCTTTAAGTGTTTCCAAAAGGTTTTGCAGGAGCGTTAGCCGTTCCAACAAAAGCCTGGCCAGTTAGAAAGTCATGAAAATTAATTGCATGAGAAAAGCTAAATTCGAGAAAATAAGCGCGGAGCATAAATCAGTTTAATTTCTTCAGGTTCTCCCTGTGAACGCAATACAATGCAAACGGATCTAACCTGGTGTTCCCGTTTCACCGCGTGGTCTGCAGCCCAAATAAATCCCTGAAAAGGTATCAAAGTTAAATGAACATATTACAGGTGCTTAAAGGAAGAAATCATGGTTGACATCATTGCCAACTGGTTACTCTGTCCCGGGATTAACCGGACGTGGGAAGGCTAAGAAATCATTTGGACAGTGGATGGGCAAGACCGAACAATTGCCTGAAGCTTTGAGGAGCGCAAATTAAAGTGTTAGCCAAACCTTAGCAGATTGTGAAAAAAAGGGGCATGACTATCAATAGGATCAAAACAAGAATGCATCCGTAGCTGTTTAAGGGTAAATCAGCTAAGCATTGCTCTGGGTAAGCATGTCTGAGAGGGTGTGGCTCCTGATCTGACAGACAACATCAATGATAGTCGTCGAGATAGTAATATTTAAGGTGTAGAGGACAAAGAACAATAATATCAGCATCCAAATGAGGGTTAATAAAGAATTGGAAGGTGCATAATGTAAGACATAACAGTTTCAACTATTAAGATGAAGACGTTGATCTACAAAAAAAGCGAAGCCAAAAAACGCTGCAATCTCTCGATCATTGGCTTGACTTTTGAGGCAAGGTAAAACCGAGTCTGCCATGCAATTAGTCAGGATGCTGTAGGCTTACAACCCAACGTGTGGGGTGATCCATCATAAACAGACTGTAATGGCTTTGTAGAGGTACAGGGGAGCTTGGATTTGAGCGTGCGACTGTTGCACAATCGACTAAACGAGATCATCTTGGGGAATTATAGGCAATGTCTCCTACATTAATGCACAAAAGGCTATTGCAAACAAGGAGTGTATCTGTAATGGTAAAATTCATCGCCGGGTGATGGGAAGACACACCTTAAAAGATCAACACTAGTTACTGCAAAGCTCAATGCCGGACTTCTACGAAGCAAATCGGCCAAGCATCCATATTGAATGGATATATATTCCGTGGGGGGGCAAAGGCAAATACGATCCATTCAATAATTATACACAGAAGTTCTCTTGCAACATATAACCCCTGTAGGTGTGGCAGTTTGTTAACATAACTAAATTTAAAGGCCAAAGCTTGGAGGCGGTCAAAATACATCAAGCTAGAGCGCACATTCAAACTGTCAACAAAGCTTTAGACTGATAATTTGAATAATCAGTTGGTGTGGGCCCTCAAATGCTGAACAAGTGTACTTATAACAAATCTTTGGGAAGTTTAATAAAAGGCTAATCCATTAGCGTGCCCTAATAATGTTTGCAACTCACCAGTGTCAGGGTTGGGAAGCACCACCTCAGGGCTACCGAGAGGGCATAATGTGATGCCATTTGACCCAGATAAAAAACAGTGCTTTCCTTTGAACCTTCTGGGCAACTAAAGCCAAACAAACGCAAGTTGTTGTTCAATGCCTGTAAAACAGGTCAATCAACAACTCCAAGCACAGCAAAATAGTCACCATATATATATAAATTCTAACTCTGGGTGTTACCGCGAAAATCGACGCAAAGCTAGATACAAAGTGTGACATAGCGTTGGGGAATTTGCTACCCTGGGGTAAACCCTTCCATTATACCATTGTGCAGTTGGACATGAATTATAGACCGCACAGAAATAGCATATTTCCCTCTTCTTTGCAAGGGGGAATTGTAAAAACAATCCTTAGATCAATAACACACCTTGGATAGAATTGGAATCAATATTGGATTTGGGAGACAATGAAGGAGGGCCCATGGGCTGAAATACATTTATTAAATTCCTAAATCAGCTAATCTCACCTCTCTGACTTTTCTGTATTACAATACAAAAACCGGTGTATTCCAGGGGCTAGTGGAATACTCTATATGCCCCGCTGCAAGCTGCTCTGCAACAAGGGCATGCAAATGTCCCAATTTCTCTCTAGGTAGCGGCCACTGCTCCACCCATACAGGATTCGTTGATAACCACGTAAGAGGCAACGCGGTTCCCATGACTACAAATTTAATTCAATGGTGGCATCAAGTTTCTCCAACAAATCTCTGCCCAGATATTAATGGGCAGGTGCATTATAAATGGACATATAGTCGCTACTACCTTCTCTTTGGAGTACACTGAAAGCCAGGAGAGACTTCGCCTTGCAGCCTGATTCCCTCCTACGCCCCACAACTCTTTTGTGGGCTCAGAGGGCCATGAAGACGGCCACTCCTGCTGGCGAATGACAGTCACGTCGGCTCCTGTGTCAAGAAGACCAAGGAAAACGCGACCATTTACATTTAATGCCAACGTAGGCCGGGTGCCAGTGACCGTGGTTGGTCAGTCCTATTAAGTAGAACCAAGCCCCTGCATCCCCTCTTTCCTACTCTACCGCTCCAGGAACTGAATAAGGACTAAAATGACTGCACAACAGATTGATCTTTGGGCAGTGTCTGAGGGAGATTTGTCCAAACCTGCACTTTATAATCCCCTGATAGTCTGCATCAATTACCCCTGGATTACAAAAAATCCCTTTCGACCCGCATGGGATCGTGGAAGTACAAGACCTACCATTCCTGCTGGAAGAGTCCTTAGCCTGTTTCAACTACATGCACTGCCACAGGGAGAGTGAAGTATCAGTATCCTGCTGCATAATCAAATCCAACCCAGCGCTGCCTGTCGTACAGCTCGTAGCTGATTTACTGGCTTGGCTGCCCGTGGGATCGGATTGCAGAGGGAACGCCCCTTTTTGTCCTGGGTCTGGGGTTGACCGCCCCTCCAGTTTCCCGAGGGTCTCAGATCCCTGAGCTGTGACACTGATTGGCCCAATGATATCCCTTTTGGCACTTCGGACACTTTTTGGAGCGTCTTTTGGTCTGATTTATAGCGGACCGACACTCCCGCTGGAAATGTCCTGGCTTCCCAACACTTAAAAACAATTCTTTCCTGTCCTGTTTCCCGGGTTAAGGCAGCTGCCAAAGACCCGCCTTATGAGTCTGAGATCAACATTCTGGCAGGCACGCAGCATGTCTGAGAGTGTAAGATTTGTGGTAGCAGAAGCTGCCTTCAATGGCTTTCTTGCAATCATCCATTAGCTGCTCTATGGCCATTTTCAAAGAATTTCCTGCCGCAGCATCCGGGTTGTCTACCTGACGATTTATGGCTTCCTGCAGGCGATTTGCTAAATCTAAAAACGATTCTGTAGCCCCCTGACTAATGGAGGCAAAGCTTTTAGTCGGCTTTCCTCCATGGGTGCCTTTTAAAGGCATGCTGGGCACAAGCTGTATGAGGAGATAATGTCTGCAGGGTAGCGACTTTTGCCTTGTTCTTGGCGTCGCCCTCCTCCCTTCCCCAGCTAATGATCAAACAACAGCCCCGGTTAACATGGGCTGGGACCTGAGCCTGATATTCAGCCATTGGCGGAACTCACTCACCAAATCACGTACTGGCCAGGATTGAGCAACATTTTCATAAGTGATTTCCAGTCAAAAGGTACCAGGGCATAACCAGTTCCTAGACCCTCAATAAGTCCTTTACAAGGTGCTGGTTAACCCAAACTCGTTAATGGCTTTACGGATTTCCCTTACTACCGAGAACGGTAGGCAGCCCAAGTGCTAATGAAGTAGCTTTCCATCAGCATCCAATTCTCCTGCAGTCCAGGTTACAGGGGCACAAAGCCGTCGTCAGCTAATTCTGAGGCTGGATAAAATCAGGGGACGACTTAGCTGCAGCCACCATCTTTTGAATTGCAGTTTGCTGCGGTGCCTTACAGGAAGGTGCCAGTGTCAGGGGACTGGCAAAGGTGGCCCTGGGCATTGAGGAGCAAAGGGTTGTTTCCGCGAGAGGAGCGGGGCAGGTACAGGGGGTTACTACTAGGTTTAGGAACAGGCCACAGAGGGGAGAATAGTAGGCAAGGCTGCTGGAGGACTACATTCAAGCAGCCGACTGAGCCTCTGGAGGGGCAAGTGCTCCACCGCATCCCTGCGCAGAGATGCCAGGAGTGCAGCACCCCAATCGGTGCCTAGGTTCAACATGGCAACGTACGGCCAATTTTTTCCCAGTCCGATAATCGGAGGTCCGCCCTCCGGATCACCAAGGACGTTGTTCCCCCCTATTAGCTGAAGCATAAGCAGAAGCTCTTAACACTGCATTTATGATGAGCCTTACGGAGCAAATAAGACAAGTCATCCCTATGCTTTAGCTGCGTTGCTGATAGGGAAGCTCCATACTCACCGGGATCCAAGAGCCGGATGAATGACGCGTCTGTAAACTTGCCGGGCGTGGGTGAGCAAAAGGCCCTTCAGGTCACCCGCCTAAGACCCCTGTTCAAGTTGCTCGGGCCCCCACGTTTGGCGCCAGATGAAGGAAAGACTCGACACCAATTTGCAGGATAACCGAGGAGGCAAAAAAGCTGCTTTTCTGAGTTCACCTGCCTCTTTATTATCTAAAATTACACATGTGCAATTGCACAGCACAAATCAAGATTCTTTACAAAAATCTTCCATCACGAGCTCAAAAGCATAGCAAGTTGCAAAAACAGCCCCAGCTGCAGACACGGCAGTCCTGTGAGAACTGCAAGGGGGGAAGCCAAAGCTATAAGGCTGTCTGCTGACGACATGACACGTCTTGAGAAACAGTTGAGGGGGTACCAAGACCCGCAGTTTATTAGAATGAAACAAGGGGGGATGTAGGAATGACCTCGGGCCCACAGGCCTGGATACCTTATTACTGAGGTATCTTGTTCAAATGACCTCCTTCTCAATAACTAAAATTGTTTTCCTGGGAGACTTTAGTCATGGACCTTAAAGAACATCTTATACTCAACTGCGTAAAAGCTACATAATGTGAAGAAATACATGCAGAATGGAAGGTACTTCTCAAATAAATTGATTAACTTCAAGTGCAAACTGAGAAACAGAACAATATCCTGCTGATAGCTAGATCAGTAATAACATTTTGTTGGTTTCAATGAGAGGAGGACAAAGCCCACAATTAAGTCATTGCTTTTTCTCTGTTACTTTAAGAAAGGAAAAAATTAAAACACTAGACATTCTTAAACTGAATTCCATGGCAAGATTTAAACTCAATCTTTAAAATGCTCCCCAGTGGGACAAGGTCATTTAAGAGTCATTGGACATGATTTAGCATACCATATGTTTTAGAATCTCTCTGTAGAACTGAACAAATGCTGCTACAAATACATGTGCATGCAATTTTTTTAAACTAATCTACCTAGCTATATTCATGCCCCTTGTGTGTTCATTTTTATGACCATTCATATGATATAGTTCTATAGCACAAATGCAGTTTTAAGTTTGTTAGCTCAAATACCTAGGAAACAGATGCCATACCATAGGCCTAGTTCTCGATCTAAGCTGCACCATTTCAACCACACCTGGGAATTCTTCCTTACACTAAAGGCAAACCTCTACTGGGCAGTTAGACCACAGTTAAGTCTATTTTGTGCCACCAGAGAGGCACAAAGAAGATTAAGCCTGGCCCAGAATCTGGTCCTATGTGATTTAGGGTGTATCTACATGGTGCAGAGATGTACGCTATAGGGTGTGATTTCTGAAGCACACTAATGTGTTGCACACTAATTGGTCCGTGTAGGCACTGCACATGAGCTTTAATGTAGTGCTGTTTGAAACACTGCACATTAGGGAATCTTTACTGGACACCAGGAGGCTCTACATAACCAGTTAATGCCTAACACATTAGTGTGCTTGAGTAATCACATCCCCATAGAATGCATTACCCACCACGTAGACAAGTCTTTATTTAATCAAGCACAGTTGAATATCACAGCTCAAATTTCACCTCTCACATTTTGAACAGCAAGCCAGAGAGCATACAGGAGTCCAGGAGAAATGATATCTGAAGGATTTAAAATTATAGAAATATTTGAGAAAAAAGTCACCATTATCTGCTGACGGGTATGTACTCAGCTATGATCTACACCAGTGATGCTCAGACTGAGGCACATGAGCTGCAAGTGGCTCTTAAATGTATTTCCTGCAACTCTTTGCAGCATATGATATTAAAACACTGATTTATTTATTAACCAGTCTAAGTTATTAATCAATTGGGATGTTTTTACTAAGTTATTAATCAATTGTAACTGATAAAATCATCATATTTGGTCAGTCATTTTGCTCTGAGACTATATAAACTAAAATTTCCCCAGTCATGCTGTTTAAATATGACTATATCTTACTATAGTAAACGAAATAATGAATTCACACTACTGTGGCTCTTTGGGTAATATTGATTGCTAACTGGGCTCCTGAACCACTGAGGTTTGAGTATAACTGATCTACACTGCACAATAAGCCAGAGATGCAGGAAGACGAGAAATGGACGAAGTAGAAAAGCAGGCCCCGACAGATATAAAGAAAAGATACAAAGAGGAAAATGGCTTTACAGAACAAAAATCCCAGCTGAAACATAGCTGGTTTGAAGTTTTTAATTGTTAAAGAAAGCTAATCCACAGGGAGGGGCTTTAGGTTTAAATCCATTTGATAACTATTGTGTTCTGAGCTGCCTATAGGCAATACTTTTCTGTTTTCTTAATTTTTGTAAATATTATTTAGCTTTAGGCAGCATCGTTACTGCCACCCTGTCACTTTCAAACCTGTCCTTATTTGTCTTGTAATTAAGGAACAGCCCTAGGAAGGAATACTGTTATATATTTACAGCAAGACATCACACTGGTGGTGACAGGTTGAGATCACCCAGACTGACTGCAGCAGAAGTAATTGCAGCATGTTCAATGACATTTCACAAAACTTACCAGTCTTGCTAGAATCTAGCATCTAGTCTGGACTTTAGACCCAATCAAGTTCCTTTGCCCTCATGTTTGAGCTTGTAGTTCACCCTCCAAAATCAAATAAAAGGGCCTGAGTGTGTCCCCCATCCATGTGGAATGAGGTCATATGGACTTCTGCAGCGCAGTATCTACTGCCCACTGTAAGACACCGTATCAGGGATCCAGGAGGAGGTAGGGAGATCAACAATGTGCATCAGTTTTATACAGCATCCAAAAACCTTTCCACATGGACCTCTCTGCCCCACAACAAAACCAGCCCCTACGCTCTCGCATCCCAATCTCTTCATCACAAGTACATTTTACTGTAGGGACATCTGAAAGATTGTACTGCAATCAACCATTACATTTTCTAAATATTGAAGTATTTTGTTTCAAATCAGACCTATTTCCTAATCATCAGCTGTTTTCTAGGTGACACAAAAATGAACATCTCAGTTTCTTTATCAACAAGAATAAAATAAAATAAAAGCTATGTGTACACAGTTATTCTGAAAATTCTGTGACAAATTAGGTGGGTAATGATTTTGGCTCAGTACACGTGGATTAAGTGTGCAATTAGTAAACAATGCACAATAAAAAGCTAAACGTGAAATGAGTGACATGTCTGTTCTACAAAGATATGTCTGGGACTTTTGATAACAGGGCAAAAATATTATTCTTCAAATTTTCTTACTCTGTATATGGATCACTTATTCATATCACTACAAACACTGCTGATATTGATTATCCGCACAGAATTAAACATCTGCTTAATTTGATCTGGCTTCAGCTCTGTCACAGTAATTAGTTGACCTGCTTCTAGGGAAAGTGTTTGAATATTCTAATCAGAACTGAGAGATTAGGCAAACCATGATCCTGTGATTTCATTAGCCTAAGAGAAGAGCACTTTTAGCAGAGACATCACAGTAAACTAGCTGATGTTAAAATGATATTGCACCCGACAGCCTCCTTAGCACATTAGACTGCATGCTTCTTCCCTCCAGATATCTATACTTCAAATGTGCTGGCTGATGTATTGCTACCACCTTTTGTGTTTTATCAGCTAACATGAAAAACTTAATTTCATCAAACCCCTGAAACATCTATTTCTCCTGCACATCGACATCTTAATGAACAGCATAAGACATACATTGTGTGTGTGATCAAATTGATAAAGATATCTCACAGTGAATTTGGAAGAGCTGGGCAGAGCTAATGTGCATTAAAATATAAGCTGCAGGAAATAGGCGCACTGTCCATGGACCTACTATCTTAAATCTTACCTTTAAATACAAGAACATCTTCAGAAACAAAGTATTTTATTCACCACCCAGCTATAATCTGTGCAATTTAAAAATGTTAGACCATCCTTGAGAAGTAATTAACAAAAAGAATTCCTCATAGAAGTTACAATTATTTAAGTGAGTTGTTCACTATTACTTAGTGATTTACATGACACCTTTCACAACTATCAAGGTGCTTTACAATACAGAGCAAATTATATGAAGCCAAAAACGGTTCCCAATGCTGAGCAGCCAGGATTTGCATCAGCCTGAGGGGAATTCTCCCCTCTCCAGACAGGGGTGAAGCAGCAGCTGCACTTGCTATGCACCACACCCCCACACTGGAATAATGGGCCCTGGAATCCTGCCCCATTACACTATTCAGCTAAATCATACCAATCTGACTGCCAGCAGGAGTGGGGGGAGACAAGTATCACACATGAAGCACTGGAATGTGTACCACCTACCACAGTATAGGACATCCATACATTCCCCCCCTTTCTCAAAAGAGCTAAGTCTGATCCTAGTGTCACAAAGATACTTAAAGCACCTCACTAATGCTGGAATTGACATATATTTTTTGCAAAATAGCCCGAGAAAGTTACATGCTCAAATCCCACAAACGCAGCCCAGGAGTCCTACATGCCAGGTGAGTGCTCTTATAATCGTGCTATAGCATATAAAGGGGATGGCACCACCGCTGCCTCTTCCTCCTCTGGTAGTTTTCTGCATATTGCCCCCAAATTGCCTTTGCTTTTAATAAAAAAGCAGTGTCAAATGTCCCTGTGTCGCATGGCCAGAAAGGGTTAAGCACCCTGCAGGATAAATGACCCCACATCTACCATTAGAGACATGTTAGCAATGGTAATTAGGGCCATTCCATGCTAGAGAGGCTAGAACTTTGAAATGAAAACCTATACTGTTAAAGAATTGGAAGTAATACTAATTGTATGTGTGTACTTATGTCTTGTAGGATATTAGCCATGTCGACAGACAGTTCCTGTCTGTCAACTATAGCTATTGATTCAGAGATCAAGAGGACGTATTAACATTTAGATGAACTGTAAACATAGTAACACCACTCTATTAATCCATCTGTGAAATGTATAGCAAATCATCTGCAAATGGTGGAAAAACCAGGCAATTGCCTTATGTTAATCTATGTAGCTAATTATCAGTGATGCTTAGGAAATAGGTCTACTTCAAAGTCTTCACGATTGCCTGAGGACTCAGACCTGTCAAAGAAGACCTGGAACTGTATAAAAAACACTTTACATCCTGATTCTTTGTATCTCACGGTATGGCTACACTTGCAGCTGTACAGCGCTGGGAGTTACAGCTGTCTTCGTACAGTTGTGCAGGGAAAGCGCTGCAGTGTGGCCACATTTGCAGCGCTGTTGGGAGTGGCTGAACAGGCATTCTGGGATACCTTGGAATACATCTGGAGGCCAATTACAGAGCTTTTGGTGGCCACACTGGCGGAGCAGCGCTGCATCACCAGTGCTGCAATCATTATACCCCAGGCAGAGCAGGAGTACAGCCAGCGCTGCAGCCAGGGAGATGCAGCGTTGTATGTGCCTTGCAAGTGTGGATGGTGAGTAAGCTGCAGTGCTGTAACCCCACTACCAGCGCTGCAACTCTCCATTGTAACCAAGCCCTCAGATCTGCTTGATGCTTCATGCAGGGGAAGCTTAAATCAAAAGGCTGAGATCTCCAGTCCTAATCTAGAACCACCCTGAATATAAACATTGGACTAACCTATGAACTAATTCTGAAAAGAACACTTTGCAACTACACAGATCACCATCTCTACTATGAATCTAATCTAAGAACTGTCCTCATATCTGTATGTATATTGATCTTTTAATCAATATTCTTTTCTTTTTTAAATTTTTTTAGTTCAGTTAATAAGAATTGGCTGCATGTATTTGGGTAAGATCTGAAATATTGATTAAACTGGGGATGTAATGTATCCAATCCTTTGGGATTGGTAGAACTTTTCTATATGATGAATTAAATTTTCAGTAATCCTCATCATATTTGACTTGGGTGTCTGGGTGGAGGCCTAAGGCTGGGTTACTTTAAGGGAATTATGTTGTTGGCTTCTGGGTAACCAGCAAGGTATTATAGAAGCTGTTTTGTGCTGGTTTGGTAAATTTAAGTATTGGAATATCCACCAGCTTTGGGCATTGTCTGCCCCATTCTTTGTAGTTCATCCTAATTGAGTAACTTCAGCGTGGACCCTGAAACTCCGGTCATAGTCCCAAAGCAAAACATTTTGGTTCAGAATGAAACAATTTTTTGGTTCTGGGTTTAATTTTGCCTAATAAAACATGTTTCATTTTTGGTTAATCCAAAATGTTTCCATTTTTCTTCCCTTGTACCCAGCCCCACATACTTCCCTCCACCCAGCTCTCCCCCATGCACAATGCCCCACACCCAGCTCTGCACTCTCCATCCTGCAGCCAGTCCTCCATCCTGCACTCAGTCTGAAGACCATCATCCCCACTATTGGCCAGGCAATTCTGAGAACAGCCCAGCCCTATCCTCCTTCTATATAGCAGTTTCCCAGAAAGTGCCTCAGCCCAGATCCAATCCTCTTGCCTTCCTGGTAACTCAGGGAGGTTGTAGTGTTCCCTGCTCCACTTCTGATAGCCAGGGGTACCCAGTTCCCATAAGCGCCAATCTCCCAGAAGGCCTGCAAAAGCTACATGGAGATCCAACACCACTTCAATTTAACCTGGCCACTCCTGTCATAACAGAAGGGCATTCAAGCCAAACCTGAGTAAGTGGGGTTGCCGCCTGCTGCACAGGTTCACAGCGAGCGCCACTTAGATTTCACCTGGTTGCCCCTCTGTCATGACAGAAGAGTGCTCCAGTCAGGAGACAAGGGGCAGGAGGAGGCTGGATTTCCTGTGCTCCCCTCCCCCAAGTGCACCCCTCAGAAAACTAATTGTAAGGAATCTGGTAACCTCTTGAACTGCGGTTCTACAGCTGGACACAAAAAGGAAAGGCAGCTGAGTATGTCCAGTGTGATCTCTGTAAAATAGCTAGCTAGGTGATATGCTGGATTGGAAAAGGAGGGGGATGTGATGTTCACAGTTACTATTGACATCCTTTATAGGGGCAGAGTTTAGATTGTGTTGTGGGTCAAAAAATGAACAAAAAATATGACTGGAAGGAACATGTTAAATAAATCATATATAAATTCTTCACTGTATTTAGCAATCCTTCTGAAACTTTCAGTAGCACTGGACTATTTTTATATATTATTTCCAGACAAGATTGTACAAACATGGTTCCAAGTACTTTCCTGCAACTGATATAGCAAATCAAGACATGCAATCTGAGTGAAACTCAGCATTCGTTTACCTCTTTTTGTCATCACCATCTTTCCAATATCTGAAATTCCCCTCTGGACTAATATTCATCCAGTGTTCATCCCAATTGGTTTCCTTGATGAAAATGATCTTCATAGGAGAAGGCATTTGGTATGATGCCAACTGGATTAGGCGTAAAGCCCATGTGTATAATGAGGATCATTTTTCCCTTTACCTTTTCTACAATACGTATACAATTGTGTAAAGTCTCAAAGCATATAGATAAGGGCTCATATATATTTTGGCACTGTCATCAGAATTTTAAGTCTGAGCCCCAAACAAAACACTTTGTCTATATTGTGCAACCATGCAGTTGTTTTTATTTCACTGTTCTAAGCAAGTCTAGAGACTGTTGATAAGTGTCCTTCATTCTTCAGTGTCCTTCTTCATTCAGTAAAGAATGCATTCTTTACTGGATTTATCATTAAGAGACAAGGCACTTCTTGCTGATTTCCATGTAACTTTTGCCTATTCATTTCCCACATGGATCTCAAGCATATTTAGACACTGTTATTACAGATAAGAAACTTATGTAAAACTAGGAGTTTGGTGGGCACAAAAAAATTGTTCTCTCAGAAACAAGGGTAAATCACTGTCAGGTGGTTTCCAAAAGAAACCAGTTTGAAAGTTTTAATACACAGCAGCAACTGTAACGAGCTGGTCAGAGATACATTTTTCTCAACCATATAAAAATAAAGCCTCTGTCTGCCTCAAACAGGTAAACAATATGCAGAACAGATCTGGGTTCAGAGTTTAGATGTTTGATAATGATTTATTCAAACCTTCAAATGAAGAGAATGATTTAAGAGCTCCGGCATTACTACTGCACAGAGGTATTAGAAAGGGTTATACCTTATTACCATGTTATTTGTTCTGGCTTCAGGAATCAGATCAGAAACAAAAAGGATACATTAGGTATTAGAGGTAGTGTCAGGCTTCATAAATTAACTCCGCAAGCAGATTATATCCTTATTAATAAGCAACCCAACTAAAACTACACCTGCAACCTTGGAGAATTTTGGATAATATCTCCCGCTCTAAGTTAAATCATTTTAAAACAGAAAGCTTACCCTTTATGAAAATCAGCAATTCCGCCATGTTTAGACATTTAGAGTTTAAGCAGGTACCAAATAACTTAAGAATTAAGTTGAACATGGAACAGAACAAACAGGTTAGAGATAACAGATCAATATATACAAAGTATCAAGGAAGATTTTTAACAGGCAGAATTCTCTAAACTTCGTGGGGTGGGGGGAATGGTAGATCTAGTGCAGTTCAGAAGATTTCTGCTCCAAAATTCAAATTTTCTCACTCCCATGTGTCTTTTGGATGTTGGAGGGAGGCTTATTTCAGTACATTAGAGACATTTTATATCATTTATTGGGAAGGAGAGAAGTATAAACCAAAAGACTTCTAAATAAATCTAGAGTAGTGAGTTCTGAAACATGGAATCTCCAGAATCTTCAATGAGCTTTTAAATCATCATAAACAAACCATTACGGATCCCAGGGATTAACTCATTTCCATGGATGTAGGTGGAAAGAGATATCCCCAGCTCAAGAAGGCACAGTGGATATTCACAGTTTCCTCAAGAAAAAAAAAAGTAAAGCAATAAACCATACTGAGCTCATCAATCCACTTTCCCAAATATATGAGAGAGGAACTAGGGTTATAGCATTGCCAGTAGCTAACAAATTCAAATCTGCCACAGAAGAGGTGGAAACCCAACATGTAGAGATCGGCAAAAAGGGTTTTTCTTAAAATGTATGTTAATTGTATTAAAATTCCAATTGTTCTTATCTCAGAAAGCATAGACTTACGTCCTCTTACCTTCTGTTTATATTTGAGGTCTTTTCTCTGGAAAAGGAAGAAGCCAATGTTTGGTGATGGTAGTGAAGTCCATTTTAAGTCAGGTGAGCAGGTGGGCTAGCAAGTACTGCTATCTATATCTTTACACAGCATCCTCAAGTTAGGAACACAGAATTGCAAGGAAGGCAACACTGAAGCTTCCTATGGAAGAGTGGAAAACGACTAGGAGCTAGCTGGGTTGTTTGTTACTTGGGTAATTTGCTGGTTATGACCTTTTATTTTGTCTTTGCCCAATAAAGTCAGATGGAAAACTGTTTTGTCTGGAATCTTATAAATCTTTAAAGAAGAAGAAGAAGAGGGAAGGAAACAAGAGTGGAGGAGAAAATAAAAAACAATATGGGACAACTGGATTAAACCAAAACGGGGTTAAGCCCTTCTCAAGCTTAGTGCTGGGCATATCTTGCTTGCTCAAAGGTTTTTAGGAGAGAGATTCTTTCTGCCCTTAAGGGGGGATTTATCAAGGAGTGACTGTTTCACATTACTATTGTTAATGGAGCTCTCTACATTGAATTAGTGTATTTTTTATGGAATTTTAAATGTCCTTTTTGTCAGATTTACATTGGACTCCTGGTTTCCTTTCTGCCCTTCTCACTACCATGAGTCTATAACCTATATTTCCCACCTCTATTAAAAGGTAGCAGAATAGCCTTCTCTTCACCAGAAGGAAAGGGGAAGTTAGAAAATACCTCACAAGAAAGCAACTGTTTTCAGTATTTCCAGACCAGTTAGAACCAGGAAGCCTTGCTAGCAAGCCTGTTTTAGTAAAATTTTCACACTTGTTTCTAGACCTGATTGATCAGATGCTTATCCCACCTGAACTCCAGCCTGACACACCTGCTTGGTGTTTAGCTTTCATTAGCTGTTAGGTGGCGATCAGTTGGAAAGATTCCCAATAGTTTTCTCATTTCTTCAAGAGCAGGTGCCAAAAATGACACTCCTCTGAAATGCATCACTTCCTTCCAAGGTCTCTCTTCCAGGACTCCCCTGACTATCATGAGTGTCCATGCCAAGTTTCAACATATAGAATTAGCAGAGGGTGAGTATTATGTGCTGTGTTTTAAGTCTGATGCCATTTTTTTTTATTTAATGTTGATTGAACTCTAGCGTTACATTTGCCTTGGTTTTTCCTTACTGACTTTATATTCTAACAAAAGTGCATTATGCAACTGTATTTGACTGTATTACTGATTTCTTTAAAATCACATTTCTAGGCATAGACCGCCAAACTTTGCTTTCTGGGCTATACAGCAAAACCCAGCTTTGATGTTCTGCTTTATCTACATGCAAAGAACTCCAGCTTCTGTGAATGAGAAATCTACACATGGCAGTACACTAGATTACTAGAGTCCAGGTCTAGTTTTGGATCATGTGGGCTATATTCTGAGCTGCACTCAGCACCTGCCATTCTCATTAATTTCAATGGGAATTATAAGGGCTCAGTTCCTCGCAGCATTTGATTGTTTAAATTTGCAATATGCACACAAGCATCAGTATGGCAATTATAATCATTGCTACAGAATTTCTGGAATCCTAGTAAGCAAGTGTAATGATTATTCTTATCTCAATGTTACAACTCATTTAGCCCTATGAACAGAACTTGATAGCTCATGCTCTTAGCTCCGGAGGTTCTACAGCTTGAATTAAAGCTCTCTAGCTGGGGCTATATCTGGCTTTGATCCCTGTAAATCAACACAATAGGGACCCCATAAACAGACTTACCAGTGGGTTAGAGTGGCAAATGTGAAAGAATGTTCAAGCTTTCCTGTTTGTAGTTTCACAGGAATAGTCATGCAGCTCCTTGGTCATAGAGCAAACACATTACCTCCCTTAAAAACATCATCAGTCTATTAATTAATGAAATCTTATTACATAAAAGCAGTGTACGTAAAAAGCAGCATGCATTATTAGCAGTAAACAGCTTTGGATTACTGAAATCAAAGAAATATTTTCATTTCAATAGTCATTTGAGATAATTGCTACCAGCTGAACTTCTACTGATTTGGTTAAATGAAGGTTATAATAGATTTTAGAGGAATCCCCTAGTTAAAACCTGTAAAACAAAATCATGGTTTTGAATCAGAATAGATAAATTCATATTTATTAAGAGACTAAGAATCACTTCCTTTAAAAGGAAGATTGAAAATGTTGACAGAAACCTAAATGAATCTGTTTCATATCAGGGTCAATGAAGGAAAACTGATACCTCTAAAGATTCACTTTGATTATTAAATTAAAAAACCCTCAAAAGATCTTTATGAAGGGACACAAAATTCAGCCAACTGGCTATGACAAAACTCACTGGGTACTGTAAAAATTGGGTAACTTCAAGGATGTTTTCTATGTATTAATTATACCCATTCATGTTAATAGGCCATCTTGTTGTCATTTGTCCAGGAGAAAGTGACTGCATGGAAATAAAACGAAGTTTGTGCTATTAAAAAATTAGTGTTTTTACCACAGTAAACAACCCAAATACACAATTTTCTTGTTTTGTGAACTGCTTGATTTTCTTGTCTCATACAGTTTACGGCATCTGCTTTAAGCCACGGGCATTGATAGTATTTTCTGTAATAAGCCAGTATTTTGCTATGCAGTACATGAAATAATTGTTTGTTTTATTATAGCTCTGCAGCAGCTGCACTATATTGAAGTTAGGGTTGAATGGCAGTCAAAATAAACACTGTCAGTTGCTTATAAACTTTGGAATAATATAGTTCTTTCTGGATGGCACATTTGACACCTACAATCTCAGACTGGAAGCTAGTTTTAGATGAACTTTGATTTTATTTTCTTTCATGTAAGTATAACTCAAAAAATGACTGAAATGAATATTTTCAGTGATGGTTTCTAACTTTGTCTGCTCTTATATAACTCAGAAATGGCTTCAATTTTTCAAAACTAAACTTGTCAAGAGATTAATCCTTCATGAAGACCAACTTTTTTTTTTCCCCTCATTTGAAAAAAATTTCTGAATATTTTAAGCTCGTGAGTGATAATGTGAGCATTTTTAGAAGTGGTGGTGTCACCAATATGCCTGCCCATGGATAGAGATGAGCTCAGTCAGCATTTTAGAAATCAAACGAAAAATGTTGATGAAACTATACCCACCACTAAAAAGTGTATCCTAGTGCAAAAGAAGTGTATACAAAGGCCCATATTTTTCTGCTACACACACACAGTCTTTTAGTGCTCACTGTTTATTACTTTCATCATATTGTAATGCCTGAGGACCACTGAAGTATGTGTAAAGAAATTAAACCTACTTTCATTAAGGATTTCACTTCATTTTTTCTTTACCCTCATTTTGGGTGCTTGTCATAAATTCCTAGGCTAGAGCCAAATATTTGGTATGTGTCAGATGGATAGGTATGAACAATACTGTTTCATACTACAAGAATTTCATCAGAAGATTCCCAGCCAGCTTGATTAACTTGTTTCCTTCTATAGCTTTTCAGAGAGAAAATTTCTCAAACATGGTATAAAAGTTAGGGCCCTAAGTAGTGTTGGTGTAACTGATGGCACTCCAACATGTTGCTATCACCAAGATGATTCCTTTTTTCCCCCCTTCAGTTCTGACACCACAAAAGAATCCTACATGGTAATAATCAAAATTAAAGGCCTAACCTTTTTGGGGGCTATTGAACACTGTACTTACATTATGTACTGGATAAGTACAAAGTGTCATGCAATCCCGTTTTATTGCCAGTTTTGAAATTTAGTTTTCTTTATCTACACAGTACTATGTTAACATTACATAAGACCTTTTATTTTAATGTAGGAACTTAATCTACAGAATTAATTTGTATTCTCATATACATAGCAGAAGCTATGATTGGACCATTACACTACAAATAGCACAACCCTTTCTACATTTTGTCAGTGTCCAGAGCTTATATATCTGACTGTAGGATGTGGCAGTTTTAGGACTGAAATACAGTATGTACTATGAAATCAAAATACAGTATTTTTTTAAATCAAAGTTATGTTTAGCTTGGTGTATGTTCAATTGTAAAAACAAAAAACCCATTAAAATGTGTTTGTTTTTTCTGCTAAATACGCTTTCCAGCAATATAAATGCCAATGATAATTACCCCTGAAAGGATGAATTTAAAGGAAAAGCTTGTTCAGTAAAAGCAGGAAAGTGATAGCACCATACATCAGGAAAATATCTAATAGCATTAGGTAACAACATGGTCTATCATATGCAATTAGGTATTGTGACTTATAGTATGTATTTGATTGGAAATTAAAACATATGTAGGGTATGCAGTAAAACACACAAACACCAGAATAATTTTACACTGTCAGGCACTAAACTGGTTCTCATGAATGTCAGTGAAAGGAGTACTGGAGTAGGAATTTAGATGGAATAAATAACCCAAAAGATGTTGTTAACCCACTTACTGTCCAACCATATTAAACAAGGTTTGGGGTTTGATACAGAGACCCCTCAGGTTGCTTAGTACCATGCCAAACACCAGTAAAAATCATTTTAACCTTTAATAAATAATTTAGAGAAGGAAAAAACCATTAAAGCACAAATGAAACATATTAAGTATGGCTTTTATTTTCACAACAATTCTTGTTCTTTCATTTAGTTGGAACATTTTAAAAGGAAAAAAAAAAACAAACACACTTTGTTTGACCATCTCTTAGGGTATGGCTACTCTTGAAATTTCAAAGTGCTTCCGCGGCAGTGCTTTGAAGCGTGAGTGTGGTTGGAGCACCAGCGCTGGGAGAGAGCTCTCCTGGCGCTGCATGTAAACCACATCCTCTACAGGTGTAGCGTGCAGTGCTGGGAGCTGTGCTCCCAGCTCTGCCGCACTGATTACACTGAGGCTTTTCAGCACTGTATCTTGCAGCACTCGGGGGGGGGGGGGGGGCGGGGTTTCCACACCCCTGAGTGCTAAAGTTGCAGCGCTGTAAAGTGCCAGTGTAGCTATACCCTTAATGATATCAAAGATGGTAAGAAGTTTTGGTAAAAAGAAAAGAAGTTAGTTGAGATGAGGTGCTGTTAAAGTTCAACCCAATTTAATTCCAGTAGATAGTGAGATTCAGCTGGAGCTGGTAGAAGTGTTATCTGGGTCCCTCTCTCTGCCCCTGTGGAGTCAAGACATTCCTCAGGAATAAGATGGAAAAGGTCTGGGTTCCTAGGAGACAGCAGGAGTGGCAGCCATGATGGTGAAGATCTCTCCAGCTTCCTTCTTTTCTATTTCCCACCCTCCCTCCACTCCCCAAACCTCCAGAGAGTCTTTCTTTAGGTCCCCCCCACCAAAAAAAAGAGTGATGGGTGGAATAGCACATTCCCACATTACTTTGTCCATCAACTAGGCCTAATATCCAACACACCAATTTTGATTCATTTATTTCCAGTTTCACATCTATTTTTACCAAGTATGATTTCAGTATAGTCCATGAATTATCAGTGTAGTTCGTTTTGTCTAGACTAATTTAATCTGTCTGATGCTTCTGCACCTGTTTAGAACGTTCATTATTGAAAGAAGCTTACCCTATTTTCCATCAACATTATTATAGGTTACACTATCATCTTATGAATTTTACCTTAATTATGAGCTCACTTGTAAAAATGTAGGTAAATTGGTTGACCTAAATATCAGAACAGTACTTTGCAAATGTCAGACAAGGAATTCTTGTTCCAAAATTGTCATTCATATGAGCTGAGATTAATTTGACAGATGGCAAGAAGCTCCAAATGTAGCACTGGCGGTAATCTTCCAGGGAGACCTATAACCCCTGGTCTACGCTACAAGTTTAGGCCAAATTTAGCAGCATTAGATCGATTTAACCCTGCACCCGTCCACACGACAAAGCCATTTTTGTTGACTTAAAGGGCTCTTAAAATCAATTTCTGTACTCCTCCCCGACAAAGAGATTAGTGTTGAAATCAACATCGCCGGGTCGAATTTGGGGTAGTGTGGACGCAATTCATTGGTATTGGCCTCCAGGAGCTATCCCAAAGTGCTCCATTGTGACCGCTCTGGACAGCGCTTTCACCTCAGACGCACGAGCCAGGTACACAGCAAAAGCCCCGGGAACTTTTGAATTTCATTTCCTGTTTGGCCAGCGAGGCGAGCTCAACAGCACAGGTGACCATGCAGATGAAATGCCAAAATATTTAAAAAAAAAAAATCTCCAAGGACATGATGGACACAGGCTACAACAGAGACATGCAGCAGTGTTGCGTGAAAGAGCTCAGGCAAGCCTACCAAAAAACAAAAGAGGCAAAAGGCCACTCTGGGTCAGAGCCCCAGATATCCCACAGAAATGATGAGCGGCATGCCATTCTTGGTGGGGCCCCCACCACTACTCCACCCCTGTCCATGGACACCTGCAACGCAGGGGAGTCTTATGCAACAGGGGTGAGGATTTTGTGGACGAGGAGGAGGAGGAGGATAGTGCACAACACATGACCGGAGAAACCATTCTCCCCAACAGCCAGGAACTGTTTATCACCCTGGAGCCAACACCATCCCAAGGTGGGCTCATGGACCATGAAGCCGGAGAAGGCACCTATGGTGAGTGTACCTTTGTAAATATAATGCATGATTTAAAAGCAAACATGTTTAATGATTAATTTTCCCGGAAGACTTGGGATGCATTTGCGGCCAGTACAGCCCCTCGTTTTAAACAGCCAACCCAACAGGTGCTTGGTATGGGAAAGGAAGGCGCTGCTGTTTCAAACGATTCCCATGTGTTATGAAGATTGAAGAAGCTTAAAGACTGGCTTACCATGGCTGCCTGCAAGCCGATTCTGTTGTCTGGCCCTGCGTGTGTGATCTCTCACACCAAACTGGCAGGCCCTCAATATAAAAGAGGCAAAATGTGACCTTGTACCGAAAGCACATGTGCTGTGTAATGTTAACAGCATGATTCACCATAAAAGAGTCTACCCATTGTTCTCTAAAATGTGTCTTAAAATACTACTCTCCCTTTTTTTTCCTCCCACAGCTGCAAACGTTTCAACGCTCCCCCTACCATCTCAGTCTCAGAGGCTAGTGCAGATAAGAAGGTGAAAAAAGGCACTTTCAGTGAAATGTTCTGAACTCATGCAGTCCTCCTGCACCGGAGGCAAACAATGTCAGAGTCCAGGAAAGCAGAACATGAATGCGAGGACAGGAGGGATGAGGTGGCAGGAGCAGGATGAGAGATAGCGGGATGCAATGCTGAGGCTACTGGGGGATCAAACTGATATGCTCCAGCATCTGGTGGAGCTGCAGGAAAGGCAGCAGGAGCACAGACCGCCACTGCTGCTCCTGTGTAACCGCCCGCCCTCCTCCCCAAGTTCCATAGAACTATTATGATCATGCAGTTGCCGCCTCCTCACCTGCTTTTGCAGGTTCTGGTTCTGCACATACTGCAAGATAAATGTGTGAGGTGTTTACAATGCTCACAACAGCAGCAGTGAGCTGAGCGAGTTCCATGCTTATCGTGATATGGCATCTGCAGGAAAGCACAGTTGCTGTGGAAGCAGTGGATGACGACTGATGCCACGAGAATAGATATTTATAAAAAGAACGACAAGAGGACTCGCGAGGTCTATTCATGGCACCAGGAGAGCAGAGTTGCAGTGGAAGCGGTGGTTGGATGACGACAGTTAGCAGTCCTACTGCACTATCTGCTGAAAGCAGTATGGCATCTGCATGGAAAAAAGGTGCAAAACGATTGTCTGCCTTTGCTTTCATGGAGGGAGGGGCGACTGACGACATGTACCCAAAACCACATGAGAATGTTTTTGCCACATCAGGCATTGGGAGCTCAACCCAGAATTCCAGTGGGCAGAGGAGATTGCGGGAACTATGGGATAGCTATGAGATAACTACCCACACTGCAATGCTCCAAAAGTCAACACTAGCCACAGTAGTGTGGATGCGCTCTGCCGATTTAATGTGCTTAGTGGGGACACACACAAATCAACTGTATAAAATCGCTTTCTAAAAATAGACTTCTATAAATTTGACCTAATTTTGTAGTGTAGACATGCACTGCCATCTGAGGCTGTGACTAAGGGTTAGTTAACATGGGAGATGAGGCTCTCTGTACAGCAACAGTAATGAGATCAAAAAGGAAGGAAAGTACTGTACCTTTTCCCAGCAGGCAGTTTTCAATGTAATTAGATTATCTTGTAAGCTTTAAACATTAGTCATCTCCTAGAGCTGTTCATATATTCATAGAATCATATTGTAGGACTATTTACCAATTGTTTTTTTTCTGCACTGCTACATTGTAATGACATAACCAGAGAGAGTATGAAATGTGCATGGACAATTGGTGCTTAGGGGCAACGGGCTAAAGCCCCCACCCCCCAAAAAATGGAAATTATATGAATAAAAGAACTGAGTTTAGAACAGAAGCTCATTTATTTCCCTTTCTTAAGAGTGGCAAATCAGCTATTATCTTTTACCTCTGTCTCACCTCCACCCCGAATAAAAAAGGTGTCTATGCCCCTGTGGAAGAATGCAACAGGGGCATTCCTACATTCCTCCTGCCCCCAAATCTCAATGGGAAGTTGATGGGAATTTGCGGGGGGATGTAAGGAATGCAATACTAGGCCTCTACATCCAAGTAGTGTGACAATATAGAGATTCAATTTGTTCAACTCATATGATAGAGGCAACATTATGGTCACATACAGGCTGATTAAACAAAAAAAAAAAAAAAAAAGTAACCTTGCAATGAACTAGTGCCAGGTTTGGTTCTCCATCAGCCCCTCCCAGAATAGTTTAGAACTGCTTTAGGGCTACTCTAAACAATGCCAGTTTGTCTGGGGTCATTACACTGGTAGGAATTGATGGAGCATGATGTAGGCCTGGGACTTAACTCACCCCCATACTAAACTAGCCTCGGATAAAACTCAGGGATTTCACCACGGAAATTAACAAAAATACTCCACTGCTGAAGAGGCACCTCCACCTCAGGATTGCTCCTAATCAGAGTTATAACACCAAGGGTTGTAAAGTGGAGACACCCAGACACTGGGAAGTTTAGGGAGGAAACAGAAAGACCCAATAAAGGGGAAAATAGGTAGATAAACGCTGACCTGCAAATTTATGTGACCACTTGGCATAAAACAAAGGTCATAAATAAGTTACAATTTGGGCATGAGAGATAAAATGTAAAAAAGTTTTGAACAGGGAGGAGGAAAGATAGGTGCCAGTGTGTGACTGGTTACATTTTCATTACCTTGGGATATCAAATAATATGATGAGTTTAGTGAAATGAAAGGGGGTAGCTAATTTTACCTACATAATGTAAACAAACAGTGCTCTTTGGAACCATCTCCAAACTGCAGTTCATCATCAAGCTGCTGGAACTCTGACCCCTCTGCATGGTAACAATGGAGCATTCAGACTACATCCCTTCCTGTCCCCTGCATGCCCCCGCTTATTTCCTAGGCCAGGTGAGTGCTGGGAATGGTGGAAAGGACTATGCTGCCCCTCACTTAAGACAGCTTTTCAACCCTTGCAATTGGAGCAGCATAAATGGTCCAGAATATGGTCACTTGTATCTACATTTTACTACAATGTCCAACAATAACTGCAATATTTGAGAGATATGTTCCTATTACCAACTGGGTATTTTATAATGTCCTGATTTTGAAGCCTTCTGCTAGAAAATACTCACTGTGTATAACTTACACTCTGTTACAAGTGGTTTTTAACAGCTGAAGTGCTTCTTCAAAACCATTTTAAGAACAATGGAAAAAACTTCAACCTCTAGTTATTTCAAAAGTGTTAAAGATACAAAGAACTAGAATGATAATGTGGCTCGGAGAGAAGCAGTGGAAACACTGAAAGCTGCATCACCCTCAACCTGACCACTTCTCACGGCAAACAAGCTCCCCTGGCTCAGGGTAAAGCAACAGATCATTCCTTAAAAATCACTTCCACTCCCTCTCCCTCGGCATCCCATAATGCTTTGAGCAGCTCACATATAAAGCTGCAAGCTTAGCTCCAGCTTCTCTGCTCCTTCAAAACTCAGTTGCAAGAGCCCAGGCCCACAAGTAGGTGTTCTCCTACCTACTGTCCCTCTCTAAACAGTCTGAAAGATAAGACTTTTAAAAAATTTTTTTACTCTCCATCTCATAAAAAGGAAAAAAAAAAAAAGAAGACACAAGAAATACAAAAACCAAAAGATGGGTGAGTGAGAGAGAGAGAATCTGGACAATTAAAAGGAGAGATGGTGATATTGTGTCATGACATGGAACAAGGTGGTCTAGGGACTCCAGAATTACTTCATCAGACTAGGTGTTCGGCAACAAAGAGATTTGAGTACCACTGCCTTAAAGCCAGATATGTCAGCCATTTCCAAATATCATCAAGACATGATTGGGGGGGGGAGGGAACAAACAAACAAACAAAAAAACCACACATTTCAGGCTGTAAAGTTATTTATTTAGGAAGATGCCTTTTCACTAAGGAATTTGTTTCATACTTGTGTTTGTTCAAAAACAATGAGATAAAATGATTGGCTAAAGAATATTCACACCACCACTTATTGCAGCTATGGTGTAGTGGTGAACATGGAGACTAATTTTTGTGACAACTCAGGAAAGCAGAAGTTTGTTTTAATACAGAAACCAGTCTTTTTACCTTAGGTGCAAAAATTGGCTTCGATCAACAATATAGGGATAACAAATGGTCAGCAATTCAATAATGTGCCACACTTGACACTTTACCTAAGGGGATAACGTCTATGACAAAAGCTAAAATCTGACTGCATAATTGTGACGAGAGGTTTCAGCATTAAAATAGCATCTACTTAGTTGTCTTGTAAATGTATCAAAATACTTAATGATGAGAAGTCTATCAAACCTCAAGGCACACAGGCAAACATGCTCAAAACCAAACTGAGATACTACAAGTTATTCAAGACTCACCATAGAAAAAAATATATAGAAGGTTGAAAGCAGGAAAGGCAAAGGGAGGAAAGCTGGCATCACAGATAATGTGAGCTAGAGAGTAGGAGAAAGTTGGAGCAAACTACCATCTTCAGACAGCAGACACCAAGCTCAAAACAGTGACAAATGGCTCCAATTTTATGCAGAACAAAGTACATTCTTTTGATCTTAAGGGCTGAATTATTCCTCTAAGAAGTCTAAAGAAATCAATGAAGGTGCAGTTAAAGTTTAGAGGCAAGTCTCCATTAACTCTGTCAGAGAAGTTACATCAGAACAGCATACTAGGTCAGACAAATGGTCCATCCAGCCCAGTATCCTGTCTTCCGGCAGTGGCCAATGATAGGAGCTTCAGTTAGTTTTGTTTATCCTTCTAGATAAAGAACATAAGAGTGTTATGGTACTTCTCCATGACATATCAATATGTCCCCACCTTGTTGTAAAAAAATCTCCCTTATTTTTTGCTCTATTGTGATCTATTCCTCCCTCCAGTGCCAATGAACCTGTTTTCCCAGCACAGGCACTCTCATCCTTTTCTTGTACCATAATATTCTTCAAACATCTGCTTTAACCTCTTTAAAGGATTCTGATGTCTTTTGGCATCATTGATAATAAGGAGACAATGGGCTTCACATTCATTTTATGTGAAACATATGCCATAACCCACAGAAATAGTTTGAGTTGTCTCCAATTATCAAAGGACATACAATTTTAGTAAGAATAGGAGAGGTAGCTCATGCTGTCATAATTCCTGGTTGCCTATTCCAAGTTATTTACTCTCTAACTTCCATGCACCATAAGACATTCCACCTAGTTAACAATTAACTTGCGCAAAATCTCAATGAAGTATGGGTATTGCCTACAACTGAGTCTAGCTGTTTTTATATTTAGATCAGAAATAGTCCCAAACCAAATATCAGATCTAAAGATCTCCAAACTTTGGGGTGTTTGCCTCTCTATCACAATAGTGTAGGCTCACGATTTCAAAGTTTCCACACCTGCTTATCGTTCAGTAACTGAATTAGTAGGTTGTTTCAAAACAAGCATATGTTAGCCATGCATCCACAGCTTTTGCATGGCTCAGCAACCTTGGATTCTCATGGGCTGCGAACCAGCAGCAGATATTTCTAGCAGCTGTGCTCTGCTTCAGTTTTAACTGTCCACTGACACATGGATGCACTGAGAGAGTTTTCAAAGGCTAGTGTTCGTGATTGCACCCCGGGCAGAAGTCTAAAGCGTGTTTTCCATTCTCTCTTCACGTTTGGCAAACAGTTAAGTCTTCTGTAAATTCATGATCACCAACATCTTACCATAGATGTGTAGGGCTAGAAGTATTCACCATGTTTAACTCATGCATTGGGGAAAGCTTTCAGGACTGGCTGAATTATGAGCTTACATGATAGCAAACATGATATTTGAGTGGAGCTGACAGAATGTTAATACTGCATCAGTTAAGGTCCTTAAGAACTAAAATGCGAGGGGAGAGGAATCTTGCTAATGTGCTGCCTAATAAAAAAAATGACAATTAAAAGCTCCAAGTCCATTGACTTCCTTCCCCATCCCTCATCACATGGGTGTGTGCACACACTTACCTTACAAAATTACTGAAGCATTTAAAGATTTCTGTTCCCAGTCTTAGCAGTTCTTTTGAATATTGGTAACCTAGCTGTTAAGGCAGGCTTCCGATACTGTGTGTGAATTCTGAACTCACATATTGAGCTTCACTGTAGGCCCTAAAAAACAATTGCTACTCTCCCTTTTTCAATTCTTTACCCCAGGCTCCTAACACATCATACTGGGATTTGGGAGCCCAATTTGAAACAAATTGTTTTAATTAAAATAGTAATTTTCATCCCCAAGAGATGTAAACTATTAGAGAGAGTTGCCAGGAGGGAGATGTACTAATGAGAGCAATGAGCAGTTACAGGCAGTCCGCTGCAGGTTGTCAGAGGAAACATTGAGAAAAATAGACCAGTCACTTGCTAAATCACTTGTTTACCACTATACACAACAACATTTAAGAGCTTTACAGGATTTTACTTCTGTAATCACTCTCCAAGTACACTGCTTTCACTTGTATTTCATTAACACATTTTCACATACAAGAGATCTGAGCAGCAAAGTCAAGTGAAAAAAAACCCTCTTTTTGTTAATAGTTTCTTACTATTTGAAACAATAAAAATGCAGATCAGGAAAAAACACACAAAACACTTATTCTTCTGCTGAAAGTGAACCCTGTTTGATAACACGTGGCCTGTCACATTATTTTTCTAGAAGCTACCCAACATTTCAAGAGCAATAGTTTCATTAGAAATGCAGCAGCATGGAGAGGAGCAGTTGGGAAGCCTGGAATCTTAGCTAGTGTTCAGTGCAAGGAACAAAGAATCAGAACGGAGTCCCAGTTTAGCTGCTGATTTCCCGAGTGGATTTGGAAGTCACAGCTATGAGCTCAAAACCTAATTTTGGACTTTAATCCCCCCCAATCTTTGGAGGTCTTTAAAATCCAGATTTAGATTTCACATATATACTGTTATATTGAGCCTGACCAAAACCCTGCATTCAAACATATCTCCAGAGCACAGGTGTTTGACTGCCAGAGTCATACATTTTGAACCTTGACCCATCTCTACATGGGACTATTCATTCCTACAGTTTGGAAGGATTGTCCAGCGGTTAGGCTTGTTGCTAGAGTGTTTGGCAAACCAGGTTCAGGTCCTTTTTCTACCACAAGATTCCTGCATGACTATGGGATAAATCCAATAGTCTTTCTGTGCTTCAGTCGCCATCTGTAAAATGAGGATAACAGTACTACTTCAAGGCTGGAAGATGAACCTAGATGAATCCAAACTAGAAATAAGACAAATATTTAACTGTGAGGGTAATTAACCCTTGGAATAACTTACCAAGGGTCATGGTAGATTCTCCAATCACTGAATTTTAAAAATCAAGATTGATATTTTTTATGATAAGCCATAAAACTTCCCCAAAATAATAATTCACTTTAACTATAGCCTATAAGAGGCAAGGCTAGATCAATATGGTCCTTTCTGGCCTTAGAATCTATGAACCTACAACACAGTGGTATTGTGAGGTTTAATATGTTAACAATTGTGATGCACCAGATATGACAGTAATGGGGACTGTAACAGGGTCCACTCACCACTCTGGCGCCTCCTCAGCCTGTCTTTAGAATTATTTCTGTGGTTGAGTGTGTCCCCTTCAGGTGGTGCATTGCCACCATGATCTCCACATCTCTCCAAGGACCACGGCATCCCCTTCAGCGATACAGCCCTCCAGTCATGCCAACAGGGGACCTGCAGTCTGCTGTTCAGCCACTTCCCACCAGTGACAAACTGCAGTCCACAGTCTAGATCAGGGGTAGGCAACCTATGGCACATGCCGAAGGCAGCATGTAAGCTGATTTTCAGTAGCACTCACACTGCCCATGTCCTGGCCACTGGTCTGGGAGGCTCTGCATTTAAAATTAAATTTTAAGTGAAGCTCCTTAAACATTTTAAAAACCTTATTTACTTTACAGACAATAGTTTAGTTATATATTATAGACTTATAGAAAGAGACCTTCTAAAAAAGTTAAAATGTATTACTGGCATGCAAAACCTTAAATTAGAGTGAATAGATGAAGACTTGGCACAGCACTTCTGAAAGGTTGCCGATTCCTGGTCTAGACACTTCCCACATGGCTCCAGCATCCTCTCTACCTTTGTATCAGGGCCTCAATCTACAACCCTCCCAGCAGCCAGCTAGGAACTGTCTGTGGCTCCCTCAGCCTCTGTTTGCAGCACTGCTCTGCCCAGGGTGCTGGCAATTCTCTTGGCCCTCAGGGACAGAGTCCTTCCTCCCTGGGCTCCCAGCAGAGAACTAACTTCCTCTGTCTTGCAGTTCCCTTCTTATATGGGCCTACAGGGCCCTGATTGGCTGTCTCCAGCACAGCCTCCCTAGGGCTGCTTTTAACCCCTTTCTTGCCAGTGAGGGGCAGTCGCCCTATCATAGGGACTTTAAAATACCTTAAACAGTTTACACCGGAGCAGTCAATTATTTTTTTGTCAAGGTCCAAATTTCTTGATCAAGGTATAGTCAAGATCCAGACTCCAAAGAAAATAATAAAAAAATAATATTATTATTAAAAATATTTCAGAGTCTGTTCAAAAGTGCCTGGTGGTCCAGATTTATCCGACATCTGACTATTGAACTATCCCGGGTTTACACAACTGCAATACATATACTTAGATCTCAGAAACCCTATGAGATAGATAATGAATTAAATGTTTACCGGGAGCTGTGAGATGCCATTGCTGAATTTGTTAGAAAAATTACTTAGTGTACTAATTGCTCTGCTAGTTGTGATATTTTGACTAGAAATCTTTACCACAATTGGTCTGAAATATTTAAGTGCAGTCAAACAGATTTGTAGTGGGCAAACTGTACACTTTTTCTACATATAGTGTTGCATGAAGCCCCAGAAGATAATACTGTTTATAGTTCAAAGGACATCATTTGTAGAATATGATTTTAGGCTTAGGATTGAATGCATGTTGCAACTGTAATTTGAAAATATTTAATCTTTATGTTGCAATTTATGGCTTACTTCAAATACAGATATTATAATATTTGTTATGATGGTTTGGAATATTTTTTTATTTGCAGTTTGGAGTTGCAGCAATTTGAAAAATAATCAAACTCGAGTCAGCATTTACAGAAAGATTACATCTCTAGACCTGAGATCAGGAAATAACCACTTGTTTTCAAAGCAATCAGATCCCTATTTTGAAAAGTTACGGCACGTTTACACACTCCTCAATAAGTTTCAAAGTCACCATTCTAATTTAAGGCTGATCCTGCCAGCAGGTAGGGGATCTTGGGGGACAACTACTGCACTGGTGGGTGCAAAATAAACTTCATTAAGAAAATGCAAAAACAGGGAAAATTCAATAGTGAGGGGTATGGGGTTTGTTAAGGTAGACAATTGGGGAGGGGTTTCTTTTAGTAACTAGTATGGGGGTTTCAATAGTGGGGTACAATACAGTGGGGTACAATACAGTTGGTAACCAATTAACACTGAAATATAAATGTAACATGTAGCTAACAATTTCTTATGCAGCATATAACCAACTAACAGTTATGGGAAAAATGTGTTAAATACCCAACAACTCTAGGTAAAAATGTGTTACAGTGGTATAAATGTAAAATGTGAGGTGTGTTAGAGAGAAAAAGGGTAACCAATGGGGTTTTATGCTGGACTTCAGTAATACAATTGAGGTTTGGGGGCAGTAGGAGCGGGGTGAACACATGGGGGAAGGGATTAAAAAAAAGAGAGAGAGAGAGGCACTGGTAGGAATGAGGTTGGGGGAGGGGGAAGAGGAGCACGTGATGAAGCAGAGACCAGAGGCAGAGGCGTAGCGGAGGGAGATTTAAACCCAGGGAGACACAGAGAGCAGACAGGCTGCAAGTTTAAACAGCAGAGAGACTGCAACGAGTGACTGGGGAGCTTGGGGGGAGACACGGACAAGCTCGGGGGGGGGGGGCGGGTTAGGACAGCGGGAAGACAGACTTAACCACAATTATACAGAACACAGACTTAACCAAGACTATTCAAATTAGCAAGCAGCAGAGCACAATACAAACAATTCTCCAAACCTAACTTAACCACAGCTATGCAAAATGAAATTACAACTTATCTAGACTAAGAACCTGATTCTAATAGGTGCACCTTACACTATGCCAATTCTTTGATTGGGAGGGGGAGCAGTTCCAGAGGGCAGAGTGGTGTGTGCCCAGGGTACAGCCCTGGGGAAGGGGGGGAGATTTAAACTAGTGGTGGCTGCAGCAGTGGGGCGGCTGCAAGCTGGCTGCCCAGGATGCAGTCCAGGAAGGCACAGCTTAGCAGCGGCACAGGCTTATTTTTAGCAGCAAAGGCGCTGCGGAGCAAGAAACAGATTACAGATACAGACCAAAGAGTTAGCTTGGGTCTGTCTGCTGGGAAAACAAGGCCAGCAGCTAGGACAGGGGGAGTCTGCAAGAGAAAATTCTTACCAATCCCCAGGACAGCAGCAAACAGAGAGAGGAACAGCAGTAGCATCAGAGGATGGAGAGAGGACTCGATTCACTTTCAGTAATCAGGAGATCTCCAGGCACAAATTCGTTGTTCGTGGGAGGGGAGTTTAAAAACAGGGGTATGCTCAAAAACAAACGAGAGCGGGGAGAGGGCCCCCCAAAGGCCCCTAGCTGATCAGACCAGGTGGCAAAGCAAGGACCTTCTCCGAGGTCTGATCAGAAAATGTCTGGTTTTAAAGGCAAACTTAGGCAGTTTCCCACCAGTACTTTTGATTGGCTCCTCTTGATACATGGGAGGAGAGAAGTCAGGGAAAAGCTGCAGGTTAGCATAGGCATGCCTGGGCATGTTCTGAGCCACAGGTATAACTCATATGCTTAATTAGTTGGCCACTTCAGGTCTTGCATTTCTGGGCAGCGCCCCCCACACCAATCCTGGGTCTGAACAAAGGAGCCAAACAAAGAAGCAAGAAGCAGTGGCTCCAGTTAGTCTGTACAAGCCATTTCTATTAATAGGGCTGTGACTTTAATTAGCACAATGGCCAGGAGGGGCGGCTACACAGGACAAACAGAAAGGAGAGGAGAAAAAGGAATGTAGCAGGGGGACAGCTGTAACAGACAAAGGCAAGAGATCTGTGCTAGCTCTTAAATCATACTTCCACTTAAACAGATTGCCTCTTCCTACCTGAGAGGATCCAGTATATCTAAAGACTAAAATGTTTAGCTTCAATTTCTACTGAAAAGGAGAGTGTATTAGCAATGGTATATTGAGCAGTAAGCCACCTTCTGGAAATTCTTTTTTTCCTTCTAAAGTGTTCCATCTTTTTTCTGTCAACTGACCTTCAGATTTTTCTTTAAATAGCTGTTTGTAGCTTTGTTATCTATCCTTGTTTTCTGTTAATCAACCACAAATCTGCCACCCACAACAAAAAAGTTGTCCCCTTCACATCAGTGGTATTACCCATAAAGTAAGGTACTACTCAGTATGAAGTAAATGGACAGAATTAAGCCCTAAAGTACATTAGAATTCCCTTCTCAGTTAGGTCCTGATCTACAGCCAAACAGGATGCAAAGTCAGTAGAAAGATTTGACCAAGACATGCAGGTGAGAGACAGACATACACAGCGATGGATTTAAGCACTACAACTTTATTAATTTAACAATGGGGGGGACAGAAGGGTGCTGTATAACCAAACTTCTCCCCTAAAGTTCTTCATAATTCCCTTCAATTAAGGCCTGATACAAAGCCCACTGAAGTCAATAGGAAGATTTAGTACTGACTTCAATAGGTCTTTGAAGCCTAAAATACTTGTTTCATAGAGGTGGACATTGATTATTAAGAATAGCATGTTTTTTCTCTTTGGTAATAAATATTATTAGACACTCACTATATTTCACTTATGGATTATATTCTGATAATTGCATAATATTAAGTAGATGCACTTGTGAATAGGAATATCTGGAAAAAAAGTCAAGATTCTTTAAAGGGCTCCTGTGAAGCATGTTTAAACAGACATTCCACAAGGACAAATAGATAAATTATGCTTTCCCTTAGCAGTCTGTGGCAACAACAGGAGAATACTAAACTGAGAACAAAGGGATATGTTGTAGAAAATGTTCTGCTTTACTTTTATTTAGAATGTAGCTGTATAGATGAACTGCCTAGTGGCATCAACCATTGCCACAACCATTGCCAATCAAAGCTCATGTAATGAATAAGTCTTATAAATGTT
The DNA here is from genome assembly GCF_003597395.2 of Chelonoidis abingdonii. Taxonomy (NCBI): domain Eukaryota; kingdom Metazoa; phylum Chordata; order Testudines; family Testudinidae; genus Chelonoidis; species Chelonoidis abingdonii. Next base: position 40,469,646 of record NC_133783.1, read on the forward strand.
CTAAAGTCACTACTCCACAGAATTGCTTAAGTCATTTGAGGATGAAGATTTTCCACAGACATGTACAATATCTTTTTTAGTGTTTTCAAAGAACACGATTTTTCATTGGCAAAGAAAGCCTTTGAACTTGTCCAAATAGCTGTGGAAGCTAATAAAGAAGCAATTCCATATTTATAGAATCATTTTCCCCTCTTCTAAAAAGCAGTTGCAAAGTTTAATGTAAAATATAGATATTTAAATATAAATGTCTCATGACAACTTCATATGCATTTAGATAAATACATTTTTATTAAACTGAATGTTTGCATATCTTTCAAGGTATACCGAAAGATAATGTATTATGGGATCTAAACGTACAGTTAGTAGTATAGGGAAATCAGGTTTTATTATTTAAAATTGACTGCCACATCGTAGAAGGCAGAGTAATGCAAAGGTTCTACTAAATTACATAAATCCCTAATGGCTCAGTAAATATGGACTGCATAGCTGATTTAGATCACTATAGGCTTGTCTATACTGGCACTTTATAGCACTGCAACTTTCTCGCCCAGAGGTCTGAAGAAACACCCCGCTGAGTGCTGCAATTTTCAGTGCTGTAAAGTGCCAGTGTAGACAGTGCACCAGCGCCAGGAGCTGTGCTTCCAGCACTGATAACTACACCCCTTGTGGAGGTGGGTTTTCTATAGCACTGATGCCGCAACTACACAGCCACATTAAAGCATTGCCATGGCAGCATTTTAACATTGCTAGTGAACTGTTAAAATTAAGAACAAGTCAGCAGAGTTATTAAAACTGTGATATGAAATTTGGCATAAGTAGATACCATACTATGTAAGACAGACTGACAATATCCTGAATGAACTTAATTCAACAAAGTTAAGCCTTACTGCATCACCTTTGGGGCACATTGTATGAGAACTGCAAATGTTTGTGTACTATTGTGAGATTGTGTGGCACATCTTTAGCAGGAAGACAAGATTAACGCAATGTCTGGAAGGTATGAGGAAGCTCCAAGGTCTTTTTAGAACAATACATGAAGCGGATTTCGTTACGAAATACCTTGAGGTGAGGGGAATGCAAATTCTTCCCTTCTGAAGCCAAACTTTTGAAGGTCCCCCACACACACGCACACCCAAAAGTAGGTAGTTAGTCCATAAAGCCCCCCGATCTGTATAAGATGGTAGACTAAACTTGTTATGTGCGCTTTTTCTGAACTCAAACTGTGATGAACTTGTAACCACAAAGACACTGGGGGTGGGGGGCAGGGAAGGGAGACGATAGACTTATCTTGCCAGAACTCATGCTATAGTTGGCACAAATTCAGGTATACTTATTAGGATGCATGTAGCTTCTTATGTTCCCTGTGATGCTTTTTACCTTAACAATAAAGTAGGTTTGATTAGAAAACTGTGTGGTAACATATCTGTAGCCAATCACTCTTATCAGTCTCTGAAGACAAAGCAGGCAGGTATGTTTAGATCAACTGTCTTTGCTGAGAAATACATAGTGAAGGCAGGGAACTGTACATCCTGGAAATACCCCAGTCAGAAAGGAGAGAGATACACGTGTCTTCATACTGGAGAACTGGAAGCTTGTGAGAGGGTGCCCTTACTGGGCCACTGAGGGAAACTACAGGTGCCATTGTCCTGAACTGTGACACTGTTTTGCAAGTATGACTTTGTAGTGAGTCTCTCATTCTAAGTCTTCCATCTTTGCAAATACACTTGCTAACTTGCCAGTATTTCCTAAGTGTACCCAAGAGCAGAGACTTCCCCATGTACATCTTTCCAGAGCCTCAGAAAATCATAACCTCTGACCTCATTCAAAAGATAAAAGCTTTAGAAGAGAGCCCCTTTGGGATCATGAAAAAAACCCATGGCTTCAAGACAATTATCAGTAAAACTGAAGCTTCCCCTTTCACAAAAATAGTTTGTTAAATACAATGTTTGCTAATGGAAAAATGTTTGACTACTATAAGTACAAGACCATTTTAAAGACATTGGTACACCACTATAGGCTATATTTCGTCAACATCCTACCAAGAGCAATAGAACATTTATATGTGGGGGACAGGGCACTAAGTAAAAGCCACATTTGTTTGTTTCATTTTTCAAAGTAAGAACTTTTGAACAGGACTTTCCACTGAATAGGATTTTCCTGGATTTCCATCTGTAGTACAGGAACTTGCCTCCCTATGCAACCAGTACTGTAATTTGGAGTGTTGTATCTTCTTATCCTATCTGACACCAAAAGAGGAGTGCAAAGAGGAAGATGCTGCCTAAATAAAAGATTTTATTCTTTTGCTTCCAATGGCTATAAAAACCCAGCTAAAGTTATACAAATAAAAATGTGTTGAAGGAGCTTTAAGTACAATCAAATGGAAGTTGTGTACAAGCAAAAAAGAGCATTTCCTACTACATTCCACCTTTTTGGGACTGCACTTGGCTACCTTCCTGAAATAGTCTTCTTGCCCTTACCTAACCAGGGCCAAACTCCAACCTGGTATAAGTAAGCGCAGCACCATTGGAGTTTCCTAGCTCTTTACATGAGGTCAAATTTTGGTCCACAGACTCTGAATCAGGAGAAAAAATGAGTAATGGGTCAAAGACCAAGCCTATGAAGGGTGATTAGGTGACTATAGCACTTATCTTCAGATGCAAGAACTGAGGGTGTTTCTGAACAAAGCGTACTTATAGGTGGGCAACTGGTAGCATGAACTTGCTCACGTGAAGAATATGCTGTATACTTGGCAGGTCTGGAAGGCAAACCATTAGGAAGAAAGAGTCTGCAGTGTAGTATTTGTTTTAGTCTCACAAATCTCTGTATCCTCTTTTTGATTTGTGTGGGATTTTGCGGGTGAAAAGGCAGTCTTCTTGATCCTATAGCAGTTATGCTGGCAAATAGTGATGCAAAAGCCCAGGAACTTTTATTCATATTTGAAAGTGAATTTCAGTTTGACAGCATTTGCAGCCCTTTACTTTGCATTTTCTGTAAATAGTGAAACCTGAGAACCCTAATATTTGTGAAGAAAAAAATTTTATGTTCACGTACTTGAACACTGAGTCAAAGCAAATTCAAAGTAGAATTTTTAATTTCACGTCATTGATCAATTTTCAGCCTAAAGAATATTCATAATGAAATGTTAATGAAAATCTTAAACTCACACTCTGCTGGTGATTTACACAAGCTGTCCAACCAGAACTGGGATGGGGGTGGTTGGCAGAAGTTTGCATGAACAAACATGTTTTTCTACTGAGGGTGAAAGAACAGCTGAGATTTGGACACTGACTTATTAGTAACCACTGCCCAAAAGGTTTCGTGAGAGATTAAGAGCTATTAATGTACGAAGAAAGCTAAACAGAAGAGCTGAACATAAAATATAGACGATAGTAAAAGGATCTCTTACCAGAGACAAAAGCATTCCCATTCTCCGCTCCATTTTCATGTTGGCTCCTCTGCAAGGAGTGCTTCCTCCTCATTTAAACCCTCCCTGAAAACTCACTTCAGTGATCCGATAAGAAGTGAATATCTAATATTTGCTGTGGGCTAGGTTAGCAGTCACACTCTGATGAGGAGGAAATAAGACATCTCCTCTTGCTTTTGCATTTCCCAATTAATAGTATCCACCCAGAACCACAGCCGCTATGTTTAAGGGAGCTATGAAGTTGCTACTGAGTTATTCCTTCAGAAGCAACTTGTTGGAAAGTGAGCAGTGAAAAGGAAGAGCTTTTGCCCCACACGACTCTACATACTAGCCAGGGACCATGTCCTTCTGTAAAGCGCCTTTAAAATAGAGTCATTACCATCATCTTCATCTGCACTAAAGCTGCAGGAAGAGAACAATAGGAGCAAAACACATTAGCTTTTCTTTTTAAGAATCTGTGGTTTTGGTAAAGAAGCTCTTGCTCATGCTGAGATGAAATTGGGTTTGTTTATTCTGGAGAAGAGAAGACTAAGAGGAGACATGATAACTGTTTTCAAGTATATAAAAAGGTTGTTACAAGGAGAAGGGAGAAAAATTGTTCTCTTTAACCTCTAAGGATAGGAAGCCTATGGCATACATTGCAGCAAGGGAGGTTTAGGTTGGACATAAGGAAAAACTCCCTAACTGTCAGGGTGGTTAAGCACTGGAAGAAATTGCTTAGGGAGGTTGTTGAAGCTCCAACATTGGAGATTTTTAAGACCAAGTTGCACAAACACTTGTCAGGGATGATCTAGATAATTCTTAGCCCGGTCATAAATACAGGTGACAGGACTAGATGATCTCGAGGTCCCTTCCAGTCCTATGAGTCTATGATTCTGTGAAGATGAAAGATGTAAACAAGCAGCTGGCAATGTGGGAAGTCCAAATAGATCTCAGTGAAAAGAACCACAAAAGATGATCAGAGTCAGTTCAAACATGAGAACAGATTCATGACATTCCTGGCATTTCCTATTTCCACATAATTCAAAAATAGCAGAAAAGCAGCCTTTAAACATGGTCTAATGTTTTCGCATTTCTGCTTCTGGCTTCATCTATAACCAGGAAACATGGAACACAGCAATGGGAACAGGGAGAAAAAGTATTCAGACTTTTCCAAACTTCACGTAAGATTAATTTTGAAGTGTGGGAAAGAGTTCTAGTTGTACCTTTTTTATTCAAACTGATTAGCCCACACAAAATTTAGCAGAAGCAGCTAGTCTGGTGGCTACTGTGTTTCCTATACCCTAGGACAAGTAAACAGAAACTTTGTAACAGGTAATTATGAAAATCATGATAAGATATGGCAGAGTATTCAAAATAGTGCTAAAATGAGATTGAATACATTAAAGGTAAATTCAGTGATTTTTATTCAACCCTCTGAGTATAAAAGGACTGATTGTATATGTTAGTGAGAAAGAATATATGATTGTAAAAATCAAGGATATGTATATCAAAGCATAATGTGGTACAAGGGAGATGATTTTATTGCTAAACGTAATACAAGGCACTAATACTGTATCTTATCTGTCAGGCAAGCAAAATATGAGCAAATTACCATATTCACAAGAACTGAAAACTCCTATTATTTTCCAAACCCCAAGATGTCAGGAATACAGACATTAACATAGAACAATTGCACCGTTTAAGGGCAATTGGTGAAGTATTAGCCTTAGATCGATAACAGTAAGGAAGTGGGATATGCATGATGTGCCCCAGGTGATTTTTACTGTTTTTTTGTTTTCTTTGTCTAATTCCCGCTCTTTTATCTGTATAAATAAGACTGTTTAGGCCTTGCATGGCTGCTCACATTATCTGGGTGTATTAGCAGAGCGCTGTGCTAATAAAACAGAGTGGTCTGACAAACTGTGAGTCATGAGTCTAACTGACACAAACAACACAAGTACATAGAGACAAAATTAGAAAGCCCAAGGCACACAATGAGATTAAACTATCTAGAGACATAAATGGTTTAGATAATGGTATAGAAAGTACACTTACAACATTTGCGGACAATACCAAGCTGGGAGGGGTTGCAAGTGCTTTGAAGGGTAGAATCAAAATTGAAAAATGATCTGGACAAACTGGAGAAATGGTCTGAAGTTAGGGTGACCAAATGTCCCAATTTTATAGGGACATTCCCAATATTAGGGGCTTTGTCTTATATAGATATCTATTGCCCCCACCCCCTGTCCCAATTTTTCACAGTTGCCATTTGGTCACCCTATCTGAAGTAAATAGGATGAAATTCAATAAGGACAAATGAAAAGTACTCCACTTAGGATCAGTTGCACATATACAAAATGGGAAATGACTGCCTAGGAAGGAGTACTTCAGAAAGGGATCCAGGGGTCATAGAAAGTCACATAGTAAATATGAGTCAGTGTATTGCTGTTGCAAAAAAAGTAAACATTCTTGGATGTATTAGCAGGAGTGTTGTAAGCAAGACATGAGAAGTAATTCTTCTGCTGTACTTCAGGCCTCAACTGGGGTATTGGGGCACCCAGAACTGCATACATTTCAGGAAATATGTGGACAAACTGGGGAAGTCCAGAGAAGGTCAACAAAAAAAGTTATTAAAAAAACTCTAGAAAACATGACCTATAAGTGAAAATTTTAAAAATTGGGCTTGTTTAGTCTGGAGAATAGTGGGAGGTAGGGGACATAACAATTTAAGAGATTATCCATTCAGAAATTATTGTATGATTCTAGGATTCTCCTTTAGCTCAAATGGCAGGCACCTGTGCTTTAGAAATGGAAAGAATTGGGTTCTCCTCCCCTGACCTCATTGTCCCGAAGTTTTGAGTGGCCAGGTGTGCAACATAATGACATATCTTATGTCCTAACTGGCCATAGGGTTCTTAACCAAAAAAGATTATTTAAATAGTGTATGTACTTTATTTTTTTGCCAGCATACAATTTTCATCTCCTAACATGAACTCTGGATTTTATCCACACCTTCTTATTAGCTGGCATGGGAATCTTAACTCAAATTAATGCATGTGTATACATTTTAGTTGTAGATTAAAAGTGTGCTTTGTGACTACATGAGAAACATTAGTGGCATATTAACTTATACTAGCTTTGTTGTAAAAAGCCAGAAACGTTTGCAGTTATATGGAAATTACTTTACAAGTTAATTGCTCTGACAGGTGCCTAATAGCTCTTCCAAACATGGGGTAAGTGCCTACACATGGGTAGCTCAAGTATTATTTCACTGGACCAACTTCTTTTTCTCAAAACAATCTCAAACATCAGTTAAACAAGGTTCCGTTTTTGCAATTTTTCCTCAACACATGTTCTCCCATTTTCATATTGCACCATTAATTTTTCTACCTGCTTACATTCTGTGGCTTTATGTAACACACTAAAGGAAGTCCTACCTTCTCTGTTTGTACTTTGTCACTACTCAAGATATTTTAACTGTTTTTCAAATTAATTTCTAAAGTTTCCATCAGAAAGCAACCATGGTAAAACCCAGTAGGGATCCTTTTTAATGAAGGATTTGCAGATGAGAGCACTGTATGCCAGGACACACCTAGAGTTTATGTAGTAACAGTCATATGGTATTTTTTATGACTAACACCACACATACCCCAAACATTGATAAGTAAATTCAGTTCATGTACAGACAAGATAATCAAATTCTGCAAAGCAGAAGTCAAACAAACAACTTCCACAACAAATATCTGTAGCGGTTTTCCTTTTCGACTGCACTAGCCTGAGGCTTACCAAGACCCCTCATACACAAGTGGAAGAACTGGTCCCTTTCTTCACCTCATTTGGGTGTCCATAATCATTAAACAAGTATATTACAAACACAAGAGAAATATGCAATCAGATTTTCTTTAAATATCATTCTTATTTTAGTTTGGATAAATGAGTACAAGATGGATGCTGGGCACTCACTCTTCCTTGAATAATCTGAAGCCAAAGTGAACTGAGTACTAGAGAAATCAATACCTATTTTTCAGTGTTATTCATCCACACAATAGTTTTGAATATCCTCTTTACTAGGTAACGACTTCCGGGGTTTAAATTAGAAACAAGTGATCTGTTTCTGAACGCAACTGGCAACCAGAAGGTTCTAATGATATCAAGGTTAATGATCTGTATTAATCATGGGGACATTGTTTCTTTATTGAGCTGGATTTATCAACACAGCTAGAGACAGCTTGTGGAGTATAGGTAAACCTACCATCCTGCCTGCAAGTTTAAGAGCATACATCGGTTCTAGGATAGCACAATATGTTTCAGATCACTCCTGCCAAGACTGCAGGTTTTATGTTCTAGGCTTTGCTAGTCTTCAGCAGATCCAGTTTGTAGATAGGGTGACTATCTGGTGGCACAATAATATTTAACCCTTAGACTGTGGTTAGGTATGGTATTTCTCTCACTGAAGGCATTGTGAGATTCATTGATATAGAAAGTGGTTTTCAACCTGTGGTCCACAGACCCCTGGGGGTCCCCAGACTATGCCTGAGATTTCCAAAGAGGTCTGCACCACCATTCAAAAAAATTTTAGGGGTCAGCAAATGAAAAAAAGGTTGAAAGTCACTGAGGTAGAATTAGTGTGATTTGCCTCTTGTCTAGGACAGAGTTTTGCAGGGTGGTAGAGGTTTGGAAGAAATTCTCAAAAGCTGTTTTATTCTAGTAGTCTCTCCAACTCATACCTTCTTTCCTCTCAACCCCTCCACTTCCTCTGCTCCATCAACAATACCAGACAAACTCAGCTCACCACTTCTTTCCTTTTCCCAGTCTTACGTGCCAATTTTTATGATGCATCTATTCCAGTGCCGCAAGCAGCTATCCTCTCCTTACTCAAATCCCTCCTAAAAACACACTTCTACTAAAATACTCACATAGATTGATTCAGCTTATATGAAGTTCAGTTCATTCATATAAGCTCTAAAATGACTTCTCTGGGATCACCAGTGTATTTTATCCTCTTGACGGTTGCTAAGTCCTTCAGGGTGAGGACTGTTAATTTATTTATTTGTACAGTGACAAGCACTGACCACACTTAATAGATGAAACAAATAAATAGTCCAAATTGGAGAGTAAAGGCAATTGTTATTACTGATTCCATTTCCCTTAGAATGGTTTAGGCTATGGAAATTTCCTCAGGTCAAATAAGGTGACTAAGAGTTTGCTTTTAATAAGCAAGGAAGTTACTCTTGTTAAAATAATTTGGTAAAGGTTGTGGATGCTAGACTGAAAGTTCTGAAAGAAGTCAAGTCAGAAGAGTAGTTTGTTTCCCATTTGAGTTAAAATCTTGTGCAGCACACACTTATGTTGGAGACAAATAGGGAATGTGTCCTAGAGAGAGATGTGGGCCAAGCACATTCCACTGAAGGCTTTCCAAGACAGACAACAACATGGAGTCATCAAGGCTACAGTGGAGGGTACGCAGAAATGCTAGGGACACAAAGCTTCCACGCAGGTGGAACTGGCCTCCTGCCAAACCAGGGAATCCACAGGGCTTGGTGGCAGGTTTTATGGCCTTTCAGATAGGGAGGAATCATTCTCCTTCCAGCAAATGATCAGGGACAAATCTCCACCAGGAGAAACTCATGGCAATTCCTTCCTCTCTAGCATACTCACATTAGAGCTTGCTTCAGGTTCAAGGAAACACTTTAATTTTGTTTTTAGGGGGGTTCTTTGGTTTGACTTTTTAAATATTTAATACAATTGAAGTAAAGTTTGAAATGAAAAAGAAACTTTCCAAGCAAAGTTTTCATTTTGAAATATCTGAAATGAAACTTTATTTCTTCAGAATATTTGTTTAGTTGACCAACTACCCCTCCCATCCCAAATAAAAAGAATTCAACAAGTTTAACACAAGCTTGCTAAATGTTTCAATATCGTTTTTTTCACTGAAAAAAAATGTTCTCTGAAAAATGTCATCCAGTTCTACCTTTCAGAGCTTTTCTGGCAGAGGCAGTGATTGAACCCCAAATAGAATAGGTTTCAAATTTAAGCTCTCAAAAATAATAAGTTAAGGTTTCATGTGTGCCTATGCATCACACAGCAAGCATTAAAATTACATGATCACACACTGCTATTGTGCAGAATCCAAGCCTCAATGGTTATGTCTACACAGCAACTAGACACCCATTCGTACTAGACAGAAATAAAATAGCTGTACCCTGAGCCCACAAGCCCAAGTCAGCTGGCTCGAGCCAGCTGTGGGGTTTTTTTCCTGTGTAACCATACCCTTTCAGCGTAGGTGTTCCACAGTGAGCAAGATGTGGGGGCCAGATCCTCAGCTGGTGTAAACTAATTTAGCATCCTGGACTTCAACTGGTGCAAACTGATGCAGCTCCATTGAAAAGCTCAAGCTGCATATAATTGCTGTCTGACCATGAAACTTAATTATTTTCTAAATGTATTGCATAATAAATTTTACTTATGATGGCATTACTATGGCAATGACTAAGCTAATTTCTTTGCTAATCCTCTAGCATTCCCATAGTGAACTACATGTTTCTAAACAACCAAGCAAAGTGAGACAGAGCAAGTGCAGTTCCTTCCCTTCCTGACAAAAACAGTCTCCTGAGTACTTCTTAAGTATTTCGGCACCCTTCAAATTGAAATTTCATGTACACACTGGAATATGAATAAGTTTACTAAACTGATTTTCACACTGCTATTCAGACTTGTTTGCAAGAATAATATTGAAAAAATTGTGAATCTTGCTGCCTGTAAAATGGTGAGCTCTCTTTTATACATACATATTCACAGGTGTAACCCAACATTACCTGTACATCCCAAGATGTATTTCATCAACAAGGTAAAATATTTCTTTATTGCGTGTATGGTTGACTAGGAATACAATTAAGGTAGCGTGTTTTTTGTGAATGAAATCTCTGTGTGACTTTCAGATATTTAGAGGTGATTTACAGCTTTTGTATTCACATCATGGCTATACAAATATGAAAGTGGTACACTGTATAGTCACTTTCTTCAACATCTGTTTTATCCTAAAAAACGTGATTTAGTCCATCTTAATTACTGACTAAACATGGGTTCTCATTGCCTTTAGATACATTAGGGATCTACAGACCCTATTTATAAGCTAGCCAGAGAGGCAGAACTATAAAATATAACAATACTATCAACAAGATTCAGCAGCTCACTCTCAGAGAAAGTTAGATGTTAATCTTTATTGTCCTATAGCAAAAATAGGAATTTTGTGGAGGATCTGACCTGTGAAATTTCACATGACATATTTTGCCATTTGATACTGAATACATTACTGAGCTAGAGCAGAGAGAATCTCTGCCAGCCAAAACAGTTGTGGAACAGTTGACAACTTCTTCTTTTTTTTTTTTAAATAGACTTATGTATGTGTTGTTCTCTAATGGCAGAAGCATCCAATTAACTTAGGTGGAATAAAGTTATTTTATAATGGTACTATTTAAGTGTCAGCTTATAGCACAATATCATCCCTAACACCACCCTCCCCCAAATAAATTGTTAAAATCTACCTCAATTATCTAGTGTACACAGAAGTAAAATCATTGCTAGAGAAGTAGTCAGTCTCATGGGTTTGAAAATAAACCTCAGGTTTGTGTCAACACTAAGGTATTAAGTATCAGAGTTAGTCTGGATCTGTAAAAAGCAACAGAGAGTCCTATGGCGCTTTTAAAACTAACAGATGTATTGGAGCATAAGCTTTCATGGGTGAATACCCACTTTGTCAGATGCATGTAATGGAAATTTCCAGAGGCAGGTATAAATATGCAGGTAAGAATAATTCTGGAGATAACAAGGTTAGTTCAGTCGGGGAGGGTGAGGTCCTCTGCTAGCAGTTGAGATGTGAACACCAAGGGAGGAGAAACTGCTTTTGTAGTTGGCTAGCCATTCACAGTCTTTGTTTAATCCTGATCTGATGGTGTCAAATTTGCAAATGAACTGATGTTCAGCAGTTTCTCTTTGGAATTTGGTCCTGAAGTTTTTTTTCCTGTAAGATGGCTACCTTTACATCTGCTGTTGTGTGGCCAGGGAGGTTGAAGTGTTCTCCTACAGGTTTTTGTATATTGCCTTTCTTGATATCTGACTTGTGTCCATTGATCCTTTTACGTAGTGACTCTCCAGTTTGGCCAATGTACGTAGCAGAGGGGCATTGATGGCACATGAAGGCATATATAACATTGGTGGACATGCAGGTGAATGAACCGGTGATGTTGTAGCTGATCTGGTTGGGTCCTATGATGGTGTTGCTGGTGTAAATATGTGGGCAGAGTTGGCATCGAGGTTTGTTGCATGGATTGGTTCCTGAGTTAGAGTTGTTATGGTGCAGTGTGTGGTTGCTGGTGAGAATACTTAAGGTTGGCGGGTTGTCTGTGGGCGAGGACTGGCCTGCCTCCCAAGGCTGTGAAAAGTGAGGGATCATTGTCCAGGATGGGTTGTAGATCACTGCTGATGATGCGTTGGAAAGGTTTAAGCTGAGGACTGTAGGTGATGGCCAGTAGAGTTCTGTTGGTTTCTTTCTTGGGCTTGTCTTGTAGCAGGAGGCTTCTGGGTACAGGTCTGGCTCTGTTGATTTGTTTCCTTATTTCCTTGTGTGGATATCGTAGTTTTGAGAATGCTTGGTGAAGATCTTGTAGGTGTTGGTCTCTGTCTAAGGGGTTGGAGCAGATGCAGTTGTACCTCAGCGCTTGGCTGTAGACGATGGATCATGTGGTGTGTCTGGGGTGAAAGCTGGAGGCATGAAGGTAGGCACAGCGGTCGGTGGATTTTCAGTATAGGGTGGTGTTAACGTGGCCATTGCTTATTTGTACTGTGGTGTCTAGGAAGTACAAATAAGTGATGGTCATGTTAACAGAGAAAGAAGGGAGGTGGCCTGGACCTCCTTTAGCGAGGCGCTCGCCACGCCACCTGCCAGGAGGCCTCCGCGCCACTCTGGTGGGTGGGCAGGGAAGGATGCTTGCTACAGACCTGGCACCGCTTCCAGCAGGGTGCTCCCCTCCTCTGCGCTGCTGCCCCCTACAAGGTGGCCGGAGCAGCAAACCAAGAAAACAGAAAAAAAAAAAACCTGCAGGGGTGGCCAAAGCAGCGAAGCAAAAAAAAGGATTGGATGGAATGCCGCCCCTTGGAATCTGCCACCCCAAGCACAAGCTTCCTCAGCTGGTGCCGGCCCTGTTTAATACCTAGCATTCTTATTCTTTCCTTTCTCTCCCCTTTTACAGTGGGATTAGTTTTACATCTTGTCTTTGATTTTAGGTTCTCAGCTAGCTTGGACGACTTCTGAAGAGTTCTTTAACTACCTTAGGACTTCAACCATTTGTATGCACTTCATTAGCAACATCTACGCAAGGCTTTTCCTCTCATTCACTTTGAAATGGTTTCTTTACACACGTATGGCATGTTAATGTACAACCTCATTAGATGGTGTTTCAGTAAGCAGTACTGCTAACACCAAGACTTCAAAAATCTGACTGGGCTAAAAGTCATGAGGTTTTGTGTTTTGGGGTTTTCTTCTAGTTTTTAACTCCCCCTGCCCATGCCCCAATGTGTGCATGAAAAGTCAATCTTGAATCATAGGACTGGAAGGGACATCAAGAGGTCCAGGGCACTCATGGCAGGACTAAATGTTATCTAGACAATCCCTGCCAGAACTGCCTGTTCTGGCAAAAATATTCTGCCATTTGTGTACATGATCTATCCCATTGCATTAGGAAATTAGTTTTAAGCACAAAATAAATCAGCAGTAAGTGTCTAGCCCATTCCATGTCAAATCAAGCATTAGCCTGGCACATCATGTCTTTGTAGAAAAAAGGCAAAAGCATTTTGTGCCAGGGCTCAGGCCCAGCAACTCTAGGCTTGGCAGGTCATAGCCCTGACATCTCTGACGCTTGCTGCATCGGTAATGAATGTAAAAAAATTTCCTTGAACCCCAGCACCTCTTTTATTGCAAATTAAGCACTTCCTAGGCAATAGGATAATACCAGTGCCATACAAAACAAAATGTATGGAGGCCCCAGCTTCCCTGTACACCTGCTCCCCAATTCATCCCTTCCCCTCTCACTGATCCAGACCTTTCCTGATCTCCAGCTCCCTGGCTAGCACTCTCAGCCTCACACTCCCTTCTGGAAGGTGCCAGCAGCTACTGTATCTCCTACTTGTACGGAAAGGGACTGTCTCTTTTAAGTCTTCCTTCCTGGAACTGTGGTAAGTTGGCGGTGATGAACTAGTGCATCAAAGGAAAGGTTCAACTTCGGGAAACTGGAGCTCAAGAGTGGGAGCAGGTAAGTTTAATAAGTACTTCATGCAGAGGAAAACAGAGGCTGTTCTAAGTGTGAGGAGCAGCATGGGGAAAAGATGCATCATATTCAGAGCTGCAGGAATATTATTTATTATTCCCAATAAGCTCTTTATTTTCCCCACATGCATAATGGGGATAATACCTACTACACAGGATGTAGGCACACTGAAAATAGAAAGCACCACACAAGCGCTAACAATTCCTTCTCAGATATAGGGTGGTTCTTACCAGTAGATAGCTTACTAAAAGGTTCTTCATTCTGACTTTGGAATTCTATGAATACTAGTGACTTCAGACAGTATCAGATATTAGCATTGTTTTGGCCATGACTGTATGTGTGTCAAATATATCCAGCCTGCTTCAAGGAAATTAAGATTTATAGTTTAACAGATACAAGAGTCTACTAAAAACAGCTTATGTAATTATTTTTTTATTTGAATCACGTTGCAAAGTGCTACCAAACAACATAAAATTCCAACATTTTTCTCAAAGGGCATAGGTGGTTCAGCTATTGTACCTGTGATTCCTGGAGTTAAATCAAAAATGTGTGAGGGAAATTTTCATTTTCAATCATTAGACTGACAAACAGGGATTGTGAATATGGTGAATGTCCTCTGTCCCCAGATGTGTTGGAAGGAAGTGTGATGAGGCCTGAAGTGCAGTACTCAAGTTAAACGTCACATTACCTATCATGGTGTCTATGTATCTCACCATCATTAACGTATTTATCTCACATGTCCCTGTGAAACAGGCAAGTATAATCCCCCTTTTATACAGGGGGAACTGAGGCACAGAAAGGCTTGCCCAAGGTCCCCCAGGAAGTCTGTGCAAAGCAGAATCCTTCCAACACCCTCTTACCAACAGATTAAGGCAAACATTGTCATCTCCTAAGCTTTAGGGAAGACTGAAGCTTGATCTTTAACAACATTGAGACACTGACCACTTTTACTTAAAGGGATACCATCAATGCAAAAATCAGTTCAAAACTAGATTTAAAAAAAATCATGAGTTTAAAGGTGCCAATGTCCCTTTAGCAGAGCTCACTCAAAATCCCTATTCTCTCTCCAGTCTTCTGTGAATTAAGGCCCACACAACAAAACCCAACTCCAGAGCACAAGCCTTGTTCATAGGAACGAAGGGGAGCATCTTCTGACACGTAAAAACCCTGACACTGCCAGTATGGCAAAGGGACAATGTCTCATAGCTTTAGCCCTCTTAAAGGGCCAGATCCACTAATGGCATGGTCATTAAAATGTCAGCAATCTTTCAAAGTTTGCTGCGGCAAAAACTAGCCAATAATTAAAGCTGTGATTTTGTGAGAAGTTAGGCACCTGACTCCCACACACTTTGGTCCTTTTGAAAACTCCAGCTAAATGGTCAAATGACATTTCATGTTACTCTATATGCAAAGCTCAAGGTGGACGATACAGTGGTTACCATTAAAATCTTGAAAATTACCATTTATAATGAATGTTAACATTGTCTAGGACTAGGTATTCCTGATCTTGGAAAACGAATTACTACAAAATACCTCAACAACATGATATAAGTTCTTACACAATGGGCAAGCTTTTAACAGTGACCACTGTATACCTCATGTACATTATAGAAAATAGTTAATTCTCTTCCAATAATGATACAACTGTTCCTGAAAAAAAAGTCTTCTATTATCATAATCTTCATAGTATGGAGGCTTCAGAGAATAAATATATGACTAACATTCATGGCCAAGGCTTGGTATGCTTATTGACACAGGGTTGGTTTTGTTCTGACAGTCCTGCACTACTTAAGGTATCTTGAAGTGTTTCTATGACATGTAAATATAAACCGTTCATGTATGACATTTTCATTTCATATCTTAAATCTAGAATTTTACTACATTGCACTAAGAGAATTACACCCTCTAAATAACTGGGAAATATATAGACATAGTACCAAAAAGTATTAGACAATGGCAGGTACCACAATTGACAGTTGCAGCTGAAATATCATTAGAGCTATTGAAAAGAACTTTCTATTTCTCAGTTAGCCATAGCAAATTAAAGAAACCATGGGCAGATAGTAGGGAAAGCAGACACAAAAAAAGTCCTATTGAGCACTGAGGATAAAAGTTAGAGGAGAGTGCTGTATTAGTAATTAAAGATAATACTCCTGCCTCAGCGCCACACAATGAAAGTGAAGACTTCTGGATACTGAAAATCAGATTCAGGGGGAAAAATTAAAATATATTGAGAAAGTCAACAGCAACCAGAATCATTTAGGGAAAACAATAAGTATACAATACAGGGAACAGAAGCCAAGAACATTAATGAGCAAATCTAAGACTAAAATAATGGGAACTGATTGTCGAGGCATAAGAATTGTTTGCTCCTCTAATTTAAGATGAGGGGGAAAGAGCCTGTGTCAGATAAGATTAACAGAAAATAAAAAGATATTGACCTGAAAAAGAATTTATCATCAGATTAGCCTCAAATGCAGACATAGTATATCTGCATATTAGGTGCCCAGATATTTTTTCCACTAGCTTCTTAACCAAAAAAACGATGGGTATCATTAATTTATTGTGGTCTGATAACACAATAAGGGTGGGGTTTCCAGGTGCTAGGTATTGTGCATACACAGCAAAAAGATAATCCCTGCCTTGGAGTGTACAGTCTTAATCCAATTACCCAGAGTGGCACCTACATACATACATACATACGATTAAAAGAAATCTTCACTTAAAATTCTAAGTACTTTTGCTCTTTATAATAGATTTACTTATTATAATGCACTGGCAAGACTCCTCTTTAAACATAGGGCTTGTCTACACTTACAGTTTTGCAGCGCTGGCCGTTACAGCTGTGGTCGTACAGCTGTGTACGGCCAGCGCTGCAGTGTGTCCACACTGACAGCGACCAGCGCTGCAGTGTGTCCACACTTGCACCAGTTGCAGCGCTGTTGTGAGTGGTGCACAGCAGCACGTCGTCCATTATTGGCGCGGTGGGTTTGTGAACGGGGAACGGAAGGGTGGTAGTCGGGTGATTCAGCATTCTGTTCACACGACACATCGTGGTCGCTATCCCTTTTCAGCCATTTGGTGCCAGTTGATCCGAGCTCTGCTGGCTGAATTTCGTCAGAAAATGAGCCTGAGCCATGCTTCGAGGAATATTGACTCGATGGAACTGTTAGCAAGCACATCCCGTACTGCGCCCCCCCAGTTGAGTCAATCCATTCCTTACTGCTATCCAAAGTGACAGTCGAGCCAGGGAGAGCTCAGCCACTAGATGCACATAGATATTGGCCTGACTCATAGCAACAACTCATTGCCTTGTGGCTGTAAACGGACGTGCTAGCCAACCGTGGAAACGCCGCTTTGGATCGGGAGAACAAGCAACATGAGAACAGTGAGTGGAGATCCAACAAATTAGGCATAGCAGACGTCACTGATGGGCACGACAGTGCAGGGTGCGGGCCAGAACTGTTTTGACGGCATGAGAAGCCACTCAATTTCACTGGGAACTCAAGTGTTCACTCCGAGCTTCCAACGCCCCAACCTCAACGCAACCGACAACGAACTGAGAGTCTGCGCTGTCCAGTGGCAGAAGCGGTGGCTATTGCGCAGTCATGTAAGCTGGCAACAATATCGCAAAGACAGCTACGACCTAGCGGCGCCAATCGCAAACGCAGTTTGGGAAGTAGTGGCAAAGTGACAGTAAATGGAATACTCGTGAAAGCCATTGAGTCTTGGCGCACGAGACAGTGCATTCAGAGCACCACTGCTGAGGAAGAACCGTCAGTCTGGGGAATGTGGCAGGGGACTATGTGGATGGCTTTGAACACAAATGTGGTTTCCTAACTGTGAGGAGGGGCAAATAGCTGGGAGTGCCATATTCCTATTCTGGCACAAACCACCATTCCTTCTGCAATCTCGCACGTATCGTTTAATCAGAAGGGCGTATTCTCTCTACGATTCTTCGTCAGGCCTCTTGTTGGAATTCAACCGTGCCGGCGCTTATCTCACTGACCATTTTACCCAGGCAGGATGGCTGGAAAAGGCGCGAGGTGATGCATGCATCTTTCGGAACAAGTGGCAATGTTCTAGCGAAAGCAGCAGTGTCAGGGACCTTTTCCGCGCAGACAGGAAGCACTCACAGTGAGGGGAACGCTGAGAAATGCGCAATCTGTAACCTTGAGAGACCCCGCTTACTCCGTTTAATCAAAGCCATATGGACTCATGACCGTATAGCCGGAAGCTTGACAGGCGCAAGGACGAGGATTCAACCCTACAGGCTGAGGCGTGCCAGAATGACTGTGGAGTAGTGCTGTTTGGCGTGTGAAGGGAGATGGAGAAGTCTCTAGACGGGAAAGCTAGACGTGGGAGAAAGCAGATCCCAGCGATTATAACCGCGTGCTGTATCCATCCTAATATTTGGTGAAGGAAGGGTGAAACCTTCAGTGACGAATGAACCTCCGAGGTCTTCCCAAGCGTCTGAGGCTGAATTTGCACAGCCGAGGAGAGGGCAGGCGATCGAGAGCCCAGCACAGTGCTTCAGGATTAGGGGATGCCTAAAGGAGCAATTTGAGCTTGGAAAGCGAGCAGAGTATGATTGGGTGAGCCTTCCACAGGAGTGAAAGTGCAGTGGGTCTGGCAAATGAATTTGCAGTGCCTATTTTCACTATGTGTAACAGTATATTACTTCTCTGTAATAATAAAAACTGTTTAAAACAGATCAATGAAAACATCCTTTATTAAAATACAGTACGATAAAAACGGGCAAAGGGGGGTATGGGGGCGAGGGGTGATGAGCAGTAAACTCAGGAGAGAGTTTGAATATGTGCTTTTCATTGAGTGCAGTGCAATGTATTGCTGCAACTTCAGGATTAATATGCTGCATGGTTGATGGGGTTGATGTGCATAGGGTAAGGTCGCTCACGTTAAAGGGCTGTTAGGTGAATATGGTGTTGGTGGGTCAGCTGGTGGGGTAAGAAACCAGGATGCGGAGAAGGAATGTTTTGGAGGAAAAACAGTGGGGATCAACAATGGGTTGAGCTTTTGGATGGGGTGAGGAAAATCACGGTAAGTAGCTTGCTGCATGGGGCTCATGCGATGTGACTGCATGGGTCTGGCGTTCACAGGATGCTTAGCAGACTGATTTGTGCTTCTTTTGTAAGCCAATTCCTTTCTCTTGCAGCCTGTTTCTGAATTTTTTGCGACCAGGTGACTGCGGGCGAGACCCTTCTACAGCTATGTGGATTCTCGTCCTGGTCCTACGCAGCTTCCTGTGTGTAGCCATGATCCCCCCACCCCTCAAGGGCACAATGGCGCCGGGCACGTGTAGGCCTTGGCTGGGACAAGGAACATAGTTTTCTCATCCCCATAAAACGTATGTTGAGAGCGCCATTGCACACGCTCTGGCTCGAAACTTTTGAAGGAGTAATCTACAGAGGCAGATTACCCCACGATGTGACATAGATAAAAGTCAATGGCTATTGCCACATCTAGGCAATAGCCCCCCTGCTCCAAAACATATTGCATCTTTGTAATAAAAAGGCTTCTTACCGTGGAACAAAACTCTCTGCTCTTTCATTAAGCGAACCCAGCGACTGGCTTTGTTCTTCTGGGTGAAGAACAGTCCTGCTGCAGCTGCCCTGCAGGGACCCAGATCAACACTCTGGCCTCTTCACCTCTGCGTCCTCCAGGCTGTGAACTGTCCGAATATGCATCCTAGGATTGGCAGTGGGGTTCAATCTCACCAAGTTCGCATCCAGCTCCTGTACAAACCGGCAGGTCGATGGGGCAGGCAACCCAGGTGCACCGGTTTGTCCCAACACGGAGGCCTATGGGTGACGGACACTCCCTCCCTCTCACCTTAACCTTTAGAGCGAGAACAAGAGATCATAGCCCTGCATTGCATTGACTTGTGAAATATCTGCGAGATATCATAATTCTGCGCTTGGATCGCACTGACGAAACTGTCTTTCCAAACACTGATTAATCTGCAGCTCGGCACTGCTCATGATGGGAACGATTGGGGCGTGGCAGGCATTGTTGCGCT
This sequence comes from Chelonoidis abingdonii, assembly GCF_003597395.2. Taxonomy (NCBI): domain Eukaryota; kingdom Metazoa; phylum Chordata; order Testudines; family Testudinidae; genus Chelonoidis; species Chelonoidis abingdonii. Next base: position 40,489,414 of record NC_133783.1, read on the forward strand.
TTGATTGATTGATATGATTGCACTCCCAGCTCGCTGAGCAACAGGAAGAGGATTTTTAAACTTCGGGGCCATTTAACGGACGGATCAACTAGCCAGGCAGTGGAAGTGATAAGTGGTGGACAAGAGAGGCTGAAAAGAATGCTTGGATAAGTCTAATACACTGGAGCCAATAAAACGCTGGTGAAGAGTTCCACACACTGATGACCAGCGCTGCATCACCATTGCGCTGGTCTCGCTTACACGGAAGCGACACAGGTGTACACAGCCAGCGCTGCAAACAGCGGAGTTGAAGCGAAAACAGGGAGTTGCAGCGCTGGCTGAGCTTTTAAGTGTAGACACCTGCTAAGTTGCAGTGCTGTAACCCCCTCACCAGCGCTGCAACTTGCAAGTGTAGACAAGGCCATATATAGCAGCACCAAGTTCTGTCCTTAATAATGCAGGCCAAACCCAACACCAATTAACTCTTAAAAATATGTTAAATAGTAGCAAGACAAAATATACATGTAAATAGCTGCTCCATCGTGGCAATGTTATCATGAACTAATCTGACTAGATATACACACAGATTCTTATATTGGTGCCCATCATTGCAGTAATGAAACACCTCAAGGTGAAAAGTAACGAGCAGACTTGGATATCCGGAAACAGATTGGGATCCTTTTTTAAAAGTTAGAGTGAGGGACATAGGCTTTCTCCTATTTATGAAGAAGCCCTGGAAATGCTACACAGAAAAAAGATATCTTTAAAATAAATCACAGGTCCAGAAAGAGCTTGGGTGTAAACAGCAAGTGCATACTCACGTGAGGCTGCTGGGAAGATACATTTTATAACCTATCCCCACAGATAAGAGAAAATAAAATAAGAGTCCAGTGTCTTATTTAATAGGACCATCAAAATTAATGATGATTAGCTTGCCATCCCTAATTACTAGACCCCCATTATGTTTGAATACTCAAAACAGGTGCTACTTCTAGGTGACATTTTAGTGTCTATCAATCAGCTTCTCTGAATGCTGCAATATCTTACCTGTGACAGAGTGCTAGGAGCCTAGAGAGACCAGAATTCTGGATCAGCTAAGGATACATCTGCACTTGAATAAAGGATCTGCAGCACAGCCATGGCTGGCCCAGATCAGCTGGCTGAGGCCACAGGCCTAAAAACTTCTGTGTAAACATTTAGGCTCAGGCTCAAAGCCAGGATTTGGGACCCTCCCACCTCATAGCTCCAGCCCAAACCGCTAAACAGCCCTGCAGCCTGAGTCAGCTGACCCAGGCCACCTGCAAGTGTTTTATTGGTATGCAGATGTATCCTTAGGTGCTAGCTATTCCCCCAGAGGGGACTTGATTGGAGATGGGTACTCAATAGCTTAATTAGGCAGAATGCTGATGAGCTAATGAGAACAATCAACTCATCAGTTGGGAACAATTAAGAGACAGAAAGTAAGCTCCAGGGGGAGACTGGCAAGGGCTACAGGATCTCAAGATAGAGACACCTTTCCCACTCCCATCCTAGAGTGTAGGCTAAGGAGGAAGCTTATGCCCACTTCTGTGTTGCTGAACAAGGTTGTACTAGGAGGGGACCTAATAAATGACGCAATGGTGTTTGCAAACCTTGAAAGATGTCTTGGCTGTTTGAGGTGGTCTAAAGAGCAGAGAAGAAAGTCCTGTCACATTACCCCAAGGTAACACCCCTGTGGTGGGGAAATAATAGCAGTACACACTAATCTATTCAGAAGGACCAGCAAATATGCAGCTGAAACTACATGAAAGCCTAAGTAACTTCAGATAATTTAGTGATGTAACAATACAAAGAGTGTGTGTTCATTTTAGGTTCATTATGCATTGCCGCTTGTTCTGTTTTAGTCAACTTTATGTGAAGCAAAAAACACATTTAAAATTACAAACTCCTACAAAAAAAAGATTGCAACTGCCTGTTCTGAAAAAAAATATTCTGCAATTTGTGTACATGATCTATCGCATTACACTGGGAAATTAGTTTTAAGCACAAAATAAATCAGCAGTAAGTGTCTAGCCCATTCCACGTCAAATCAAGCATTAGCCTGGCGCATCATGTCTTTGTACAAAAAAGGCAAAAGCAAGAAAAATATTTACATTTTACTGAGCTAGCAAGCAATCCTTTGCTTGAAATGTTTTTGTACAGTTTGTCAAGTCTATCAAATTTAAGTTTTAAATAATATGCTCAGTTTTTGTATTGAGACCAAAGGACGTGTCTGAAGCCTGGCTTAATGAAAGTGTTCAAGCATCTCAACTCTGCTTTAGGTTTTTGGTTTGTTTGTTTTTTTAAATAAAACAATAATAGTGACTGGACACTGGACCTGAGGCAATGACATTATATGTCTAGGAACAACTAAGAATAAGTGAAAAGAATGGGAACTGTGAGAGAGTAGAAACAAAACTTTGACATCCAAGATGAAACCTTTACCCCACTGAAATCAATGGGGCCAGGATTTTGCACCTAAAATATGAAAGTCACTAGTGGAATTTGACATTCGTGCATGTACTCCAGAACTCGACAGTACCACAGTCAGGTATTTTGTATGTTCAGCCACTGTCAGCTGAAAACCAAACATCACATAGCAAGAAATAATCTTAGGCCTTTGTGAGACAAGGTCAGACAGCTGCATGCTTGCAGTTTGTTAATCAGAATGAGAGGATGGGACAGAAAGTTATGGAAGAGAGTGAGTGAATAGCAACCTTGGTTTTAGGTGCCCCTGACATATTGTTGTTATGGCTAGAAATATTAGAAATGTTTTGAGATAATGAGTAGTTTGCTGAAATTAGGCAATCTGGGACCCAGTAGAGGTTATTATGCTGACCCACTAGGAGTCACTACAGGTTATGTATTTTGGTAGAGTTAGCTATAAAAGATTAAATAAAAGTAAATTTCTTGGAGTAAATACAATTCGAGGGAGCTTTTCTTTGGGCAAGGCGCTGACATCTAAATTACCCATCAGCTGGAAGGAAAGAGGGCTCTTGGAAGCCCCACTGTTTATCACTCGAAACCATCTCAAATTGTGAGTACCTATATCCGGGATGTCTGAAACCTACTGAGAATGTGTGTGTACACTTAATATCCAATAAATAGTAATTATAAGAGCATACTTGCTTGTATTAATCCTTTATCGTACAGAAGCACTCTGTTCCCATTGATTTATTCCTGACATTGCCTGGAGAGAAATAGTTAAGTTATTACTGCTTTGGGTTCTGAAAAGCCTCAGGTAACGAAAATATTGAACTCTATTTATATTAAATAGTCAGTGGCTTACAGCTATATGTGTAAGTCATACAGCACTAAAGGAGTATATTAGTGTTATTCCAGTAAAGGACTTGTAGTTGAGACGATTTTAGGTAAGTAGAATATATTTTTGATTGAGTCTCCTGCGTCCTTTTTATGGGCCTGATTCAAAGCCCATTGAGACAATGGAATGTCTCTTGTTGACCTCAAAAGGTCCTATGAAGGGCATAAGTAAGCTATAAAACAGCTGTGCCTACACTTGCAAACATCTTGGTTACATATGCTGGTCACAATATGTCCCAAAGTATTAAAGGCTTTAGTGCTAGCATTGTGGGCAACTCAGAGATGATGTGTTTGAACTCTACATGGTTATATACTCTCAGATGGTTCTTCTTTGGAGGAGTCAAGCCACCAACATTCCTGTGCAAAGAAACAGCACTACAATCCCAGTCATTAGCAGATAGGCAAAGCTACGCAAGTGGTCTGAAAGGTTCAAACATTTGTGCAGACTGAATATATTGGGCCTAACCTATCTGCTGTACACATTTCAAGAAGGATTTTGATAAATTGGAGAGGATTCAGAGAAGAACCACAAGAATGGTTAAAGGGTTTGGAAACGTGTTTTTAGTGAAAGATTTGAGCTCAATCTCTTTAGTTTAGCAAAAAGAAGTCAAAGCTAGAGAAACTCAGACTGGAAATAAGATGCAACATTTTGTTTTAAACAGTGAAGGTGATTAGCCATTGGAACTCTTTACAAAGGGTTGTGATGGATTCTCCATCACTGGAAATCTTTAAAATTAAGCTTTTCTAGAAGCTATACTATGGTTCACCACAGCTAGTGAACTTGAAGCAGAAATTAATTCATGGAATACTATGGTCTGTGCTATACACGAGGTTAGACTAGGTGATCACAATGGTCCTTTCAGCCTTAAAACCTATGAACTGTGGAGGGAATGTAGGATATAAAACTAAAGGCAAGAATCTCCATACACGCAGTATTTCTGTTAAACTTGCACGTTTTCATTTTCAATTAATGAAGCCTATAATTGTGGGTTGCTGTTAATACATGAACTTCATCTGCCACGTTATGAGAAGCAGTTTTAATTTGCTAGGCAGAGGAGCATTAGCAGGTCCTACAGTACTGATACAAGAATCTGATGACCACATTTTAAAAGCTATTTCTGCATGTATGTCAGCCTCTGTGTTGGTGATACTCTACCTTCACTGCTGTCAATGAAGCCAACTAAGTGGTGAGGACAATTTGTTTGTTTGGAGATATGGTGATTACGAAAGTATGTTCAGCTTCCAAACCGGTAGGTGTGACCATCTGGTTTTTTGTCTCCCCTGGAAATACCTCCCTAAAAAATTGTGCTTCACAAATGACTGCTGATTAGCTGAGGAGATGCTGTAACTTGTAAAGTATAGTGTTGGCTATTGCCAGTTCAGTCCATCTCTAATTTCATAACACTTAATTGATTCATTAAGGTAATCACAACTGTCATACTGTATACCCCTTATAAAGGACACCAAGTTACTCAAAATGTGTTTTCCCATCTGAGTAACTGTATCAGTGGTGGGCAACCTGCGGCCCGTCAGGGTAATCCGCTGGTGGGCCATGAGACAGTGTTTACATGACCATGCACAGGTATAGCCACCTGCAGCTTCCAGTGGCCGCAGGTTACCCACCACTGATCTATATCAAATATCAATCAACAGTTGGTTGACTGTTTCTGTTGTTCACTGTCTGCATGCCATTTATATTGTAAGAATAAGCCACTTACCCTCAGTTGCAAATTTCATTTGTCCCTAATAAGTTCCAAAATTTGTAAATTAGACAGTGTAGGAAAGCAGTAGTACTCTTGATTTATCTGAGCAAGGATTTGACTAGAGAGAGATACATTATCTGTGGGAAAATTTGTATCAGTTTTCAAAAACTCTGCTAAAAAGTCTGTTGCAGTTAGTAACAGGCATAGAGTTTGTGGGGGAAGAGGACGGATCAGCCAGGGTGCACATGCACAAAGTCAGATGTGGTCGATGCTGGCTATAACAAAATTGTTATTGATGATGTTAAAAATGGAAGTAGTGTATGCATATAGATTTCGCTATTCCCATGGTGTGCAAGGTTTGATGACAGAACCCCCCTTGGGAGCTGCCACCTGATGTGCCTAGACTACCTCTACTCCTGCTTTCCCTGCCAGCTCGGGACCCCAAACACCCTGTCTTGCTGAGCAGACATGCACCAAAGAGCCAGGATCTGAATTACTAGCCCCAAAGCTGCAGGCTTTACTGAAAGCAGCTAACAGACGTGTGCTTGTCTTTAACACTCAGATGCTCAACTCCCAAATGGGGTCTAAACCCAAATAAATCTATTTTACCCTGTATAAAGCTTATGCAGGGTAAACTCAAATTGTACGTCCTCTATAACACTGATAGAGAGATATGCACAGCTGTTTGCTCCCCCAGGTATTAATACATACTGAGTTAATTAATAAAATCACTTTTACTTAATAGTACAGAAAGAAGGATTTAAGTGGTTCCAAGTAGTAACCAACAGAAAAAGTAAGTCACAAAGCAAAATAAAACAAAACGTGCAAATCTATGTCTAATCAAACTGAATACAGATAAGATCCTCACCAGTTCCAGAATGCTTCCTTTTACAGACTAATCTCCTTTTAGCCTGGGTCCAGCAATCACTCACACCCCTTACAGTCACTGCCCTTTGTTCCAGTTTCTTCCAAGTATCCTGGGGGATGGAGAGGCTCTCTCTTTAGCCAGCTGAAGACAAAATGGAGGGGTCTCCCATGGGCTTAAATAGACTTTCCTTTGTGGGTCGAGACCCCCCTCCTCTCTCCTATGCAAAGTTCAGCTCCAAGGTGGAGTTCTGGAGTCACCTGGGCAAGTCACATGTCCATGCATGACTCAGTTTCTTACATGCTACCTGGAATGTCCTCAAGTAGACTTCTTATGTGGATTGGAGCGTTCCAAGATTCATTGTTCTTTAAGTGTTTCTTGATTAGGTACTTAATTTCAACATTCCTTTCTCCAGGAACTGACCAAATGCTCTACTAAGGTTATTTAGCAATCAAGCCAGTACACAGCCAATATTCATAACTTCAAATACAAAAATGATACATGCACGCAGATAGGATTAATAGATTCAGTAGATCATAATCTTATATGTTACATAGCATATATAGATTCAGTAGATCATATTCCAGTTATGTCATATTCCCAAAAAGCATTATGGGGTACAGCATCACTAGGACCTATGTGCAATATACACTTCAAATTGAAACTTAGAATATAAAAACCTGCAGTAGTTTGCAAAAAGAGATAACAAAATCTTTACCATAGCCTCTCTGTAGGTTGTGTGTGAAACAGTTCATGAGAGGATTACAATTTCAGAATGATTTAAGCAGTAAGGTGATGAAGCAATATCATGTCAGTATAAATCAGGAACAGCTCAGTATAAAACTATATTTTACTGACAATCTCAATTACGTCTTTTGGAGGGTGGTATATCTGCTATCAGTCCCCAACTGTAGGTTAAAATTCTAGGCTGCATCTACACAGATTCAACTGGCTCTTAAGTTCATTGTTTTAACTGTCAGTTATTTCCACTATTTCAAAGATTAGAGAATCAAAATAAAGTATACACTAATCCCTTCAAAGAGGAACCATGAATTATTTGCAGCATAAACTACCATATTTATTTCCTGACAGGATCTTAGCCACGTTTTTTGTGCATGATTCTCAAAACTTTCTTGAGGCCGGATAAGGAATTGCTAAAGATGTTTACAGGTGCCACTATTTGCTGAAGGCATGTGTTGTTGTTGTTTTTTTGTTTGTTTGACTTCATCCCATACTATTCTTCATAAAGTACTCCTACTGTCAAAAATGCAAGATATGTCAACAAAAACTCCTAGGAGGTTTGGGCACCCCATGAAGGATTCATAGTCTACAAATAGTAAGCTTTCAATTAAAAAGAAGAAGAAGAAAAAAATGCAGCATTCTGGTTGCACAGCTAACCTTAGGAATGAAACAATATCTCTAAAAGGTGAAAACTGCAGACATGTACATCAATGAGGTATTAACCCTTGGTTATGATAGTGGATCACTGTCATTGATGGGATACATGGGTCAAGAGCAGCATGTTTCTCAGACTATGTAGACTTGGCCCAGAAACCAGAATGTAAAGTATAATTTGTCCCTCTTCACAGAATGTGTTTGACACCTATGATGAAAGTGCCTGAAATACAGAATAAGTAAACTTTATTTTATATGGTTCATTGAACAATGCTATCTGAACTAGCTGTAAATTATCCCAAATCTGAGATTACAAAAGTAAATGATTTTAAGGAAATAAAAGAGATGAAGTTATAACAGAAGAAGCTAACAGGTTATGTTGCTTAAAGCTACTAATTGTAGAGCAGTGTTATTGTTTACATTGTACTGTAAATTGATGTCAGCCAAAGATGTGATAATAAGTATATGTAACAATCAGACAAGTTAACAGTGAAGAGTATGGAAACTCTACTGGTCTATAAAACACTTAATTCTGGTTTTGCTGGTACATCTTTACATTTCCATACAATGCCATATCTTCCAGACTAGTATCTGAAAAGACAGTAGATCCTATTCGGCACTCAAATCTGAACACTCCGTTGACTTTAATGCTGAATTTGGCACAATGTCTATACAGGAGGAGGATGAAATCCTAATCCCTTCAGTAATTTCTTCAACTGCTATCCTAAGAAAAATGAATACATGCAGTAAGTGTAGATAAGTACAAGCAAAACCAAGCTTCCAGAAGAATTACTATTCTACCCCCATTCCCTACTGTGGAGCACTTCCTGTAAACAGAAGATATGAAGAAGATATTTGCCTGGACATTAAGGCTTGTTGGGATTCCGATTCAACTTGTCCAGTTCTCGGAGAACACTTCGTCCAGTTCTGGGATCCAAAAAGAAAACCCCTCAGTCCAATTCCAGAGTTAGTCACTCAGGTTCCTTTATTTACCATACAGCAAACCTATGCTGAGTTGATCAGCCTCAAGCGTAAGAGTTGGGTATATGGCATACCACACATCCAAAGTTACACAGCAAACCTCTCCCTTTCTATACATTATGTTGAGAATACATTGCAGCACATATTTGGATTGGATAGGTTACTTTGCAGGAACCAGTTCCTATAGTGTACAGCATACTCTGTCCATGCATTGTCCACCTTCAACCTTTTCTTTAGCTCATCTCTACATTTCAAGCTTCTTGTCCATTATCTTATTTGTAGTAAATGGTTCCCTGGGTGTTCGCCCTCTTATTTTAGCTGATTCAGACATTGTGACTTGAGCATACTGCTTGTTAAGCCCTTATTTACAAATTAATATTAGATTTAACCTTCCCAATCATGCCCAGTAAGAAATGAGGCAAGTTACTGATGTCAAGCTAAGCCTATAAGGCCTCATATACATGGGAAAGTTTTTTCAGTATAACCTAGGGTGTGAATTTACACCAATATAGTTATTGTGGTATAAGAGTATCCTTATTGGGGTTCTACTGGTATAACTTTCCCAATGTAATTATATCATTATAACTGGTAAAAGTTTTCCCTGGAGACAAGCCCTGAATCAGTGAGCCAGAGGCTGGTTTGTACTGTACTGACAGCATTAACTAGCTCTAAAGCCAGCATAATAGGGCACAGTACAGATCATTCTCTGGTGACAAAGCCTGTAGAGGGGGTCTTACACCATTCCCCACCCTGATGAGGGTGTTGCAGGGGCATGACTGGAGGAAACGGGGCAGAGCTGGAACCCCGCTTTACCTCATGAATCTTCAGCTGCCTTTTCAGCCTTTTGGAGCCATTCACAACTGGCATCGCTTAAGTCCTTAGACTACTCTAACATGACAAGAGGATATGTCCTATACAATGCTACAGCGAGATCAGGCTCATACAAAGGTGAACTATCTGCTTTGCACATGCACACTGGCTTGTGCTGTGTAGATCATCCAACCCCAGGAATTGGCCCTAATGTTTGTAATCACTTAATATTCATGCTTTATGTCAAGACGCAACACAGCTCTCACCCTTCACAGATTAGTTAGCAGTCTTGAAAGGGGGCTAGGGGAAATCTACCCGTTTAAAGCATGTCTCTTGCTTTCAGCGGTACCATGTACCTGCACAGAATTTGTTGTTGTCTGCACATATAATTATAGGGTACTCAGAGATAGGCACTATTTAAACATTAAGAAAAAATGTCTGGTGGGAAATTTAAGATTATACACCACAGATCAAATGTGCATATTTTTGACATACACACAGGTCAGAAACAATGAAATACTACACATGCTAAATAGTATCTGCTATGATTGTCTGCAGCATTAGTCTTCATAATCCTTAAACTAACAAAGCTCTGAGAAGGGTGAAACTAGTAAAAATATCTAATCCAAGTTAAACCACCTATAGTAGCAAAATCTTAAAGTGAAATATTTTAGTAAGACAGTCACTGCAAATTAAGTTCTTAGAGTAATTAAAGAATGAAAATTCACTTCACAGGCTAAAACGCAGGAGGAGGGCAAATGGTCTCAATATATACATGGAAATAAAATTCATATATAGCATGGTATTTAGAGAGCTCACTCAGCTTTCACTAATTTAATTTTGAGAGACTACTCCATTTAGGACATTAGCAAATCTTCTGAAGACTTTCAACTAACCCACATCCATATTATTTATATAATTTTATTTAAAAGAAAATTAACATCCAAGCCCAATTCTTCCCCACTTTAATACTCCTACTCCAACTACTGCTTCCTCCTCATGGTGTCCCTCAGGGATATATTCTAAATCTAAATTAAAATGGGATTTAAAAAAAAAAAGTTTTTCCCTGCTCCCCCTGAAGTCAATGACAAAACATGGACTAAGCTAAGCTATTCATTCATTGGATCCCCCGTATACAGTAGAGCATATATCTATTGTCTTAGCTGTAATTCTTGAAGTCCTCTTATTCCAGGGACATTGTCAGGTTTAAATTTGCATGTTTATAATATATGTAAATATCTATTATTTCAATAGTTATTGAATAATCACCTACCTGTGTACTTTGCTATTTTTGTTTTATTCCATTTAATCTTTGTAGTTTAACTCATCTTGAACAATTGAAAATAGACTAATCAGTTTTGGAGGGTTTTTTTGTTATTCTTTAGTTTGATTTTCAGTCTCCTACACTAGCATAGAACCACAAATTAAAACAAGGGTGGTTCCAATCTTAAATGTCTTTTAAAAAAAAAAAAAAGGATAGGGGGCTGAGGTGATCTCACAAATTAGAGACCCATGAAGTTTTTTTAGATCATGACAAAAGGTTGAAACAAACAATAATTAAAACATGAATATATGGTCTAAGTCAAATTAGCACAGATTCTGTAAAGAATATCGCATCTCCCTAATTTATTAGAATTCTTTGAGCATGTCAAAGAAAAAAGAGAGTCAGATGAGAATTTGAATTTTCAAAAAGCTTGACAGTTCCTCACAGTTCATTAAGAACATGAAGTAATCAGGATATGAGATGCTCCATCATGGATTAGAAACTTGCTAGGAGACACAAACAAATAGGAATAAACAATTTTCAGCATGACAACAGCATTGTGTCCTGGGAATCTTTAAAGTATAAGAACTAGTGCTTAATTTACAACAGGGTTGGAAGAATAATTCCAATATCCATAAATTCAGATCATAATAAAATAGTAGAAGTAAGAGTCTATTTTTCTGTTCAGATTGTCTTGTTATCTATGATCTTCCCGTCCCTGCTGTTGATGAAGAAAATGATCCTTCGTTCCTTGCCAGTGCATTTGCTTTCATTAAAAGGCTGGGCTTCTTGAGGAGCAGATGGGTAATACACTGCCCAGTCTCTAGCTGTTTGGCTTATTTGGCAAGATCTTTGGCGCCAAATAGCAACGTGCTTAGATGGGAAGGCTTCATTAATCTGTATCAGTAGAACCCCTGCATGAGTGTAGAGAAAACCAACAGAGCACATCAGTTTTCATCTGCCAGCTTCCAGTCTGGTCAGTAAGGGCAATAGTCCCAGCTGGAACATCTCAACTGCTGCCCAAATTAAAATGACACACATACGGTTAGCGAAATATGCGATTACTAATCCACTTCTTGGCAAGAGTAACTCTTATGAAAATATTCTGCCACACTCTTTTGGTCACACAGAATGTGGTCTAGCGTACTTAAGGAACTAGCTGAAGCAATCTCAGAGCCATTAGCAATTACCTTCGAGAACAACTCCAATCTTCTGAGACCTCTCCCATCCTCCAGAAGAGAAAACCTAGTACCCATCTTTAAAAAAAGGGAAGAAAGAAGGGCTCAGGGAATTATAGACCAGTCACTTTAACTTCAGTACCTGGAAAGATACTGGAGAAAATTATTAAATAATCAATTTTGTATCAATTGGAGGATGATAGGATTATAAAGAATAGTCAGTACAGCTTTGTCAAGAACAAACCATGCCAAACCAACTTAATTTTCATCTTTTATAGGATTACTGACCTGGATGGGGGAAGCAGCAGACATGATATACCTTGATTTTAGTAAGGTTTTTGACACTGTCCCTGCATGACAGTCTCATAAGCAAAATAGAGAAATGTGGTAGATAAAGTTATTATAAGGTAGGTGCACAACCATTTGAGAAACTGTACTCAAAGAGTAGTTATCAATGATTTGCTGTCAAAATTAAGAGGGTGTATCTAATGGGGTCCTGCAGGTGTCAGTCCTGGTTCCAGTACAATTCAATATTTTCATTAATGACTTGGATAACGAAGTAGAGAGTATGCCTATAAAATCTGCAGATGGCACCAAGTTAGGAGGAATTGGAAGCACTTTAGAGAAAGGTGTAAAATTCAAACCTTCACAAATTGGGGAACTGGTCTGTATTCAACTAGATGAAATTCAATAAAGACGTGCAAAGTACTCCACTTAGGAAGAAAAAAATCAAATGCAATTACAAAAAGGGGAATAATTGTCTAGGCGGTAGTAGTGCTGAAAAGGATCTGGGGGTTATAATGGACCGCAAACTGAATAGGACTCAATGTAATGCATCTGCAAAAGAGGCTAATATGATTCTGGGATGGTTAATAGGAGTGTTGTACTTAAGACACAGGAGGTGTTATCCCACTCTACTCAGCACTGGTGGGGCCCCAGCTGGAGTGCTGTGTCAATTCTGGACACCATAATTTAGAAAAGATGTGGACAAAGTGGAAAGTCCAGAAGAGAGCAACAAAAATGATAAAAGGTTAGAAAACCTGATCTATGAGGAAAAGTTGAAAAAAAACGGGGGATGTTTAGTCTTGAGAAAAGATGACTGAGAGGAGATCTGATAACAGTCTTCCAATATGTTAAGAGGGGTTATAAGAAGAGGATAGCGATCAATTGTTCTCCATGTCCGCTGAAGGAATAAAAAGTAGTATGGTCTTAATACACAGCAAGGGAGGTTTCAGGTCGGATATTAAGGAAAAACCTTTAACTATAAGGGTAGTTAAATTCCTGAATAGGTTTTCAAGAGAGGTAGTGGAGTCCCCATAATTGGAAGCTTTTAAAAATAAAGTTAGACAAATACCTGCCAGGGATGGTCTAGGTTTACTTGGTCTTGCCATGGCAGAGGGGGCCGGACTTGCCGACTTCAAGGTCCCTGCCAGTCCTTTATTTCTAAGAGAGAAGCATTTGAAAATAGGATTCGTTATTATTGCACTTAGTTTTTTGACATTCCCTTTGAAACCACTTGTGTGGTAACTAGTGCAAATCAGATTTCCATGCACTAGTTGACTTTCAGCTGGTAAACTGAAATTAGAGTATCTTCATTCCATCAATTAATTACTCAATTTTTAGAACCTAAGCACCAAAGGGATTCTGAACACTTCTTCCAATTCTTTTACAACATAAGTAAGATTGTAGAAATTATCTAGCTAAAGCTGTAAGTTATTGTGAAAAGCAGATTTTAACTACTTCACAATTGCCATACTTTCTAAAGCATCTGTTCTCATGACCATTCCCTGCTCAGATAGAATTTTTGGGAAAGTTTGAGATTAATCAGATTAGCCATTTTAAAGGCAATTTTATAAACGTGTTGGTTTATCACTGCTTGCTAATTGTTCTAATGTCCCCCAAAACATGTTTAATAGCCTCTACCTTAAAAGGCTACAAAATTGTTTTATATTCTGTTATATTGAGGATTGGATGAAATCTTGTTGAAGCTGGTGAACACAGTAGCCACTCTTTGTTTGAAATAAACATAAGTAATTACGCTCCTTTCTGGAATAGATAGCTGAAACAATAGGAGCCACTTCCCAAAACAGAGGCTGCATGCCAGACTGGAGCCGGAGGTGAGCTATGAGGTCTGAATGCAAATACAGAGTGGTGGCTATTATTCACTGGATGTGAATGAGAGAAGCAGCAGAAACAGCACAGAGCATACAGAGAGAGCAGTAAGGAAGCCCAGAAACCCACCAGAGAATCGTTTGTAGCATGACCCTGAAAATAAGCTCAGAGTGATCTTTTGGATAGAGTGCTGGCTGGAAAAAAAGTCTTTGAACTGTGAGTAAAGAAACTGTGTCCTGCTGTTTGATTACTATTGTGTTCAAGGAAACAGGCCTTTATGTACATTCTCTGGAAACAAACAGGACTGATCAATGAAATACCAGGCTTCACCTATGCAGTCCTTACTGTGATGCCTCCTTGCACTGCAGGAAACACCCAAAAACCTGAACACTAAACTCAACAGGGTAGACTTTGAAGTTTCATATCTAATCAATTGTTCTGCGTGTCCATTTGAGGTAGGACAAGAAGTGATCAACTCAGGCCTTGTCTACACTGGCACTTCATAGCGCTGCAACTTTCTCACTCAGGGGCGTGAAAAACACACCCCTCTGAATGCTGCAAGTTTCAATGCTGTAATGTGCTAGTATAGACAGTGCACCAGCTCTGGGAGCCAGGCTCCTCACTATGCCTGTTAAAGTGCTTCACAGTGTCGCCACTGTAGATAAGCCCTTAACCTGCAACAAGGGAGATTTAGGCAAGATATTAGAACATGGAATACTTAGCAGTGGAACAGTCTTCCAAGGGCGATTGTAGAATCCCCATCACTGGAGGTTTTTAAGCATAGGTTAGATACCTAGATCATCCCTGACAGGTGTTCTGTCCCAGCATGAGGGTGAGGGGAGAAGTGGACTAAATGATCTCTTAAGGTCACTTCAGCCCTAGATTTCTACGATTCTGTGTCAAGCCATGAGAGTCTGCAACCTACATGTGAAATGTTGGTGATGATATAGGTCAGAGTTAGGATTCCAACAGCAATCAACTGCAAATTTGCTCAGTTTCTAACATTCAAATTCCCTTTTAAAACTATAATGTAAAAAGTATTTTGCTCTAAAACAACGTTAACAGAACCTTAACTAAAGTTTTTTTTGTCTAGATATTCACTTATCACTGCAAAGCAAGTTTAAGTTTAACTGCAGTTTATCAGTTCCCTCAATGCTAAGGAGTGTGGCCTCGAGAAGAGGCATCTTAAAAGAAAGCCACTACCACCACCCAAACACATCCCCTGAACCAAAGACTAGCTGGAAGATCTCACTTACTAGTTTCAAGCATGAAGTCTGCAAAAGATTTTGGATTTTTTAAGTCTCAGACTGTCCAGGACTCTTCCCAGACCTTTGTGACACTAGACATCTATTTCACTTTGTTTCCAAATTTCTTTATTTTTATATTGTGCATTTAGACCATTTTATATGTATTTTTTATTGGCAGCTTTCCCTATTGCTACTGTATCCAAGCTCTTTTCACCACTTTCTCTCCGTCCTATACTTCTTTGCCCTTCCTTACTTTATCCTCTTTTTACTTGTGGTTTCAGTCTTACACACACAGTTTTTCCTCCAGCTTCTCATAAACCCTTTCCATAACTGGAGGAGGAAGAGAAGCGTCCCAACTGTTGAAGACCTGATCAGAACCTCAGAGGAAGTATCCATATTGAAATAAAATACCAAAAAGTGTACCACCAAACCCAGTTATCCTTTGTGATGATGGAAAGACTTCTATTTTAAAATAAAAGTTTGTTGGATGTAGGTTGGTTTGCATTTGGTATGAGGTAGTGAAGGAGTGCTTGGTGATTCACTAACATGCCAAGACTTCTGCACATGCTTAACACTGAATCAATGGAACTACCTGTGTACAAAACTATGCATGGGTATAAGTTTCTGCAGGATAAGTGACCCAAGACTTGCTTCCTGCATTTCACCTTGAGCTGTGATCATCACATTTCATAAATTAGACAGATTTCAGGCCTACTTAGTAGAAATCCACAACCTTCAAGGAAAACCCTGTGTGACAGATTGGACCCCTGTCCGGGATGCCACCTGATACACTGGGGTCCTATTGAGCCCACCAATTCCACCAGCCTGGGCTTCCTCACCCTGCCCTTGCTGTGCCAAGCCCTCAAGCCTCTCCAGCACACATAAAGGCAAGGTTATACCCAGCTGCAGACACAGACTGAAGTCAGCTCTGTGTGGGAGGATTCAGCTCAGGGATTTACCCAGTGCTTATGTGCATACCTCCTTTGGGGTGTAAACCCAAAATAATATTGTCTTGCTCTGTATAGAGAGATCCTTACAGCACAAGCTCATAAAAATTGCCATCTCCCTCAATATGGAGGGAAGCAGCAGAGTCCTGTGGCACCTTATAGACTAACAGACGTTTTGGATCGTGAGCTTTCGTGGGTGAATACCCACTTCGTCAGATGAATGTCATCTGACGAAGTGGGTATTCACCCACGAAAGCTCACGATCCAAAACGTCTGTTAGTCTATAAGGTGCCACAGGACTCTCTGCTGCTTTTACAGATTCAGACTAACACGGCTATCCCTCTGATACTTGAATATGGAGGGAGATATGCATAGCTTTTTGCCCCCCTCCCTCCAAATCTGAGTTGTACAAACTGATTTATAGAAAATAAAGACAAGTTTATGAACAACAAAAAGACAAATTTTAAATTATTATAAGGGATAGCAAACACAAAGCATATTACTGAGCAAATAAAACAAAACACACAAACTAGGCTTAATGCATTAAGAAATTGGCTACAAATAGGAATGTCTCACCCTAAATGTTGTTTTATGCAGGTTGCAGAATTTCTTGAAGGTAAACTTCACTGCTTGCAGCTGAAGTCCCCAGGTATACCCTTCACAGGCTGACCTGTCTCAGCCTAGGCCCCAGTCTTTCTCCACAGATCAGTCTTAGGTGTTTCCAGCAGACATCCTGGGTGAGCATTCCATGAAGAACTGGCAACCATGATTAACTCACTCTCCAGAATTTACATATAGCGGGAATATTTTGTTTCCCAGTCTGTCCCCCCTTAATGGAAAAAACACTGAAAGCCAAGATGGCACAAGTACCAGGTGACACAATCACCTGACCCTGTAGTGTCAAAGCAGCAACCCAGGAAGCTTCTCAGGAAGGCAGGAAATAGGAAGAACAATAAGACTTTGAAGATACCAAATGGTCCATTCAAGCTGATTGCCTACTGCCTGGTGGGCGTTTCCCGGATGCAATTGATGCAGAGCTTATATTTCTAACTTCAGATACAGCAATGATACATGCATACAAATAGGATAATCATATTTGTTAAGTCATAACCTTTCTAATGATATCTCACAAGACCCATCTTGCATCAAATATAACTTAGTTATGCCATATTCATATCATAAGCATATTTCTATGAAGAATATGGATGTGATGTGACACCTTGCTGTCGCATCACTGAAGTAATGTGGATGATTCAGTAGATGACTGTAACAGGATAGCAGCTTTCTTCTGAGATGGTGCTCCTGTCAACAGTCCCTCTGTCACTGCTCTAGTCTCTCTTCCTGTAATTCAGAGTGCTTCTTCTTCACAATTTAACCCTCTAGGTCACTATATGGTCCCTCATTCCAGGATATTAAAGTGGACCAGCTACCTCCAGCAGTCCTGCACCACTTCCCCATGGCTGGTAGGGGAACCTAGACCCACTCTCTAATGAGTGAATTCCGGGCCACATGCCTCTCTATAATCAGCAACCAAGTGCTATCCAATCCCTTTACTTGCTCCTTTTTGCCCTGGGCTTTTTTCCAAAACTTCTCTGGGGTCACCCTTCTGTTAGGGCCAGGATCCTAGAGCGAGCGAGCGAGAGAGCGAGAGAGCGAGCTTGCTTGCTTGCTCGCTCCAATTCCCAGAGAGGAACTACAGACTCTCCCCTCTGCAGCTCCTTGCTATTCCAAAACTTCCTTTATGTACCTTACCCAGTTTTTCCCCCAGCTGGGCTCCATCAGCAATTAGTATTTGTAGATCCCTGGGCTTCCCTGGAGCTGCAACTATGAATGTTAATTGGCCTCTTCTGGGCCACCATCACAGTGATACTCTTCCCCTCGAGTATGAACTGAAAAGAGGCCATAGCATGATTCTAGTAGATACCGCTGTGTTATACATATGTCTTAGCCCATTCCAGTTTGGAAAGTTGTATTTACATTTTACTACCTAAATTCCTCACTTCCCCTCCTGGAAACAATTGTGTACTGTTACTGGGGCAGAGAAGCTGCCATGTTGAAATCTGATGCCAATGTTTTGAATTGACAATTTTAGTAAGCAGGATTTTAAAAAAACAGTAGACAACATCCAAAAATGAAAACCAAAGAGTGAAAAAATGGTCTGGGGTGTTTTTAGATCCTAAGTGAAGGATTTGGGGATTTTTCATTTGGCAAGAAAAAAAAATGTTTAAAAATTGCATTTTTTTCTTTTAGGACCCATCCCCCCAGCTTGTGGGGATGACAATTTATTCACTGAGATCTAATGTAAAATGCTGAGGAATCCTGTTAAACATGTTAAACTTTGAGGTATTTGTTTTATTAAGCAGCTTCTTTTCCTTAAACAACCTTTTTAAAAAATATGCAAGTAAATGAACCAGGAAGATTTATATCTAGAAACTTTTAAGTGATAATTTGATAGCAACAACGTGAGACAACTGATGTCATCTTAGATTTCTCAAGTTACAAAAGGAAGATGCCAATCCTGTCTAGTGAGTCAAAGATCCTTTCTTATGGCTGAATGTAATATCTGTCTTGCAAACTCATAACTTGTCAGATAAATTATACCTTTAGGCTCAAAATGAAATTTAGACCTGGAAAGCACATTTAAAAACCTCATCTCAATGAGGCAGGTATTTCCTATGCAAAACTATTATCTGAAGCAAGAAATTAGTGTACTCTAATGTAAGAGAACATTTGAAATAAAAGCAGGCTCTTTAGCTGATTATTTTTCAATGTGAACATCTGCAATTTTCCTTGTTATGGACTCACTTCTACCATCTGAACTCTACCAATTATATATTTACTCAACAACACAAAAGACTGACAAATATTGTAGGGCTCGCTTTGAGCAGCACCAAACTCCCACAGTTCCCATAGACTTCAGTATCTTGCAAGGGAGAAGTCAGATCTTGCATCAGTATAAAATACATGAAAAGCATTTCACGCTTATCTGTGCCTTTTGCTGTTGGTGTATTTCTTGCTTCATTAATTCCCCACCATCTAGCGTATGGCCACTATTTAAATAGTGGATATATACAATGGTGTAGAATAAAAAGTATCAGTAAACGTGTGAGGGATCCCAGGCCTCAAGCCCAGGTCCATAGGCAGTGCACTGACTGCCACCCAGCAGCTCACTAGAGTAACCAGGGAAGGGTTAGCTTGTAGAAGGCCCCATCCCCAAAGACCCCAATTGGGGCACCATCAGCCCCCTGGTTGGTTGATGGGCTCTGTATAACGAGGAAAGCTGTCTGAGTAACTGGAGGAATCCTAGCTAGCTGCTACTGAAGACCCCTGACTCCCAGTTCCTACTGTCCTGCCCTACTCCATGGCCTTGCTCCTCTGCCTTACCTCTGAGATGGTCTCCAGCTCTGACCCCTAGCCTGGCACCTGATGCTGTCTTTGGTTTTGACCCTTGGCTCTGAACAGTATGTCTGACTGTCCACACCCTGCTCATTGCAATAAAGCTTAGGATGGTCACATTACATATGATAGTCATGAAAGATGTGCAGATCATACCACGACAGCCAATAAAATAGTTTGCAGCATGCCATGCCATTGTTTAGTGTATATATATATATATATATATATATATATATATATATATATACGCCACACATTCTACAGAGAACGTCTTTTAAAAGAGTTGTTTGTATTTCTTGCATCCCTCCATTTGTAAAACCAGCTGCCCTTGATAGGAGTCCAACTGCAGAGGGATTAGAAAAAAAGAAATAGAAACCCAAATGGCTTAAAAAAATTTTTTTAAATATTACTACTTATGGCATATCTTGAGACTTCTTAGGAACAAAAGCAAGTGCTGTGAATCCCATTAGAAAGGTGGGACTCTCCCCTTTCTAATGATATAAAGCTCCCACTTATCACTCCCAAGAGTCATTAGAATTAGCTATTGTCCATTCTGGGTTTTGGGCAGTTTGAGTATTTTCTGGGGTGGAGGAGGAGAAGGTATTGTGGGAGGAAGATGAACAGGAGGAATTAAAGCATGACAGTTCAGGTTTTTCCAAGGTCTGCATGTCAGAAGGCAAAGAACAGGTGACTTGGCCAAAAGTGCATGATAAATTGTAGGATCATGTGATGTTTATCACATAGCCATGTAATAACAGAGTAATATGATCAGTTCTCTAGCAATCACATATATATGGACCATATACACATTTATATAGCTAGCAACTCCACTTTCTGGAACTTTCCCAGAATTATATCCATTTTGTTTAGTATTCACTTTCCTTTCTACATAAATAAGAAAGATCTTGTCTGTGCATAAGAATCATTTAAATCAAATGGGACTTTAAATACATACAGAGATTAGTTAGGCTAATTTATGCTCTGTACGCTAAAGGTCGTAAATTGTTGTTTCCAATCTATGAGTATAATGTAGTAGAATAAAGATAGATGGAAAATAAATCAAATGAACCCTAAATATATTTCCATTGCTGAAAGAGAAACTTCTATTTTGCACCATTAATATTAATACTTCTATATTTATGTTGTCACAATGGCTTACTTCTTCCTTTATGAAAATACTCTGGGATTTGTTTGTTGTGATATTAGACACTGGCCTAATGAAGTCCTAAATCATCTGCTGGTGTTTGGTTTTAAAATACCTATTCTCTTATGCATAGAGCTGTCACAGATTTGAACTCCCTTCTCTCCCCAATCCATAATACATTTCCTGGCAGGCTAGTAATTAAGGGGCAAATTCTGAAGTCATTGGAATAGACTTAATACTGTTTACTATGGTTTGATATCATCAAAAGTGGTATAAACATTTGTGCTAATGCAGGGCTTTGAACAAAGCTAAGGTTAATTAAGGCTGAAAACATGACACCAAGACAATAAAAGATGATTCTTTAATTTCAACTACAACCCCCTAAAACATTCACAGATAATACAGAACCTGCAAAACACATTCCAAAGACAACTACGACAATAGCATATTTCTTCACTGCCATGGGTGAGCAAAGAAAGTGTAGCAAACAATTACAAGGATTGTAAGGACAACAAAAATGTAAGATCTGCCTCTATCAGCTGACTACAGTAAGCAGTCAATGAGAATGTACTAACTCTTCCATAAGGGAATATTTGCACCTGGTCTTAAACATAATATAATGAGCCATTCCCTTGTTGGAGATTACATCAAGGATAAATTTGGTCTAAGTATTGAAACAAAGGGCTACATTCAAGTTTTGTAGCTTACACGTGGGTAGCTGTAGATGTACACAAGGCTGCCTGATTTTCCGAGGTGCATTGCTTCCAGAGCCCCAACTGATTTCAACTAAGACAGAGAGGTAGTATGGTCCAATGGATAGGTCATTGGACTGGGTGTCTGATACCTGAGACCTAGATCTGATTCTCCTGTGACCTTGAAAAGACCATTTTAATTGTGTGCCTCTGATTTGACACCCCCCACTTGTCTTGTCTATTTAGACTGTAGGCTGTTTTGACCAGTGATACAATAATAGCATCTTTGAAGTCTTGTGGCATTTCATCTTCCTCCCAAATGCTATTCAAGATGTCGTGAAACACCTCGATAGCCTTTGGGCCTGCTACTTTGTGCAATTCTGCTGGAATACCATCCTTTCTGTATGCTTCACCAGAGTTCAATTTTTTGATGGCTTTCATGACTTCTTCAGCTGATGGAGGGACGTCAAGATCCTCTGTTGGATTTCTCAAGGACATGCCGATCAACTGTGGTCCTGACATAACTCACAAGGACTCAAAGGAAACTACTTTTGGGAAAATGTTTGACAAACAGGAGATCAGGGAACTACTTCCAAAGTATCACAGTCTCCTAACCATCTTGGAGAGAATTGCAATGGAAAGCAATTGCATGCTTCTCTCTGTGCTCCATTAATCACCAACTAAATGAACTCAAGCAGCCCCAACCTGGAGAAGAGAGCAGACAGGACATATTGTAGTGTCTAGAACTGCCTATAGAGTCTGCTATTTTGTCACACATGTTTACAAATCAAACTTACTCTGTGTTTGTGAATAAAAACCCTGTCTAACTATATTCCAGAGGATATTCCGAATCAATGTGACCAAGACAAATATTTATTCCCAGGCTTAATGCTGGTGAAGTTAAAGAAACACATAGGTACCATTTCATTAATCAGTAGGGAACAGAAGAAAACTACACTATAACTGGAACAAAATATATTGACTAAGCTGTCATTGCTACAAAAAGCTTTAAGGTAATAATAGACTTCACTTTGCTAATTTTATCTGGCAAATATGTAACACAGAGGTTTCTGCCATTAAAATATCTTAAATTAAATAAAACCAAACAAGCCTATTCATAACCACTCAGTGACAGACTTGAAGTGGCAATTTTGCAACCAAAAAAAAACTTCAAAAACAGACTCCAAAGAGAGACTGCTGAACTCGAATTAATATGCAAATTAGATACAATTAAGTTAGGGTTAAACAGAGACTGGGAATGGTTGGGTCATTACACTAATGGAATCTATTTCCCTATGTTAAGTTCTCTTCACACCTTCTATGGGTCATCTCATTTATCACTTCCAAAGTTTTTTTATTCCTGCTGATGATAGCTCGTCTCAATTGATTAGACTCTTCCTGTTGGTATGCATACTTCCACCTTTTCATGATCTCTGTATGTATAAACATCTTCTGTCTATGTGTTCCATTCTATGCATCTGAAGAAGTGAGCTGTAGCTCACAAAAGCTCAAACTGAAATAAATTTGTTAGTCTCTAAGGTGCCACAAGTACTCCTGTTCTTTTTACTGTACAATGGTTATTGATCACTGTTGATTTAGGGACCAGTAGATGGCAGACTCATCTCAGCAACAGAAGTCTGGTTTGTGTACTTACAGGCCCAGAGATAGAAATTGAGGGAAGTGATACGGTGCTTTACTATATTCATTTAAGAACAAATATTGTTTGCTAATGCAGAGGTACATTTTAAGGGCTCCAAAATATCTAAACACCCAAAACTGGAGGCAAATCTATGCCTTTTTTAAGAAAAATAAGTTCTGCTCTTTTGAATTTGGGGATCTTAAATTGCATCCAGCATCTACATCTTTATAGCTATCTATGAAGATTTATAACTAAGGTCAACCTAGAAGCACTGTTTCATTTAGGGTAAAGATTTATTTTATAAAAAGAGTAAAACTAAGTCTTAGTTAAGCCAGACCACCTCACTAATGAAAGTTTTAACAAACAGCAAAAAGCCAAAACCATGCTAGTTTAATTTTTAGTGTGAACATTTTCTCAGAACAAACTGAAAAGTTGTGCTTGATACAAGTCTTTGATTTAAAAAAAATATACAACTGATAAATATTGTCAAAATAGAGGTTCTGATTATGATGCGTGTATGTACTCTCTGCTGTGCGGATGAACAAAACAAGTTGTGACTTGTGGCTCTGTTATAAATCTAAGATGGGGCAAGATTAGAAACAAAAACAAAACAAGAAGATTTTAGTGTTAAAAACCCTAAAAAGTCTTCTGAGATGCAATCTGGCATTCAGGTAAACCAGGATGATTTTTGGTATTGTTTGCTTTGTTTTTAACACTCAGTCTCTACCTCTACAGTACATTCCCAGTAGTTTAAGACAGATCAAGCAAATATTATAAACTTGTTCAAGAGTTTACAGTGTTCTCATCAGGACTAAAGTCGTATCCGCGTGGGCATTCAAATGACATTAAAATGTCCTTTCTTCAAGCATAGTAAAGGTGAATACATGCCTAATAGTGCTTTCTGCCAGGAAGAATTAGTCACAATAACTAAAATCCTAATGGATGACAAGTCTGTTCAGAGGAAATGTGATTGACATCATCCCATCATCCCAATCTGAGCTAGTCAAAACATGTAGATTTTAACCATTGACCCTACAGCTTGTTTCAATCTTTACTTGTCCAACATTTATTTGTTCTATTATCAGATTTACCCATGAAAATAGATGGTTAAACAAACTCTTGCTCTATTTTCTTTATCTGACTAAATATCCACATTTCACACAACTTGCAGCACAGAAAGGTCAAACTCAGATTCAAGTATGCAGCCTGGAACCATATCAAGAATCTAATACTCACATTTTCCTATAAGCCATTTGTCAATTCTGGAACCATTTTCTGTGTGCTAAGGATTGAAGGGATTTTCCTAAATTTTATTTGCATTCCAGTTAAACAAGACCTTTAGTGTTCTGTAGTCCCAAGGTATTGTTCCTAATTAACCTGGTTATAAGCCAGGTTATTTCATGTAAACAATAAGACAGCAAGGATTTGATGATAAAGTATGTCAATCTTCTATGTAAAGTGAAAGCCCATTTTGCTGTAACTACACCAGTAATAAAAATATAAAGTAGTAACACACTGACTGGTATTCAAATTAGACCCCCAAAGAAAATCCCATTCAGTTTCAGAAGGGGTACTGTTACCCTCAGATAAAAATGAGACTGGGACCAGTACAATGAAATACAAAGCAGTTCTTTATTTTTCCAGAAAAAGTCTGCCTGTTTTACTAATGAATACCCTTGAGAATATAGTGCCAAAATAGTGAGAAACTCTAATAAGCATAAGAGCATGGAGACTTGATCAGGATGTATTATGTACACCTTGTTAAAGCAATCTTTTCCAGTGAGTTTAGCATTATGAACCAGGTAAAATGGAAGCTGCGTCACCACCGTGTCCCAGGTATTTACTTTAAAAATTAAAAATTAGTTGAATGCATAGGAAACACATAGAAAAATAACAAAGACGCTGATCACCTATGGTGAAATTTACTTTGACATGGAGGGCCCATGCAAGGCCCTCTATGCTACTTTTAGTCTCTGCATTTGACAGCTCTCCGGAATAAGGAAGGAGTAACCAAGCATGGGATGGGATCTGGTCCCCACATGAGCCCCAGTTGAATTAGACAAAGGCAAGCTTAACGGTGGGCCAGGGCAGAACAGGGGAAGGGCTACTAGGTAAGTAACTAGGTGGAAAGAGGCCTGATGCCACACCTCCAACCCACAGGCTGGAGTAGCAACCATGGAGCTTCCCCATAATCCTAGTGGATGAGTATAAGATCCCTGCCCCCTCTACATTTCCTCAACTACTCAGACTATATGCAAGTGAAAAAATTTCCTCCCTCAGCATAAAGAAATTGCATAAACTACACAGAAGATTTGATCAGATTGCATTTTGACTATATTTACAAGAATTAACAAGATCTTCTTTCCAATAGCAAAACCTCCCTGTGACTTTCCCCTGGTGTTATCTGGACCGGTGATCTGTTAGGTCACTCCAATCCTTGGCTCTGGGGACCAGCCTTACCCTGCTGTGCTGTGAGAACCCCCATTCCTGGGCTTTTCACGCACAGCTTCTGGCATGTAAGTTGCTCCCAGCAACGAGTGAGCACTTTTGGCCAGCCGCTGCTTGGATTGTGCAATCAAATGACACTAGCCAATATCGCTGGTCCTAGACACAACCCTAGGAACCTCCGTCTTGCAGCGTCCAGCTATGCCCGCTGGACGCTGCAAGATTATATGAGATCATCAATTTAACAAAGAAATAAATATGTACCAGGCTTGTTATCCCAAGGGGAGTCTTTGACATGCTTCAAATGAAACGCACTGCTTCAGGCAGACTGAGCAAAAAATGTATTAACTACAACAGAGATTTTAAGTGATTATAAATCAAAGAATAACAAGTCAGATTTAATCAAATGAAATAAAAGCAAAATGCATTCTAAGCTGATCTTAACACTTTCAGTACCTTTACAAACTTAGATGCTTCTCACCACAGGCTGGCTGGTTGCCCGTCAGCCAGAGGCTCCCCCCTTTGATCAGTGCTTCAGTCGCTTGGTGGTATCTGAAGATGGAGGTGGAAGAGAGGGAGAGCGTGGCAAATGTCTCTCCCTTTTATCATGTTCTTTCTTCACTCTTGTCTCTGCCCCTGCCTTCGGAGTCAGGTGAGCATTACCTCATCATAGTCCCAGACTGACCAATGGAAGGGGGGTGACTGATTCCAGAGTCCAACAGATCCTTTGTTGCTGCCTAGGCCAGTGTCCTTTGTTCTTGGGAGACTGGGCTGGGTTTGTCCTGTACATGCCCTGATGAGGTGTGAACTGCCTCCGCTCCTGGAGAGGTTTGTTTTAGAGTCATAGATTATTAGGGTTGGAAGGGACCTCAAGAGATCATCTAGTCCAACCCCCTGCTCAAAGCAGGACCAATCCCCAAATGGCCCCCTCAAGGATTGAACTCACAACCCTGGGTTTAGTAGGCCAATGCTCAAACTACTGAGCTAAGCAGTGGGGACACATTTTCAGCCTCATAACAATATACATGAAATTGCAACCTATAACATTACTATAACAACAATGCTCACTGCATCATGAGCCTTCTGAAGACACCCGACATGACAAACTTTGCATTGGATACCACACAATCATATTATAAGGATGAACATGGGGGTGCAGGGTGTTCCCCCAAGGCACAGAGTGTCATACTCCCCATGAAGCCAAGCAGTTCCTAGTGACAGAGGCTGCTCCTGTGTAGTAAAACTGTCTGCAGCATATACTAAGCATTACATAACACTTCCTTTATCATAATTCCGAAGAGTGATCCACCTGTCCATATTTACAAACTACATTCAAACATTTCCGTAAGGCATCAGCCAGAGCTGACTCAGAAGGCCCAACTTAGATTAGCCACCTGCTAAATTCAAGAAGCTAGTCAATGCCAGTTGCAGCTCGCACTACTATTAGCTCTAACCTACTCAAAGCAGACAGGGAAGGTTTGATGGTATAGCATGGCCCTCCATGCTGGTCAGCAGAGCTGAGACAGTATGGGGTGGGAGCAGAGTTAAAGAAGGAATGGGAAAGAGTTCAGCTTCTCTTCCTCTACTAAAAGCTGATAAGAGCTCCCCTCCTCTGTCTGATGCAATGAGAGTTCTCCCCTCCTCTGTCAATGTGTTTTAACTATTAAGTTGAGGTAAGTGCACACAATACCTTTCAAATTGCAAAAGGAGGGGCTGTTCTAACCCAGACCCTCTGTGCTCCCAAGGCATTGTTTTTGACTCAAACACAAAGCCCCTACAGCATACAGTGGCTGACAAGCTACAATGCACCTTACAACACGTACACAGCCGCACATTTTTTATTTTTGTGCTGTGTTGCCAATACATCTATCCCACCCTATGGACAAAAATACATACAATGGTTCTTACTTTTATTTACCTAGTGAGATTGCTGGTGCTTTAGCTCAACTTCCTTAAATGATCTCTTAAACTGTCTCTGAATACTTTTGTATATTAATACTGAAACAGCCAATGGCCAATATCACATTTAAACTTGACCTAGATTAACAGGAAAAAAGGGTTATTTCTCTGACTTTTGCTACAGCATCTGTTTGATACCACAGCAATAGGTGCTTCAGACATAAGTTAGATAAGTTTTGTTAGTTTTTTATTTTAATGTCCCTCAATTCTTCCACCACGGTAATTTTTATATCAGATGGTCTGTGTTCAAAGCACTGCACTGGTTCTTAGGAGATATGGCTCCTCTTAGATCAATTCCTCTTTGCCACATACCTTTATGCAAGCCACTTAAAGTCTTTCTCTATGCCTCAGATCCCCACCCACTAAACAACAAATACTTATTTCCCAGTCCATGCTTTGTCTTTTCTATTTAGACTGTAAGCTTTTCAGGGCAGGAACTGTCTTACTATGTGAGTGCACTGCCTGGAAAGAATCAGCCCCCTGCACTCACCAGCAGTGGAAAACATAGAGACGCAGCCCCAGCCCACTCCGCTTCCCTTAGCCCAGCCCCAGCCTTGTCACTCAGGTTGGGGAAAGGACCGCTCCCGGCTCTCACCAGCGGTGGGAAGCGGAGCACCACGGCTGGGAGCTGGTGGAGTACAGTGGACTGGGGCCAGGCTGCTCCGCTTCCCACTGCTGCTGGTGAGTGGGGGATCCTTTCCCCCAACCCCCGAGCGACACAGCTGGGGATGAGGTGAGGGAGGCAGAGTGGGTTGCTCGCAGTCCCCCGCTAATCCCCTGGACCATTCTGGGCCTGTGGGGCCCCCAAACGTGGCCCCCCACAGCTACTGCCTCCCAGACCCTGGATGGGGGAGGCCTGGGGCCCCACACAGCCCTCCTGTAGGGGGACTGTATAGGGCACCCAAATGGCTAGGGACGGCCCTGCTAAGGAACGCTGCTCAGTGAAGGTAGAGTGAAGTGCTTTGTTTTGGAAAGTTTGAAGAAAGTTTTCCAGATTATACCTCAACCCTTCAGTAACCAGAATCAAGACTTCCCTCCTTTCTCTATATACCAAAAAAACCTGCTGACTGACTAAAAGGTAACACCCACTTTAGAGTGGTGTTGATGCTTCTCTAGACTCCTTCCTACCTTTCTTCTCTAACTCTAGCCAGGGCCGGTGCTACCATTTAGGCGGACTAGGCGGTTGCTAGGGGATGCCAAGATTTTTTTTTTTAAGTGTTTGAGCGGCTGTTGCCCTAGGAGGGAGAGGGAGCCTGAGCCGCCGGCTGCGCCCAGGGCTTCCCCTGGGTCAGCGCGCCTCCACCGGCAGCCCAGGGCTTCCCCTGGGTCAGCACGCCGCTGCTGGCAGCCCACATCCCAGGGCTTCCCCTGAGTCAGCGTGCCGCTGGCGGCCCAGGGGTTCCACAGCGCAGTCCCTGCTTCGCTTCTCCCCCTCCCAGGCTTGTGGCGCCAATCAGCTGTTTGGCACCGCAAGCCTCGGAAGAGAATTAGAGCAGGACCGCGTGCTTGGAGAGGACGCAGAGCAAAGGTGAGCTAGGGTGGGGAGGTACCGCAGGGCTCCCCAGGCCGGCGGGGGGGGAGCTGCCGTGGGGGGCATGCCTCAGGGCAGGGAGCTGCTGCAGGGCTGGGGGGGCGCAAGGTGGGAGTTTCGCTTAGGGCACGAAACTTCCTTGCACCGGCCCTGACTCTAACCCTTCCCTGGGGCTCACTAAAGGTGCCTCTGCTCCTTGAAGCTACTTAACCCCCACCCTCAGGCTATTGCCAAAGTGGGTATTCCCCAGCAGGAGCCCAACAGACCTCTGCTTCTTTCTTGTCTCTTACCAGTTCCCCTCCTCCCTAAGGAATAACTAGAGTCCCTCTCTGCAGTGCCCTCTTATGCGCTAGTTGCCAGTTTTATACTGGCTCAGCCTACCCCATCCAGCTGGGCTTCACATCATGAATTAGAGTTTAGCAGCCCTGACTCTCCTCCAGGTGCAGCCTATACCAGGGTTAACTGGTCTTTTTTTTTACCCACTCAGCCCTTCTTTGTGTGGGTTAGGGACCGCAGCATAGGGTCCCACCTACATGCTATTTTCACTCTGACTCATCCAGCATATGCCTTAGTATTTATACTAAGATAGCTACAACTTCAAATTGTTCTAATCTATATCTGTGCTAGATCTTTGTATCTCAGGTTACTTACACCCCATACTGCCCACAGTGGAATGTGCAGGGCTTTCTGTTTCACTGTCCTAGAGAAAGATGCAGTTTTTCTATGCCTGTAACCACAGATTCAGACAATTATGTATACTTACAGCTATCTCTTTTGTGAATACAGAGCATCACTCTCTTCAAAAGTGCCGGTCAGTAATTTCACAGATATAACAGTCAAAGCCCAGCTACTGGTAAGCTTAGAACAAAAAAGTATGTGTTGACAATTTGCATAATATAGAGTAAACCACACAGAAAATAAAAGTTAGCTCAGATGGTGCTTATTTTAAAATGGACTCCACTATCAGACTTTGAAAGTAGGTTCTAAAATTTAAGCTTTGTTGAAAAAAGAAAAATAGCTGAAAGCACAATAACAGATATCTCCCCTTGGCTTTAGTCTTCCAGTCAGCATGACACTTCTAAATGGAGGGAATGTGCTGCCAGTCTACGCTCTTTGCCCAGCTATAGAACAGAGTCTTTCATGTGAAAGTGTCAAAAATACACATTCACTTTGGATTAAAATTTTTCCTAGGAAACTTTTCAGTATACAACCAGGAGTCAGTTTCTTAACACTGGCTCAAAATGCACATCAGATTAGGTTTTGGATTAAACATCACCTCTCATTAACAGCTAAGAACAAATGTAATTTAAATCTCTTCCTTTTCTACAAGAAATCATGTAAGGACAAACTGATTATTTGTTCCCTCTGTCTGCATAGGTGGATGGGGTGAAAGTCCGTTGAGTACAGGGATAGAGGTGTGGAAGGCAAAAGCACTGCCCCATGGCATAGTTCACCCCTCTTTACATAGGAAACTTTCACCATAGAAACAGAGTGAACAACTTCCTTCCAGTTAACCTTCCCTTCATCTTCTTAAACTGATATCAGTCACTATATGGTAGCAGAAATTAACTAGTATCTCAATCACAGTTTGGGCACCTCACTCTCCCAGACAAACAACACTGTTCAGAATTATTGATTAACAACAGATACTACCTTAGAAATCACATGCTAACATAACCACACTGCATATATTTAATATTTTCCATTGACGGTTTCTTTCTTAACTGTAACTACTAATATATTATGCCTTACATTAGTAAATGCATATCATGAGGTGTGCAGGACATGTTTCACACGTGAATTAATGTTGCATTACAGACTTTGGGTCCAGCTATCCTGTCGGATGCACAAAATCAACAAGTGCTCCACAAATTCATCTGAAGGGATCATCATGCCCCACAACTTTTTCAACTTCCTAACTTCTAAGTTTTATTAGAGAGACAAGGTGGGTGAGGTACTATCAAAGGTGCTTGAACTGGGGATGCTGTCACACCTCCTGGCTTGAAGTGGTTTCCCTCATATACAGGGTTTAGAGTTTGGTTCAATGACTTTCAGCACCCCTGCTATACAAATTGTTCCAGCACGCCTGGGTACAATCTTTTACTGAACATAAGAATGGCCATACTGGGTCAGATCAAAGGTCCATATAGCCCAGTATCCCATCTTCCAATAATGTCAGGTGTCCCAGAGGGAATGAACAAAACAGCTAATCCATCAAGTGATCCATCCCCTGTCACCCATTCCCAGCTTCTGGCAAACAGAGGCTAGAGACATCAATCTGGCAGCCATTCCATACCCATCATCATTTTTACTGCTCTTTTCTAAACCTTTTCTAATTCCAATATAACTTTTTTGAGATGGAGTGACCACATCCGCATGCAGTATTCAAGATGTGGGCATACCAGGGGTTTATATAGAGGCAATATGATATTTTTTGTCTTATCTATCCCTTTCTTAATGATTATCAACATCCTGTTCACTTTTTTGACAGCCGTTGCACGTTGGGTGGATGTTTTTAGAGAACTATCCATAATGACTCCAAAATCTCCTCCTTGAGTGGTAACAGCTAACTGGACCAATTTCTGATGGTGAGAGACACACTTTCAAAGTTACACAGAGCTCTTCTTCAGGTCTGAGGAAGGTACTCAGAGTGTCACAGCTAAATACATTTGTTTAGGAGCAGGAGTTAACACACTGTAAGAGACCATTCAAGGTGAAGCAGGCAGTTAACACCTCTCAGTCATATGTCAAAGGAGGGTTACTGGGTTATAGATTGTTGTAATGAGCCATAAATGCAGGGTCTTTATTGACTACATGATTTTTAGTGTTTAACAAAGTTATGAATTTTAGCTCCTAGTCCCTTCTTTTGAAGGTGTTGTGCAGGTTTCCTTTGAGGACAAGAACTGAGTGGTCAGATATGGAATGATCGTTTTGTGAAAAGTGTTCACCCACAAGTGATATGGGGTTTTTTGTGTAAGTTCATTTGAGAGCATAGCAATTGTCTCCTTTCACCCACATAATTGTTATTGGGGCATTTAGTGCGCTGAATGAGATATACCATTTGTTGTAAAAGAAATGTGTAGGATCCATGAATCTTGAAAGTTGTGTTGTGGGGGGTATTAAACATCATAGCAGTGGAGATATGTCTGCAGGGTTTGCATCTGCTGTTATGGGAGGATCTGGTGCTGCCTTGAGTTGGTGGGGCTCGTGTGTGGGGAACTTGCTTCTGATGATGAGTTTAGCAAGGCTGGGAGGCTCTTTGAAGGCTAGAAGAGGGTCTTTGGGAAAGATTCCTTTCAGGATGTGGTCCCATAGAGTATGGACTGTAATTGTTTAATGATACCTTGGATGGGTTCCAGTGTGGGGTGGTAGGTGGCAACTAAGGGTGTGCAGTCAGAGGGTTTTTTTACCATATTGAACCAGATTCTCTCACGGTCTTTGGGTGGCCCCATTCCATGATGCGATCTACTTCCCTGGTGCAGTCCTGCAGTTTTAAGTGTGTTTAGTTTGTATTCCAGATTTTCTCCTTGGAGTATATTCTGTGATATGTTCTATGTACTTCTGCCTTCCATACCACTTTACTTGTATCCTAGCCATTTGACTTTCAGCCCTTCTATCTATAGAGACAGAGGAGACATTCATTTCAGACAGAGAAGATTTGGGAATAAAGTGTTACTAATCAGAGGCCAATATATGCTTTGTAATAGGAAAAAAAATATGTGAAGATATAATTTAAGACTGTTGTTCCTAAGTTGAAAATGTTAGTGGTAAGCACTATGCAATACCATTCCCATAGAGTATAGCAGTATACTGTACATGAATGTCTATGATTTTGTAGAGAAAGAGTTTTATGAAAACCAAGGATGTGTGGATTTTGAAAGGAGGTTTATTACTCTAGGAAGCTGTCAAAAGCAGGCAAACCATGGAGATATAAGTGATTTTAAGGTTGTCAAGAAAGTTCTTTCAGTTTTCTCAGATAGTGACTCAAGGAGCAAAGAGGTATTCAGAGCTGAGAAGTCAAAGTAAAAGATTTCTCTCTGCTAATACTATATGGCTATTGATCAAAGCACAAAAATGTATCTACATTCATAAACATAGGAGACTCTCTTAGATATCAGGTTTACCCCAGATAGTCAAATGCTCCCTAGACTACAAAAACATCTGAATTTAACATCGTTTTAGCTTTTTAACTTTTACTACATACAACCCTGAAACATCTCTGATAGTATTAATGGTACCCATCTATCACTTAAACAAAGAGTCATTTTCTATTGTCTCTGTGATCAGAGAGTAAATGATCCTGACAAACCTACTTTATTTTTGATGTCTCCACATTTTTCTTATTGTTGAAAATCAAAATTTTCATCATTTAAAAGTTATTGGTCTACTTAGCGTAACTTAGGCAGCATCCAACACAATGAAATGTACATGTATAATTTTAAATGACATCTGCTCTGAAGTGAACTTATCTGCCAGTCCATCCTTAGCCAGATGCTCTCCTGATCTGTTAGGAAAGAGCTTAGTACATCATGGGTGCTCCTACTAACAAACAATAAATACCATACATATTTGTTCATAAGCTGAATTTTGTTAGTAAAAAAAGAAAGCACCAGAGAAGGGGGTCGGCTTATGAACGGGTATAGAGAGGGAGAGGTGGGACACGGCGCCTACCCCCAACAGAGGGAGCAAGGAGAGGCAGCAGAGCCAGAAGGGAAGAGGCGGGGCCAGAGTCTCTCTACTTCTGGCCTCGCTGCTCTCCCTCTAGCTTCCGAAGCATCTGCAGCTCCAGGACTGGCAGGCTGCAGCCATGCCGCTCGGCCCCAGCCCCCAGAGCAGGCCGGGACCTGCTGAAACATGCTGCTCTGCTGGAACATGCTCCATGCCTGCTGGAACATGCTGCTGGAATGTGCCTGCTGGATCGTGCTGCTCTGGACATGCTGGAACATGCTGCTCTGCTGGAACATGCTGCTCTGTGCCTTCGGATGCTCGAGGTAAACAAATCATCTTGTCCCCCCAGTGGCTTATCCTGATGGCCTGGTAGCCAAAGTTTGCTGACCCTAGAATTATAGAGCCAGTTTATGAATGGGTCATAAAAATTTTCCATTTGTACGTATCCATCTGGGGGGGGTCGGCTTATAAATGAACCGGCTTATGATCGAGTATATACAGTAAATCATTATTAATAATTTCTACAACAGAGAGAGTGTGCTAGATGATTTACAAGCAAGCAAAGATTTTGAACCTTATTCACCACTGTATTACTCCAGTTTCCATTAGGGTTACACTAACAAACAATGTTTTTAACCCCAAGAGTTTAAAAATAAAATAACACAAGTCAGGCCTCAAAAAAATCATGACATTGACTTAAAAATCATGATTTATTTACATTTATATATTATATAGATATAGGTATTATATAGGTATATCGATTATATATAGCTATAGATATAGATATAACTAACTGTTTTCAGATCAAAGCTGAGGAGAGTTTGAAAATTTGACCTAAGTGCACCCTAAAGGCTCAGAAACCAAGGCAAATGACCATAATAAATATTACTGTGGAAATAACCCTTTAGACCAGGGGTTGGCAACCTTTGGCACACAGCCCATCAGGGTAATCCGCTGGCGGGCCGCGAGATATTTTGTTTACATTGACTGTCCGCAGTCACGGCCCCCCACAGCTCCCAGTGGCCGCGGTTCACTGTTCCCCAATGGGAGCTGTGGGAAGCGGTGGCCAGCCATAACCCCTTCCACTGGTGAAACAACCCCTCTTGGTATCACGACCCACAGTTTGGGAACTGCTGCTCTAGCGTGTACTCAGGAGATGTTTTCAAGTTTTCAACCATGAGGTCTAGAAAAAAAATTTTAAACAAAAGCTGAGATTCTCATGCAATCTCTTGATTTCAGCAGCTTGGACTTCAAGAAAGACATCCAATATCATGAGATTCATTATGAAATCACAAGAGTTGGCAACACTGTATAGAGCTGGAGTAATGCAGCAGTGAATAAGGCCCTCAGTCAGTTGGCAGCTCACATTATTCCTCTGCATGTTATGACACCAGCCTCAATACCCTTCTCACAAATGCCTCCATTCCTCCATTCAGGCTGTCTCGTTTCCTTAGAATGCACTCACCAAACCTGAACAGCAGGCAGCTTATTTCCTTTTGCATTTCAGTTAGCTCTGAGCAGGAAAATAGTTTGAACAGGTTTGACTTTGGTGTAATATCCAAACTATCTTACACGGGCCCATTAAATATATGTGATTATAACAGTACATTAGCTCATAACAGGTGAGTGAGTGCATTTTGGGAGGGATACATTATGAAAACAAAACTGATCACACCCACAGTACATAGCAATTTAAGCTATTCCTGTGATGCAGCGTACATCTGGGGCTCCGTGACAGTGCAGTCAGATTGCAATATGTTAATCTGGCAGGTTCAAAGCTTGAAATGGATCTTTTGTTCTCTCACTGGATATGTTTAAAATTTGTTTTCCTTAGTCTCCACATGTCTCTTGTACTGTCTTATAATTATTTCACTGGCACATTAACAGTACTAACTGTTCAGCATTAAGCCCCTTTTATTTCAGACAGTAGACGCTTTCATGCTTGTTAATTCATAGAATCACAGAACTAGAAGGGACCTCGAGAGGTCATCTAGTCCAGTCCCCTGCACTCATGGCAGGACTAAGTATTTGTGGCATGCAAGGCTGGTCTATTGGAAGTCAGGCAGCACTTCCACTTGTCTATTGTCCAACAGCAGCACAGGAACTAGTATACACTGGCCTCTCCTGTAGCTTGATCCAGAGCCCATTCAAGTCAATGGAAATAATTATATTTATCTCAGTGATCTTTGGATCAAGCCCTAATTCCCTCAGCAGCCAGCTATTCTACAGGCCACATACTACTACTGCCTGGTAACATATAAGTGGCAACACGATTGTATAGGCAATCATACTCAGAGGAAAGTTCTGCCAGGCCTAGTGTGAGAACCAGCCTGGGAAACGCTTCACTGTACAGAACAGGGTAGCAAACCTGGGAATATTTGTCATTTCATTATTATTTCTCACTTATAACACTGTAATGTCCAAAGGCCCCAGTCCTGACCAAGGCCCCATTATCCTGGGCTTTGTACAGTACATACAGAGAAAGTCCCTGACCCAGAGCCCTCAGAATCAAATAGACATAAAATAGGCGAAGGTGGGGTTCCAGGATGTAAAATACAAGTTATGTAGGTGATTATGTTGGTGGTCATTTGTTTTGTTGCTGTTTATGTTTTAAATCGAGGGCAGCAGTAAGTGTGGAAGGATGGCAGGAGTGGAGGAGTTAATATGAGTAAGAGCAGCATGAGGAAGAAAGAGGAAAGAAGTAAAGGACTGGGGGAGTGAAAGAAGGGATCAGAGGAGCCTGGAAGCAAGGACAGTGAAGCTGGTAGTGTCTGGATTATGGGGAACAATGGAGTATGGCCAAACAGCCAATCAGCAGAGACTAAAAATGTCCAGAGTCCAATTTGTAAATGTTGGGTCTGGTGGTCCAGGGATCCTGAACCAATTTGTATTGTGGGGGTGCTGAGAGCCATTGAACCAAACTGTAAACCCTGAATATGATGGAAACCACTTCAAGCCGCACCCTCAGAACCCTTAGTTCCAGCAGCTATGCCAGGGACTGGCTGGGGGGAATACCCAGCTGGGCCTTACTGTCCCTCCATGCTGCTGTTCACTCATGGTAATTGTCAGAATGATCCTCTTAGCTAAAGAGAGGCTGCTGGGAGCTCTTGAACTTCATTCCTTCCCCTCCTCCAAATTCACATGGCCGGGGCAAAAGGTAGAAGACCACATGGAAACCTCCAGAGGAGGCTCCCACCCACAGAATAGGGGAAGGAAGGCCTCCATCTGCCTACTGATGCTCCTTTGAATCCCTACCATTTTTTCTCACCTTCTTTTCTTCCCTAAACCTCTTCACTCACTTTGATTACAATTAACAACTCCCTTTGCTTCCTTCTTCCACTCTCATCTTTGTACCTTCTTCCATGATACCACTTCTGCCTAGGACACCCTCCCGAGCTGGTCTGCCTCTCTTTCACGCTGGCCCTTAAAATACAAAAAAAAATTTGCAAGAAACCTACAAGATCTAGTACTCCCTGGAGAGGAATAACAAGTGAACTCTAAAAAAAAAATCCAAGAGAAAATTATGGGACTTTCATGATGCATGCTCATGCATGCTTCACGACTTAACATGGGCTTTTTTTATGTGCCCTTTGCACATTATCAAAATAACCTTTACAGAGCAGGCATCTTGCCTCCTTCATATCTAAATACCTAGCACTAAATCAATTTAAAGAATATATTGTTAATAATCAAGTGCAAACCTAAGGACTTGTCATGGTATCTAGCCCCAATCTGAACCTTAGAGTCCAAAAAAAATAGAGCATGAATTCCTCTAAGCTTAATTACCAGCTTAGATCTGATAAGCTGCCACCAATCAGGACTTGGAGTGCCTGATAAACTCTAGTCTCCCCAAAACCTTCCCTGGGGACCCCAAGACCCAAATTCCTTGAGTGTCACAACAAAGAGGAATAAACCATTTCCCTTCCCCCTCCTTTCTTCCTCCCAGATCTTTCCAGCCCTGGGTACACCAGGAGATCACCGTGATTCAAACTCCTTGAATCACAACACAGAGAAATCAAGTTTTTTCTCCCCCTTCTCCCTCCCCACTCCCAGGCTTTTCCTCCGTGGGTTATCCTGGAGAGATAGACAGAT
The DNA here is from genome assembly GCF_003597395.2 of Chelonoidis abingdonii. Taxonomy (NCBI): domain Eukaryota; kingdom Metazoa; phylum Chordata; order Testudines; family Testudinidae; genus Chelonoidis; species Chelonoidis abingdonii. Next base: position 40,526,800 of record NC_133783.1, read on the forward strand.
TAAAGCTCCATGAATCTAAAACACAGAGGAAATTTACCTTTCCTCCCCCACTCCTCCTTCCCTGCTCTCTCTCCCTTCTCCCCACCAAGTTCCTGGTGAGTATAGACTCAATTTCCTTTGCCTTAACAAGGGGAAAAAATTAATCAGGTCTTAAAGAGAAAAACGTTTAATAAAAGAAAGGAGAATAAAGATAATCACTGTAAATTCAAGACAGAATATTACAGGGTCTTTCAGCTTATAGAAACTGGAGAAAAGCCTCCTTCAGCAGAAATACAATTTAAAATACTTCCAGCCAAATACACATTAAAACTCTACCAGCCAGATACACATTTACAAATAAAGAAAAACAATTAAAAAGACTAAACAGCCTTTCTACTTGCACTTACTACTTGAATAGAAAATTAGAGAGCCTGTAGTACGTCCGGTCACTCTCAGATCCCAGTGGTGACAACAGACAAAGAAGAGAACACACAAACAAAGACTTCCCTCCACCAAGATTTAAAAGTATCTTGTCTCCTGATTGGTCCTCTGGTCAGGTCACTGTTTGTTAACCCTTTACAGGTGAAAGAGACATTAACCCTTAGCTCTCTGTTTATGACAGGATCAAAGAAGGTATATAAATGATTGGAGTGAGAGGGTAGATTTATTTCACCTACTAGGCAGCATGGTGATTCTGAAATTTATTTATTTACATTTAGCACATTGAAGCTATTCACTTCTGAAGATACTTGTGATTTTTCATACTGCAAGTATGTTATGAATTTAAAACTAAGATACTGTTGCTAAAGTGATTATTTCTAATCTTGAATTTGTTTGGCCAGCCTCAATCCAGCTGTCCAGTAACCAGTTCAATATACTTACATAACACACATGCATTTACAGATTAGTCAGTACTGAGTTGAAGTCTTTAGAAACAGCAGAAGATCCTGAGGAAGATCCTCAGCTACAATAAATACTACGTCTACAATTTCTAAATAGAACTCTCAATTTATTGAACGACCAGAATAAACTATGTGTTAATGTACTTTTACATGGTCCTAAAAGCCCTGAAAAGGGTGGTATTAGTTTATTATTAATTATTTTTATTATTAGAGCTGACTGAAACATTTCTAATGGAACTTTGCTCCGATTTATCTAAATGGAAATGTTCTGGGGGAACATATTGATTTTATTGTAACAACATTAAAATGAAGCCTTTTGATAAGATGAACATGGAATGTTTGGACCGTACCAGCATGAAACATTTTGATATTTCATTTCAAATCATCTTTTCATTTACAAATATTTTATTTTTATCTTATACCATTTATTTTATATTATTTTCCTCATAATAAAATAAATTTCAAGATAAAAAATAAATATAAAAATAAATGCATATTAAAAATAAAAATCAACAAATAAAAAGTCAGAAATCAAACAATTGGCCTGAAAGTAATTTTTCTTCAAAAATTTTATTTCACAGGAAATTTTGAAATTAATATTTTGTTCTGATTCAAAACAAAATTTCAAAATTGTGGAATTTACCATGAAATAGAGATTCTGGTTCCTGAAATTCTTTTACTATTCTTTATAATGCACTAATGCTTAGGAGCCCAGTCACAGACTAGGACCCCATTCTACAAGGTGCCCGTGGAAGTACAGTACAAAAACTTTATCAGTTAAAGTTCATTTATGTTCTCTGGCACACTGGGAGCTGCTGGGTCCTAAGCACTTCTGAAAATCTGTTGATCCCTTCGTCCATACCGTAAATAATTATAAATAACTTTTCAATTAGTGGGAGTGACAGCCAACAATAAGATTCAAAATACTGGTGTTTATTAACAATATCAGAATTTGTCTTTACGGTCTATTCAAAGCGAGAAGTTATTCTCACAATCTGCTCTGAACAATAGGGCTACAGCTTTTTGTTATAAAAACAATTCATATTTTAGGAATAGGCAATATTGTAATTCTCCATTGAGCAAAAAAGTTCTTAAATAATGAACTATCAACAAATGTCATGACTCTGCTGGTGGGCCAACCTATCAAGTTGGTATTACACAGCTGTGAGACTCAATGATTTTGAAGATTGCTATGTCTGCTTAATGTCTCCTTTCTTTGTTTATTGCCATATTTCATCAGTTGGAATTTAATTTAGATGATAAGCTCTTTGGGACAGGGATCTATCATTTTATTTGCCCATAAGGAGCCATGCAGACCTAATACTAGTTAATAATAATTATTACAAATAATATTATTAGAAGAATCAGAGAAGTTGTGGATGAAATATAGAACATGATGGGAAACCACACTGTGTGACTTTTCCTAGTTGCTATGTTATTAAGCTTGACTAAATGAGACACAGGACATGCACATTAGATAATGAAATGTTAACCGTATGAACTCATTTTTATTGTAGCATTTAATATATTATTTTGATTTATTCCAATTTTGTGAACCCCAAAAAGTAAAAACACTTATGTCACTGCCTTTTTTTATTCTTGCTTTGGGCTTAAAGGGCACTGCAATTTGGAGTACTTAAACAGATAATGAAATAATAAGGCTCCATACCAAGCGGGTTTCCTCATTGCTCATTTCAGAAACATCTGTTTTGTTTCATATGTATCAGTCTATTCATACAATTACAAATAGAAATGATTAAAAATCAAATTGGTACTAAATAGCAGCCTTTTTGGCCATCTCAGCAGAAGACTACATGGGCATAGAGAATATATTGCCCTCCCAGTCTTAGATACAGACAATCGAGAAGGCCCATTGCCGGGGTGGTGTGTGGAAGCTCACACTGCTGCTGCCCATTTTGGAGATACATTGAGGATTTCAGTCTCTGGTCCTGTAAATATGACACTCTTCAAAAGCATTAAGTTCACATGAAAAATTAAAAATAGAGAGATTTTCCACTGCTATAAAACTTATTCTACATGTGGACTTTCCTATCTGAGAGCTTGGAATACACACTATGTGTTATCAAACTCATTTCATTTAGAGACTGAAGAAATAGTCTGTTCTCTGAAAAGAAACCAGAGATAGGCAGAGTCTGATAGGTTATGGAAAGAGTAGCAAAAAGAAACACTTTCCAATATACTTTTGTATTGTCTTGGACATTATAAAAGTATCTGTTGCTTCTTGCATGCACACTATAAATGTATCATTCTGATGAGAAAATCTACAGCTCTATCAATATAAAATCTTTGCTTCTAGATGAGGTCTTATTTCAGCTAATAATGAACAACACAGTTGCCTCTTTACAGACTTTCCACTTATTCAAAAACTCATGTTTCATCTTAAAGTTATCTTACTTTAGATAACTTTACTTAGATAACTAGAGAGGCAAAGAAAAGTATTCATGCATGTCTCTATAGGCAGAAAGTTAAGCAATTTTAAAATAAGCCCTCAGGACATTTTTTTGAAATTACACTCAATGCTATAAGTTCTGGACTCCCTTGAACTCTAATGATTTCCTGTTGTGCCCCTTGATCATTTTTTTCTCCAGTAATTTATGGTAGAAATTGATTTTTCCTTCCCCTCTCAAGCATTAAACTTATGTTCTTTATTTTTTTTTAATAACTTTTTTTAAATTCATGGGCTAAATTTTGTCCTGGGAAATATTCAGTGGAACTTCCTAGGATGTGCATCAAAACAGAATTTGCTCCCTACTGTCAAACACTGGCCTTGAATGTTGATAGTAAGATAAGAGCAAGAGATGAGTGGAAAGGTCTGCAAAATATCACAACACAAAAACTTTTTTAAAAATATAAATTTCAGTTCTGTAGCTAATTCTTTCTAGTTAGCTTTTTCAACTCATACTGAACAAGCTCTATATTTCCCAACAGCTCTCAGATACTCATATGCTCTGTATTAATTTTGAATTTCTGCACACACTAATGGAACTCCAGATTATAGGGGCATATTCTTTGCACCTTGCTGCTGTCTTTACACTGCTGAGCTGGTACATGGGGGGTGGGAAAACACCTGAAGCTCTGCTGCTGGGGATTCCCTGATGAAAAGATCAAAATGTGCTCAAGGCAAGTATGATTGTACAACTCTATTTTAACAGTTTAAAATTATACAATATAGAGACAGCAGAGTTGATATCAAGCTATATCAGGCATGACAGACTTGTGAACAGTCCATGTTAGATCCTACACTGTTCAATACTGTAGATGCAAGAGACATTGCAGGTATTCATTAAGTTCTATATGATATTTTGAAAAGATACAAGAAAATATTTTACCAAATGCTCAATTGCTTCAGGAGGGAAGACACTTAATAATGGAGAAAATGGGTTTTGTTTATGACAAAACTCTCTCTTTGGGGTTTGTTATACTTTTTTTCTAACACTGAAGACTAAGAAGCTTTTCAACAATAACAGTCACCTTCACGCTCCAAACCCCATCAAGCTACAAACAAATGAAATTGCTTTTACAAAAGACCTTATTGCTTTTTGTTTTTCTCCTACAAGCACGTGTGGCTTTTTACAGTTTTGTTTCATATCTCAAGCAATTAGGTCCTAACAATGAAACCTTTAACTTTACACTTGCAGTCTGATACATGGACAACACTCTACAGTATAAGCCAGAGAATTTCATTGAATTTTTAAACGGCACTGTCTGAGTTCAGGCAATATAAAAGCTTGTTCCTGCTCCTATTGATGTCATTGGAAACCCTGAGTACTGCTCAGTCCCTCTGAAAATCTAGCCCCTCTTGATTTCAGTGACAAAGTACCAGGTCATGGCCAGACCTTCAGCCCCCCACTATATTTTTTCGGAGGAAACTGGATGGAGCATTTGCTAACAGATGTAGAGCTAGCTCATTCAGCTTTATATCATTGCGCTTATGCAGGTGTATTTGGCGCACTGAAGGAGAAATGGCCACAGTGCCTTGCACTCTAGTGATCCTAAGCCAGCAGACCAGCCCCAAGGAGCTATTGCCAGTGGCATGAGGTAGGGAAGCGCCAGGCATCTCTGATTTCTGCTGGAAGCCAAAGTGGCCTACAGTTGTACCCAGAATTGGGGGCTCTCAAAGTTGGCTTTAGGTCAACTTTATACCTTGCCCCTTCATTCACTAAGCATAGCTTGTCTGGACCCATGGTCCTGTAAAGTTTGTAGATAGAACATTCTGTCCCTTACCTTTTCCTACTAAGCGATTTCATTTTTAACCCTCCTTTCCTACTTTGCTCTGTATTCCGCTTCAGACTTGTTCTGCTTCAGGCAACAGTATTACTGAATTTAAATGACCATTTATCTTATCTGACAATCTATAAAGATAACTCATTTTAAAATCGTACTATTTTCATCTCACTCTTCAAAGCAGAGAGTAACTTAAGAAAGAAAATTGTTTACAGAACTGTTTTTAGTATCACTGCTCAGGTTACTGGATCACATCAATTTCACAGTCTTTTTGTAAAATTCTGTTCTGACACTAATGAAGGCAGTTTATATGATGCTTTTACTAGAGAGATTAATGCACAAGCCAGTGCTTTTCTGTTATGAGTCTGAAAGGCAAGATTAATTACTCTGCTGAAGCAGTTGCACCTAAGAATTCTGTAAGTATTGATATTCTAACAACTGCAGTCTTTTCATAGGAAGAGACTGACAGACTTTGCCGGATTTTATCTGTTATGCTGTTTGAGTAGCTGAAAACACTATGTGAAAGTCATATAGATTCATGACAAAGTTTGGTACAGAGCATAACATACACTTGTTACTGTTAAATCTGCACTAAGCAAACAGCAGTCTCCATATACCAGCTATACAATAAGAATACTTACTGCTGTGAGTGTACAATGTGACAGCTTATTAAAAATATCTATTTCGCCTAAAAATGAATACAGAATTTCATCATCACTTCATACTTGGAATTGCTTTCAAAATTTCCTAAGTGCTGTTAATATTGATGTGCTACCTCACATATAGTGCTCTTAGAAAATCCAGAAAAATTGAGGAATGAAATTATCATTCTGCTCCTGCTCCCAAATGAAGGCAAATGAACTACATACCAGATCAAACCAGCAGCCCATCTACAGTCCAATACCCTGTCCCTGGCCAGTATCAGATGTATCAGTAAGCCACCAAATAATGGACAGTTATGCAAGTAAACCCCTACGGAGGAAGCAGAATTGGACCCTATGTCTTTTAAAGGCCACAAAATTTACAACATGAATGAAACAGTATAATCTATTCGGAGAGAAGAGAGGATTAGGCATATGGATATTAGGAACAGCCATAGTTACATTACATAGGAGAAAAAAATAACACCACCTCAAAACTTTGTAAGGGAAATAAACCCTCAAGCTTTGGAATATCTCCTGACAATTATCTGACGGGGGGAAAAACCCATTGGACAGGTTATTCCATAATAGCCTACTTCTAGGTCTCTTGCACCTTCTTTTGAAGCATCAGGCAACAGAGAGAGGATACTGGTCTAGATGGACCATGGGTCTGATCCTTGTATGTTCACAAGCAGCCAACATCATCCACTGAGCAACATCATCCATAGTGTATCTCCAAGTTCAAGGTATTGTAGTTTTATATCTACACCTCCTAAAAGATATTAATATGACCCAGCTAAATAAGCCATGTTGGTCTAGATGTATATAAACTGGTAGAGTATTACACAAAACTTAAAGACAATAGGATTTTCCAGTGATCCTCTAGCTACTCTTGCTTTACCATGACTTTAATAATTTCATTAAAGGGATTGTATTAAATGTAGCAAAAATGGACCATATATTGGCCTTTCACTATTGGAACTGTATTGTATTTATCCACATATAAGGAAAGAAACTAGATATAGCTGGTTTCTAGGTCAGTGTATACTTTATGGACAAGGTAAGCAAAAATAAGAATGTTGTCCTTCAGCAGGTAGGGTAGTAACAGCATAATTGAGGCCTGAATCTTTGAGGGTTATATCAACATCTTTAACGGAGATAAATATCCTATTAAATCACCCTATACAGTCCCAGAACTCCTACGTTACAAAATCACACCCTGTGTTTTGGTAGCATACCCAATTATCTGTACATCTTGCACTTTTTCATGAATCTCTGTATAAAACAAAATAGGTATTTCTCTCCATGGTTAATTTGATTTCCAGGAAAAAGCAAAAACAAAATGATATCAGGAAAGGTTTCTTGTAATAAGAGATTTGAAATCTGTGTGTGTTTTTTAAAGTAGCAGCATCTGTTTTAGATTTGGAGTTTTAGTGTAGACCTGGTTGCATTTATATCTGTAAAGCTATAAATATTAGAAACATTTCTATTTGCACTGGATGGGTAGGTTTATGAACACTGGACTTTGTTTCAGTCATACAGGCAATTTTATACTGTGCAGTTGATTGTGTGTTTCATTGCTTTCATATTATTCCCTCTGGACATAAAGCACAATAGGGAAGAGAGCGTGATCAGTGTTTTACAAGAGAGACGTTTAATAAAATAACTAGGCTATTTACTTTGTGGAAGGTCACCAAACCTAATCAATATTTAATGACTCAACAGTTTATGCCATACTTGTATTGTGTATTATTTCAATAATGTAAACCTTTCCCAAATGTTAACTTTGTGTGTGAAAGTGACTTGGCAAAAGAATAGATTTTCTGACTGGTTTATTTGTAACCCGAAAATGTAGGGGCAGTTTTCCATTAGAAGAGGAAATTCCTTGTTTGTTCCCATCTATGCAGATTTAGATTCTCTAAAATAGTCAAAGAACAAGACAATATTTTTGCCAGGCACAAGCTCAGCTGTTATTGAGTTAACAGCTCTATTATTTTTGTTGAGATATGCTGAAAGAACCAATCTAACTTTTTAACTACTTTCTAACATGCTATTCTTCTGGAGGAATTCAGCTTGAGACTGTTTGATCTTCCTTTGGTTTTTATGTTGGATTACTGCATGCTATTTGTGCTTTCCTTTCATATATGTGAACAGTTTTATGATTTATAACAAGTAATTAGAGTGACCGGGAAATTCTATTTCCACTTCCTCATCATGTTAGACTCTCTCTTGTAATAGTTTGTGATGAACACACACACACACACACAAAGGTTACACTCTCCTATAAAAGGTTTGGAGTTTGTGGGATATTGAAGACTTTTAGAGATTTATTACGTTTTCTTTAGAACTATATAGAGATAGCTGAGATTCCCAGTACTTACATGAGTTCAGCATACTTTCCAGAAGATCTGTAGTGAGCCTTTTTGACAGAGCTATTCATTCTAACCTTGAGGATCCCAAGAATGAATTGTGGGACTATTAGGTTTGTGTCCAATTTATCCTTAATCCATTGCAGTGAATTAGATTGCTTTATCTCAGGTTAACTGCACATGGTTACCACCAGGAACTAAGAGTTAGCAGCCCTGCCTTCTAATTCTTGTTTTGCTACTAACAGATAATGGGTTTGTGTGCACTTCAACCTCAGGGTGTAATTCCCAGCTCAAGAAGACCTATTCACAGTCACTTGGATCAAGCTAGTGAGCTAAAGATATAGTATAGCCATAGCACGAGTGACAGGGGAGCCTAGTCACCCCAAGCACATACCCAGCTGACAAGCTAGGTATGCACTGAGGCAGTTAGCCACTTGCACTGCTCATGAGATAGTGGTTACACTCTATTTTTAACATGATAGTTGGATCAGAGCTAGTGCGGGTATGTTTTCTTGAGCTGGAAATTCCATTCCCAGTTGGAAAAGTAGACATACCCTGTGTGATTTTGCACAAATCATTTTGGGCCTGATTTCCTGATGTGCTGAGTATCCATGATGCCAACTAAAGTCAAAGGGGCTGCAGCTGTTCAGCATCCTTGAAAATCAGACCCTCCATTTCTCTGTGACTTTCTTCCAACCTGTGAACTGAAGATAAGAATTGCTTTGAAATCTTTGTATGAAAGACACTATATAGGTGCGAGAAAGGATAAGCTGATTCTTGGATCAGCTCAACAGAAATTCTGATAAATATTGGGATTTTTCTATATTAAATTTGAGTACCTCTGGTAGCTGAAAATGTGTAGCTGTGATTTTGTATGAGATTTCAGGGTTTTCACATTTCCACAACTCCACCCTTCGCTTGCACTAAAGAATTCATTATCTACTTTGCCTTTTCAATAACTGAAGATAGAATGAACTTGAAACTATAAATGAAAAGGCACTTCACCATCTCTTCCCTCCCCAAAAGTAATTAACAATACAGGGATATTGTGTACTGCTATACAAAAAGAAAAAATCCCAAACAAACAAGAGGCCCAGAGCAGGAAAAAGAGGCCATAAAACCCCTGCTTCCGCTGGGGAAAGCTTCCCCGCATAGGCATTATGCAAGACAGCCAGAAGGCTTCTTTTGGCGATCCCCTTTGCAAGCCATTGATAAAGGGGTCTGACGGGGTGGGACAGGCAGGTCTGCAGCACTGCAGAGATCCCTGGCAATGCTCGAAGAGCTTTGTGTAAGCTCAAAAACTTGTCTCTCTCACCAACAGAAGTTGGTCCAATAAAAGATATTACCTCATCCTCCTTGTCTCTCTATAGCCCATAGGGCACCCCAGGAAGGCTGCCATAACTTAGACAGCCCCCAGGGATGTATAAATTACAGCAGCAGTCCTGGATTGTGAAGGCACAAAGGTTGCTTAAAGCCTCTTTTAGCCCCTCCCTCCGTCCCCCAGAGCTGCAAGTTTTGAGCTATGCCTCTGAAATCCAATTTGAGCAGGTTGAGTATCCTAAGGTATGGCTACACTTGAAATTTCAGAGCGCTGCCGCGGCAGCGCTTTGAAGTGTGAGTGTGGTCAGAGCGCCAACGCTGGGAGAGAGCTCTCCCAGCGCTGCACGTAAACCACATCCTCTACGGGGGTAGCTTGCAGCGCTGGGAGCCGTGCTCCCAGTGCTGTGGCACTGATTACACTGAGGCTTTACAGCGCTGTATCTTGCAGCGCTCGGGGGGTGTTTTTTCACACCCCTGAGCGTGAAAGTTGCAGCGCTGTAAAGTACCAGTGTAGCCATACCCTCAGTCCCTGTATCTAGACTGGAGGTGTCAAATCTTGAGGCAAAGAAGGCAGTACAACTCTCGAGAAAAGTTGGAAGAAGCTAAGTCAATTTGGAGCACAAATCCTGAAGGCACTAAAGCAGTGCTCATCTCCTCTGGAAGATGAAGATATTAAAAGAGACAATGTTCTAAACTGATCTCTGCCAATGCCTTCTGATGTGATTGTTGGTTTCTGTCTGTGTAGTTTACTGAATGAAGTGTCCTTCTTTCTTCATACTCTAAGAGCATTTGAGAGTAGGATGTATATTGTAAAGGACAGTTTATTATAAGTTCCTCTTGAGCAAGGAACCAAAGGACAGAACTGCCACTTACATAAGGGAGGTATTCAATCAAAATTAGCTTGTGGGAGGAGACAATAACATTGGTTAGAGGCTGTGAATGCCCTCACTATGGAGAACACCAAGAACCTCATGTATTGCATAAGCCAAAGCTGTTTTTTCATCTTTCATGTACTCCTGCATCTCTCCACTTCCCATATAACCAGTTTTGTTCACCTACAATTACCATCAAAGTGAGAGAAAGCAATCTCTTCAAAGAAGTGCACTCAAGCTGGTGCACAGAAATAAGTTTGTGTAAATATGTTTATTTTTCTTGAAAAAGAAATAAAGGGGACAAATCCTATTCATCGTACCAAGTTCTAGTATGTCAACATGCACGGGCCAGGGTAAATTTATAGCAATCAATAAGTAGGATTCTGAATCGTCACAGACACCCCTACTCTCACCCTAATCCTCTACTCTATGGCAGCATGAAAGAAGCCCCAGTAGAGCCTGGCTCTGCAGGTATTGATACCTACATGGACTCATAGTAATATAACTCCAACAGAGCCCAAGTGCTTAGGGGTCTTGGTACTTAGACTCATAGACTCATAGGTCAGAAGGGACCAATATGATCATCTAGTCTGACCTCCTGCACAAAGCAGGCCACAGAACCCTACCCCTCTACTTCTGTAACAACCCCTAACCTATGTCTGAGTTATTGAAGTCTTCAAATTGTGGTTTGAAGACCTCAAGCTGCAGAGAGTCCACCAGCAAGTGACCCATGCCCCATGCTGCAGAGGAAGGCGAAAAACCT
>NC_133783.1:40539331-40595657 GCF_003597395.2 Chelonoidis abingdonii
GTTCCTAACTGCTCTTCTCCTTCCATAAATTTTTCAAGACCTTACATACTACAGATGTCAAACTAACAGGCCTATAGTTACTCGGATCACTTTTTTTCCCTTTCTTGAAGATAAGGAACTACGTTAGCAATTCCTCCAGTCGTATGGTACAACCCTGAGTTTACCGATTCATTAAAAATTCTTGCTTAACGGGGCCTGCAATTTCTGCGCCAGTTCCTTTAATATTCTTGGATGGAGATTGTCTGGGCCTCCGATTTTGTTCCATCCAGCTGTTCAAGTTTGGCTTCCACCTCGGATGTGGTAATATCCACCTCCGTATCCTCATTCCCATTTATTCCTCCTTCCATCATCCCTAAACTCCTCATTAGCCTTATTAAAGACTGGGCAGGCAAAGTACTTATTTAGATATTGGGCCATGCCTAGGTTATCCTTAACCTCCATTCCATCCTCAGTGTATAGCGGTCCCACTTCTTCTTTCTTTGTTTTCTTCTTATTTATGGGATGCAGGATTCTGATAGTTTCTGCAGCTGCGACTTAAAGTAATTCCAGGCCTCCTCCGCATTTAGGTCCACAAGTTCTTCAGTCCAATCCACTTCCCTAACTAATTTCCTTAACTCTTTATAGTTAGCCCTTGAGAAGTCAAAAACCGTAATCCCAGATCTATTTTTGTTTATCCTTCCATCTAGTTTGAACTGTGGAAGAAAGGACAGGATTTGTATATAATTAGTAATTGTGTGGATTTACTTCACTTTAGTCTTGCCAGGAATCTATTATGAGATTCTTCACAGCTAAGAGATGGTGCTATAAGGCGTATATTTCCACACTGGAAATTATCAGTAAGCACATAATATCATGTTCAAAGAGACACCTGTTGTTGGGTATTACAGTTCCACTAAAATTTACCATACAGAAGCACACTGTTTTCTGTGTATGACGTAATATTATGACACATCCTGGCTTACTTCCAACAAATTTGTGACATAAACATGCTCTCAACTCAAAAATACATTACTGGTATAAAATATAGATTTTTTATCATTTATAAGCCTTAATTATCTTCTTTAGCAATAAGTAAAAGATACAAACATTGAAATCATTGAATTTTGCCTCTCCCATACCAACCAAAAAATGTCATGTCTGCACCATTGTGTGTGGCTCCAGCTCTATGACCAGATCAACGTAGATGGGCCTTGCACGCACATTGAATCTCAATGAAGTCAATAGGCACTGTATGGATGTAGGGATCTGATCACAAAAACTACATTCCAGGATCAGGATATGTGTTTGTATTTTAAAATAATGAACATCTCTTGCTTCTCTAGTTCTAAAACCCAAATAAAAGTTTGTAGCTGCTGATACAACTGATAAAAAAAACTGAGAATAAGCAGATTCTCTATGGAAATAATTTACTCTTTACTGGCCCTTTGGTTTTGCTCTGATGCTTCTAAGAAAATTTATTTCTAAAAATATAAATTTCATTCATACCTTAGAATTTATGAATGTTTACTATAAATAACCAAGCTTATACTATTTATAAAATAAAGCTTACTATTACTATTACTGGAGGGGTGGGAGGAGAGAGCTCAGTAGTTTGAGCATTGGCCTGCTAAACCCAAGGTTGTAAGATCAATCCTTGAGGGGGCCACCTAGGACTCTGGGGCAAAATCAGCACTTGGTCCTGCTAGTGAAGGCAGGGGGCTGGACTCCATGATCTTTCAGGGTCCTTCCAGTTCTATGAGATATGTATATCTCCATATTTAGTAATAGTCATGATTGATTGATTTATAATTACACACACACTTTAGACCATTAAAAAAATCTAGACGTTACAATAGTGTTTTCTAGGACTAGATTCTGATCAAGCTTACAACAGGATAAGTCTAGAGTAACTCCACTGAAGTAAAAGGAGTTACTCCATTTTATGCCAGTGTAACTAAGATCATGTCACGCTTACAGAATGCCTGAGTTCCAGTGCCAGTTCTGCTACTGACTTACCGGGCACCTGTGGACAAACCATATAACCACACCATACCTCAGTTTCTCAATCTTTCAAATGGGCATGATAATAATGTTTGCCCTCTTTTACAAAGTGCTTTAACATCTACAGATGACAGCTGTTATACAAGTTCTATTTTTCATAAGCTCTTATAACTAATGAGCTTCTTATCCACTTTCTTAATAATATGACTCCGAACACAGTACCAAGTAGGGCAAGTTAAATGACAAAAGTAACTGACTTTTAAAAATATTTTTACTGAGTTCTCAATATATTCACTGCCCAACATTTTCAAATTAGAATACCTCAAGTAAGGCACCTAAATCCATATTTAGGCATCTATATGGGTGGTCTGGTTCTCAGAGATCTGAGCACCTGCAACTCACATTGACTTCAACGTTATCGTATGCAGGGAAATCCCCAGTTGAAGAAGACTCAGTGGAGAGTCACTCTCCATGCTCGGCCATGATCTTTGCCCCCAACACAAACTATGGAGCCAGAAATATGCAGAGATTTCAAAGTCAGAGGTTAGTGGGAGGGATGACGCCACATTCAAATATATCTCTCTACTCTGAGACTATCTGAGGTATTTCAGCAGGTTTTTCTGCTGTTTTGTATATCCTCTATGCTAGGGGAATAACCCGAATTTTCCTAAGGAGGGGGCCCATGTTACCTGCCAAGAAGCAGTGGTCCCTACAAAAGGTGTCTGGCAGTCCCCCTCTTCACATTGCATATGGCACATGTATGTCCTCACCAAACTACCATCTCTTCCTCCAGAGTGGGTCTGAAAGCAGACAAGATAGAAGAGGCAGCATGAGGAGATGATGAACCAGGGTTCTGGGAGCTTGGTTTGGGGGAGATCCCAGGGGCTGAAGCCTACAGAGGAGCCACCACCTTCACTCCAGGCTATGCTGGTCACTGACAGCTTCAGTCATCTTCAAGGAGCGGCCTCAAGATGAGAAACTGGCTTGGACCTCTTCCGACCACACTTTGCCTAACACCAACGAGACTGGGACTGTGAATGTGTAGTAGTCTATGGCCAGGGTGGAGCTTGGAATCTCTGTTCCATGCTTAAACCAGATGACATAACATGGCCAAAGACTTTATAATTTAAATAGATGCTTTTAGTATTAATTTTTGCTTCCACGGGAATAGCTCCCCATATTGGCTCAGCTTAAAATTCTTGATAGCAGGGAAAGGTCATCTAATTTTTACTGATCAAATAAACTACAATTAAATCAGATAGCCTTAATATCCACATTAATGAATATCGCACAATCCCTAAAACTACAGGTAATAAGATATAGTAAGTGCTTTGATTCCTTACTGAGAATTCTGATGAAAAACATTTTCCATGTTACATAAGGAAACTATCAATTATCAAAGTGGCAAGCAGAGCAAAAAGCACATAAAAACTCAGGAAACTGCCTTTTATATGAAGACAATGACAGTCTCTTTGCTCTTTCGCACAAGCTGATTTTCAATTGAGAGCAGGCTAAAATGTTGGTCTAGAATTTATTCCTGTTATTTCAGTGAGTTCTTCACCTTTTCTTTGTAAGCCATTGATTTACACTGAAAGCTAAAACTATAATACTAAAAAAGAAATCCAACTAGCCAATGTAAAATGTTTTTTCCTCTTTAGGAAATCTGTAGGATAATGCATAAGCAAAATAATCTATTGTCCTCAGCCAAATTAATACTCTTGTTTATAAAATCTGTAGTTGTCACTTTTCCAGCAGATTCTTTTCCTTGGTGTCTTAGATTGCACATAATCTTAATTATAATCAACATTGTAGAGAAAAATTATACAATATTTCTCTCCTACATAGCTCATGCCAGAGGCTACATTCTATAGTATATTGAACGCTGGGAGTTCAATGCAAGCTTTTCTTTGCATCAGATTAAGTTTATACCCCCTTAAATTATTTCTCAAGCAAAAATTTGGCTTGAGAAGTGCAGGAAAATAGTAGCTTTAGACTTCAGGAATCAACAATCCACACACATTGCAGGTAGAAATTGATGACTAGTTGGTTTCGGGTTTTTTTGGTCAGAGATAATATTGATTTGCATGGTACAAATTATGAGCTGTTGCCTGAAGTCTACAATCAGATTGGTTGAAACAGTAATACCAACATGCTGTATGTGTTAAGTTTCCCTACTAATCTTATTAGTTAATTCCAAACCCTACTTGTGATTATCACTATCTCTCCCTGTCTGTCTGTTGCATCCAGCTGGTGTCTCTTGTCTTATACTTGGATTGTCGATCCCTGGGGCAGGAACAAGGTTTTTTTTTCATTGTGTGTTTATACAGAGCCTAGCACAAGGGGGGCCTGGTCTATGACTGAAACCCCTAGACTCTGGGTACGTCTACACTGCACAATTATTTCGAATTAGCTTAAACCGATATTACAAAACAGATCTAATAAAATCGGTTTAGCGCGTCCACAGTGGGATCCGAAATCGATTGTTTGCGTCCATGGTCCAAAGCTACCATCGATTTCAGGAGCGGTGCACTGTGGGTAGCTGTTCCTCAGCTATCCCATAGTTCCCACTTCCGTGTTGAGAGCACAGTGCCTGATGGGGCAGAAAACACTGCCCCGGGTGGTGCTGGGTACAGCCTCACCCCTCCCTTTGTGAAGGCAGCAGACAACCCTTTGGCGCCTTTTTCGCGGAGTGCATTGAGCAAACGCCATAGCACAGCAATCTTTCCCTTTTTTTTTTCACGTGGTGGTGGGGGGAAATAAACTGAGGAGCTGTTCCCTGAACCACGCCAGACACTGTGTTTGAACCTACAGACATTGGGAGCTCAGCCAAGAATGCAAATAATTTTCAGAGACTGCTGTGGACTGTGGGATAGCTGGAGTCCTCAGTACCCCCTCCCTCCCTTCATGAGCGTCCATTTGAGTCTCTGGCTTCCCGTTACGCTTGTCACGCAGCGCTGTGTATCCTGGAGTTTTTTATTCAAACGCTTTGGCATTTCGTGTTCTGTAACGGAGCTGGATACAACAGATTTGTCTCCCCATACAGCGATCAGACCTAGTATCTCCCGTACGGTCTATGCTGGAGCTCTTTTTCGATTTCAGACTGCATCGCCAGCCGTGCTGATCAGAGCTCCACGCTGGGCAAGCAGGAAATGTAATTCAAAAGTTCGCGGGGCTTTTCCTGTTTACCTGCCCGCTGCATCCGAGTTCAGATTGCTGTCCAGAGCGGTCAGTGCTGCACTCTGGGATGCCGCCCGGAGGCCAATAACGTCGATTTCCGTCCACATGAACCCTAATCCGAGTTATCACTATCGAATTTAGCGCTACTCCTCTCGTTTGGGAGGAGTTCCGAAATCGATTTAAGGAGCCGTTTAACTCGATATTAATGACGACGTCGTGTGAACGGATACAGCGTTAAATCGGTATATCGGCCATTAAACCGATTTAAAGTCGCAGTGTAGACCTGGCCTCTAGCACAAAAATAATATAATCAAATGCAAACAATCAAACAGTCAGAAGACAACCAGGCCATATCTTTGACATATCACTATGGTGTTGGGTCTTTGCTGCTACAAACTCATTAAAAATTAAAATAAAATAAAAATGGGACTCCTCTGTCTCAAACTCTGCTCAAGGAACTCTAGTGAGAAAAAAGTAATAGCCATAGTATGTCAAGCCATTACATCAAATCGGTAACTTTTACAAATCGGTGTTTTATTTTCTTTTGCTGAGAGTATAAAAAATTTTCTGATTTTTCTCCTCTCTTCTCCTCCCGATTTTAATTAGCCATTGTCATGAAAATGACTCTACTAAAATAACTAAGCACCAAGGAGAAGTGAAACATATATAATTCCAGACAATTGCTTTTCACAGATACACATGCCAATTTTCCCTATATCCTTACTATGGACTCAGTCTAAAACTCATGAAGTCTTTCTACTGACTCCATGTGCACTTGATTAGAATCTAGGGTGACTAAATTACATGGGAAGCAATATGGTATATTGGCTACTATGCCATTTAAGGGCTTGTCTTCACAGAATAGTAATGCATATTTACCAGGGTCAGATGTCTAAAGCTCACTAACATATTGCACATTAATTGGCCTACATAGACCCTGCTGGTGTGAACTAAAAGTTCTCCAGTGCACTTTTATGTAGTGCTGTTTGAAACAGTAGTATGTTAAAAACCCACTAGCTGTCAGGATTCCATCCGAGACCTTTTCTACTCAGCTTATCCAGAACACCTTGTCCAGTTCTGGGAAACACTTCATTCAGTTCTCTGGAATCCAAAAATCTCAGTTCAACTCCAGATTTCACCACTGAGGTATCTTTATTTGGCATACAGCAAGGCTACACTGAGTTGATCCGATTCAAACATCGGAGGTAGGTATAGAGCATACCACACATCCAAAGCTACACCAAAAACCTCTGCCTGTCACAAACATGATGCGGGTAGTCAGAACGGGGGTCAGGCCGGCTGGGGTGCTGGAAGACAAGAGTCCAAGACAGACCAGAGGGCCAACCAAGAGCCAGGTGTCAAGAGGCAGGTAGGGTCAGGTTACCATGAGATCAGAGTCCAAGACAGGCCAAAGGGCAAGAGTCAGGCATACACACAGGGACAGAGACAGGCAGATAGTCTGTGCTGTTGCTCAGATAGCTTCCCATCATGGCTTAAGTACTGGTGCCAACCAAGCAGTGGGCTTTGAGGAGCTGCCATTCAGGTCCTGCTGGGTGATACTTCCTGCTGAGTCCAGCCTCACAGGGTCCTCCCCCAAATTAGACACATTGGGGTGATCAAAATAGATGTTCAGATTAATTTGGCATAACCTGATATCTACACAGATAGATACAGATCGGTATGTTTAGAGCACTTTCTTCCCAGCATCTGCCTTACTCGGTGTACTCATGGCAAATGGAACAAAGCAGCTGATGGCATTAGCAGAGGAATTTATGGTGGAAAAGTAAGTAATCGGGAAATCATAGCAAATATCTATTAGGTCACCTCGTCTATCTCTCTGCAAAAGCAGGTTTCTTCTCTAATGTACAATATTGAGCAATGAGAGAATAGATGGAGATGGAGACAAATAAGAGGGTTTAGAACATTTTCTTCTTTATATATAGGCTAGAGTATAACATAATAATACCACTTTCAACTTGTGCATCTAGCCAAAAATTTAGGGTCTTGCAGGCTGTTCCAGTTAGGAAGAGAACTGGATGATTTGATCAGGTACTTTTGTTGCAATCCTGTTTATTTACAAAAGTCTTGTGTTCTTGAACACAGGAGGAACCAAAACACAGGAGATAGCTCTGTAAGAAAAGAAACTAAAGCCTCTTTTGCTCATCTTGTCCAGACTGTGTGTCTTCTCCCATTCTAAGTCTGCTCCTGTCTGTACTTCTGTGACTAGTCTGTACGCTTCTATCTCCCTCTTCTTCTTACACACATATATGCACACACCAATACCCAGGGAAACACATACATATAAAACAATACCCAATGAAGCCCTTTTCCACATTCTTCTAATTCCTGGGCAGACTCACACGTGCCTTTGGATTAGATGGGGGCTGCTATAAAGGAGTTTAACTATTTCTTACAACTTTCTTAAACAAAAGGGGCTGTTCCACCCACCAGCTTCAACGACATTTCATCCAATGCACAACAACATGGGTCCCAACCTTGAAGTGAGCCATGTACTGGCAGTCCCTGCACCTCTACAAAGACTCAGTTGGACTTAGCACAGACACAGGGACTCTACCAGCTCATGCCAGGATGGGACTGTGAAGACCTGTACATAAGAACGCAACTGTACTGACTTGGAACTTACTATGTATCTGTATCAAAGGTGACTTACCCTTTCTTCAGAGGCAGATTTTCCACCTCATCGCTGCCATTGTCACCACCCCACTGCATTACAGGATTCCTCCACAGAATAGTTGGCAAAAAAAATAAGGTATAATCTTCCCAAGAAGAATAAAGAAGGTAATTATACTTAAAAACATGAAAGAAAAACCTGGGAACTCCATTTACAGGGTATTGATATACTGCTGTAACTAAAATGGAGTTATTTTTCCTCCCAAAAACTTTGCGTTATATCCTGAAAGGCTCTGAAGAACCAATTGTCTTCAATGGCAGGTGTCCAGCAGATGTTTAGCGTCTCTCAGCATTAGCCCCCTTGCCTTTAAAACCAAGTTACTCTAGTGTGCCATGCGTACATCAGATGATCTTTTCGCATAGGAAATAACCTTTCCATAGAATTTCACTGTCAACTTCACATTTATTTTACAGTTTATACAGCTATTATTTAGCAGCAACATCAGCTGGGCTAACTAAAAATGTCACCCTTTCCAGAGCGTTCCTTCTGGGTTCCCTTCTTTTCTCATCAAAATTACATTACACGTTTTAGGTTCAGGTTTCTTTAGCAACATGAATCCCCCAGGGACATCTCGCCATTGTGCAACTCTCAGACTCCAAGAATAATAGTACTTTGCCTGGATTTTAAACTTTACTTTGAGTCAGCTCCATTACAATTTATCCTCTAGTGGTTCTGGTTAAGATTGTACTCTCCATAAGTCAGCTTGATTGAGTCACGATTGTTCAACACTTTAAATTCTCTTTGTTCAGTGTACATATATCTCCAGATACCATTTTAAGGCAAAAATATCTGGCAGCTACAGTAATTTTACTAGCTCAGTAGATTTGACTTTACTGATTGCACAGTATACTTCATCTTGCTGATCTAGCTAATAATTATGTTGATCATATGTTACGCACTTATTACATTTAGAATTACATTGCTTCATCTTTATGCAAGATGAGGTTCTACCACACATTAAGTATAAGTACACAGCTATATTACATGGACATTATTTACATAAGAACGTAACTGTACTGACTTGGAACTTACTATGTATCTGTTAACAAATGCAAATATGCTAGTTTACACTGTCTGATTTCATAAAAATATAGTGCTTAGTCCTATTCCCTTTGAAGTCACTGGGTGCTCTATCATAGACCTCATTATGATGGTGATTTAGCCTCTCACAAGTAATCTATAGGCACTATGCTGTGTTACGTAGCCTTCATTCTTTGTGAGGGCCTTATATTTCCTGTACTAATTCAGCATAATAACTATGATTCTCTTTACATACAAATTACTAAACATGCTGCTTTACAGCCATGCAGGCAAGGTGCCTGCACTAACTAAAAATATTTATATCAAATTTTTAAAAAAATCCCTGAACTTTGTGGAAGTTCAAATCTAGATGCAAACACTTCGGCTTGGAGTCCTCACTAGTCTTGGTCACTGTTGGTGGGTTGCTAAATTGTGAAGCTGGTGGTTTAAGAAGGATGATCATTATTTTAATGATCAGCTGATTTTTTCAAAAATAAATTAGTTATTGATTAATTACATTATGTTGTAAACCCAACAAACAGGAAGTAAAATACTTAGCCAGAAAGATGTAATAAACTGAACTAATAGGCTGAGATTTTCAAAATAGCCTAAGAAAGGTGCCCAAGTTCTACTGAAAATCAATAGAAATTGGGTCCCTGAGTCCCTTAAGCACCTTGGAAACCCCAGCATAAATTAGGAAACTGCTCCTCGAATAACATCTTCAAAGTGGTACTAGGGGAAAATTCTGCTTCCCATTTCCCAGGACTAAATGTCAGTTGACACAGTGGAACAAGTGCAATTTCACTGCAAAGGATTTGGGGAGCCATGCACCAGAGCATGCAGAGTTGTCAACACACAGGAAGCTTGCACTGCCACTACCCAGGCCGTACATGTCCCATAAAAATGAGAGGACTCCTTTAGAGTGGTTCTCGAGTTCCTGGACCTTCCTATTTACCAGAGAGGACCAGGATGTACTGCTCCAGGCAGCTTAATAAAGATAGGAGGTTCTCTGGTTGCTGTGTAAGGCATGGGTCTTTGTGTTTATGCCCTCAAACTACACTCAAATCTCCGAAATGATCTATACAGCACATCTCACCAGCACTACAGCCACTGATTTTTAATTAGTTCTGTATAACTAAAAAGCCTAAAATATTCTCTCTATATTTCTCAAAAATAGCAAAAACAATATGTTAATGTTTGTTGTTCAACTTAATTTCAAATTTACTTGCAAGCTGTGACCTTGTGTGCCAAGTTTTTGCCTAGAGCAAGTTTTCATTATCAAGTTAACAACCCCAGAAAAAAATAAAAGCCTCACATTAGAAATAAAGTACTAACAGACCCTTAATTAACTATAATGATACTTCTGGGCACTGTTATAGATTTCAGCTACAATTAAAAGCATTTCAAAGTACCTACAATGTCAGTTCAGTCTATATTTCTCCCTTCTCCCTTGCTGTGCCCAGGGGTGGGGCTCCCCTCACACAATCAAATCCAGAAACCTGTCAGGGGTCTTTAGTGATTACATTGTGATCACCATGTTGAAATGGCACAGGCTCATGGGCTTGAATCATGAGTATGGCAGTTTGGAAGCTCAGTCAGAAGCTGCCTTAATTATCAACCCAATGAGGAACAACGGGTTTCAAAAATGGTTGCAAACACGGAGAGCTTTGTTCAAAATACTTACAAATTATGGCAAATTGTTATTTAGGAATGAGTGAATTGGTGGAGAAAAATATAAAAGATTCACCACAGCACTGCCCACAGGTGTGTCTAGAATCTTTTTTTTCTCTTTAAGATTCTAAAAAAGGTGCTAAATGGAAGTGTCAAAATATTCTCTCAGTCTTTCCAGCAATCACCTAATGTAGAAGAGCCAGAAATCTCATGAAAAAGCTTTTTCTCAAGAAGTGTCCACCCAGCTATGCAGACTCAGGAATTTAATCTGGATAAGTGACTTGATAAAACAATTTTCTGTGATTTATTTCCCAAATCCTCAGGTTTGCCAATCAACTGCCAGGTCAGTTTAGTTCATGCTACCTTCCCCACCAATGACAGATATCAATGTCTCCTTCTTTTAAAGCTAATATTTTTGTCAGCTCCACTCAGAAGCAATCATGGAAGTTAGTGCCTCGAGTACGTGCTACATAGCTCTCTCCCACTCTCCAACCCCACCCCGAAGAAAGTTGAAAAAAACATATTTGAATAATGGAAGATAGTTTCTAAGGGACAAACAAGGAGAAATAATATTCTCACAATACAACCCACAGAGTATAACATTTGTTACTCATTTTAACATCTGTGAATGCCAAGCTATTTTGATTTTAAGTAATTGCATTGGAAGATGCTAGGGATTGTCCTATCAGCTTTTGTGACTTATGTCAATAACTGTATGGTACACATTGAGAAGTACTAGCCACTGGACTTCAGCATAGAAAACAAATCAAACAATTTACCCTAACAACAAGGTAATTCCTGAATTTGCTATTCTACTGATATGTGCAGTCTCTAAATAATAATTTATGTCAACATCTCTGCATACAGTAATTGTGTAGCATACAGGAAGAAAAGTAAATTTACATGCTCCATGGTTCACCAACACTGGGACTGAAATTGCAAAGCCGTTCCAACTTTTAATTGGAAAAAGTAAATTTAATTAATATAAGTACTATATTTACTACTCCAATTAAAAATGACAAACTGTCAAAACAGCAATATTTAATTCATAAAGGTTAGTATGATATTGAACGACAACATGCAAGGAAGGATTCTGCTAAATGAAAAAAGAACAAGTGATTACAGTTTGCTGCAGCTGTAACGCAAACAAATCTGTTTGACAGAGATCTGAACACTGGCTCATGAGCTCACTACTGTTTTATTTTTGTCCTACTAGGAAAAGAAAACTTTAAAATCTGCCAACATCGAGCTATCAGAAAATTCAAACTGCTTCCAACATGGGAGCCAAGACAGCTGCAGGAAACACAAGTCAAAAATTTGGCATCACAATGTCATTCTACATGGATAATTTGAGGGAAAAGACTATACAAAAGACAGTATGGTGTCAATACAGAATGCAAACCAGAAAAAAGCAACTTCATCCATATGCACACTATCCTTACTGTCTTTTCCAGCTCCTCCTCCACTAACGTGTCATGCAACCTGTATAGGTTACATGGATAACAAGAATACCTAACGAAGTACAGACCTAATGCTTTAGTTATACATGAGCTTCTCAGAAGTACAATGATGTGATAAGACTTATAGTGACATCTGCAGGCAGGATTCAAAAATAGTGCTGGCCTTAGAATCTGGATTGCTGGGATGGGGTTAAAGACCACCCTCAGATGGAGATGCAATGCCTGTTAACTAGTGGCAGCCCTTATTAGGAGGGCTGCTACCAGTATTGACAGCAAATTGTTGGTACTTCAGTTTCTTTTCAGGAGGCTGAAGTAGGATGGCATGGGTCACAAGCAGCAGCAAGTGAAAGCATCACCGTTGTCTTCCACTATCTGCACCTGCAATATTCCTGGGGTCAATGCAAAGATTGTGAATTTGGACTTTCTCCAGAGCACACAATATTTACTGGGCAAGTGACCAGCCTCACACTGCTTCAGTCCCACTGCCACGAGTTGCCACATTTGACCACACTACAGCCCACAGTCCTGGCTCTCTCCTCTATTTCCTGCCCCCACCTCCTCTCTCTTGGCAGCCTTGCTACATAAATAGCTATGCTACTAGCTGGCCATGAGCCTGCTCTCCTGCAGGAGCCCTACTCACCATGCTGCACTGATTACTCTAGTTGCCCATCTCTTTATTTATTTAAAAAAAAAAACTTTTTTTCCCCACAAAGAGTTCAGGTGCCATTTTCATTTTTAAAGGGACAAGACATAATTCCATTCAATGTCATCATGCTCCCTGATGTTCTTTGGTTGCCATTGCAGGTTCTTCCTCCTCCACTCTTTCTGCAGTCCCCTACCATGCCGCCCAGGCTTTGACAGCATTAAGATATAAGGTAGCCCCAAAAGGATAGAGGCAAAAAGAGAGAAAAGCTAGAGGAGCTTTGCGAGAGGGAAGCAAATATGTGGTGGGGAGGGAAGCAGGAAGACAGGACCTGAAGAACAGAAAGGAACATGCAGTGAAAAGGACAGAAAGGAGTAAGCAGGAAAAGAAGGCCCATGGAATTAGATATTAAAACATAGAAGAGGTGAAGACAGACAGCTGGGAGAAGGCAAGGGCAGGAATGAGTGAGCTAGATGGAGGGGTAGCATTTGAGAAGGAAAAAAATTGGAGGAGATAGAGGGGAAGGAGAGAAAATTATCTGTTGGAAAAAGACAGAGGGGAAAAAGAAAGAGAAGGAAAGAAAGTTGAGACAAGAAGGTTTTGAGTGGGGGTTAAGGAAAGCAAACAAAATGTAAGGGAGAGAATCCATTTCAAACTTTTATTAATTGTTCCTAGATTATCTAAACTGAACTTCTACATAACACAGGCCATAGAACCTCACCAAGCAACTCCCGCATTGAGGCAACAACTTCTGGCTGAACTAGAGCACATCTTATAAATGCTGTATAAAAGCTTTCTGTGTGTGTTACTTTTTGTAGACGAGGAAGGGTGTTTAAGGGTCCTGGTTAGGAGCCTAATGTTTTTATAATATATGTATGGAGAAGGAAGATAATCTGCTTTTATATACACAGAGAGAGATGACAACAGATGTAGGTTTGGTTTGGTTTGGCTCAAATGGTAAACACGAGAGAGCATTTTCTGCCCAGGATTTTATGTGCAGATTGGCAGTGTTTTTAACAGAGCATAATTTGCCATTTATTGTTTATTTTACTTTTCTAAATACATAAATTATTTTTACTAGTTTATTTCTAAATGTTTTGTCCCCAAATTCTGAAATGCAGGAAATTATACTCACCATTTCAAAGTCTGCCAAGAGAGGGCCCCCTACAATTAAAAATGAATCTCGCCTCTCTATTTTATTTGCCTAGCTCTCGGTCTGGCACACACCAAGGGGAAGAATTAGGATTGTGTGTCCAAGTGGAGACTGTAGAGGATTCTTCTGGGGTTCTAGGAAGCTCTGCTTGTGGGGCTGTGTGTTTCTTTGACACCTTGGCTATAGTGGAAAGCTTCATTAAGTAAGTGGGGTGTGCACTGTGCTCTAATATCAGATTCTATCCAGTCTAATCTCTTCAGGTAGATTGTTCCTTAGACAAACACTCTTCCCTGAAACCTAACACAGAGTACCAAGGAAAAAGAGAGCAGGAGGAAAGGCCAGAGCTAGGTCTGAGCTCATTCCCTCCCATAGTTCTCCTGCCTACTCCATTACAGAAATAGAGACCTAGTAGCTCCCTTATCTACCAAGAATTTCCCCCTAGCATTCTGAACTTTAGGCCATAGTCCCATGAAGCCACGAGTGTCTACAGTACAAGCACAATGGGCTGGATCTGCTGTAACTTACACTGGGGGTCCCCTGCCGAAGTCAAGAATCTGAACAGTGCAAACGTGGCTTAAAAGCACCTCTGCCACCCACCCACCCTTCCCCCACTTGGCTCTTTCTGTGAGTCACAGGAGATGCAGCACAGACTCTGCCCTTTCATCGAATGGAATAACGGGAAGGCAAACTGTACTTTTAATTATGTCTGATGTGCCTAACACTTAAGGCTAGCTCCTTTTAAACTTCTGTTATAGAAATAAAATTCATAAACATGATCACTTAGAAAATTAAGATTTTTTTTTCCAAAACCCACCCTATAACAACAATCCAGACATGTTCTTTACTCATTTTTTTTTCAGATTGAAAGGTCAAATGACCTACATAATACCCAGGAACATAATCAGTGGATCGATTTTACCTATATGAAAATAGATTGTTTTAGTATTCTCCATATTTAATACTCCACTATCTCTACTGTAACTCTTCTTACAACACTGCAGAAGGACAGGTACGGTTACTCTACATTGGAGTTCTTTAGTAGCTAATCTCAGTATTTGTTACTGCAGCCTTCAAAGAAAGAAAGAGACTATAATTTATCTTCTTAACCTACATCAAAACCTTCCAAAACAGAAAGAATGAAATTACATTTTTAACACAGCATCAATAAGCAGAAAACTCCTATCCATCTTGAAATTGATGCTTCCATTCTCCAGCAACTGTACCATTACAGTCTAGGTAAACAACAGAAACATTAATACAAAATACAGTACTTGACTGTAAGGAAAGCATTTCAAAATTATGTACAAATGTATCTCAAAGGGCACACTGATAATATATATGTATGGTTAAAATGAACTGTACTCTGATATGTTAACCAGAAACAGAAAATCAATAGCTATGTTTTTACTTTTCAGTCTAAAGAAAAACACATGCTGACTGAATATTTAGAATGCTTGACTGAACACTCAGAGTGTTTGATTAGATATTTTTACACGCTTGATTTCAATATTGAATATATTCAGGGTGAAATTGCACATGGATGTAAGGAATCTAGAACTGCAAAGATCCCTTTGATCAACATTACTTTAGATAGATAGATAGATAGATAGATAGATAGATAGCTAGATAGCTAGATAGATACTCATTTTTTAAATATGAACACCTAGATATTTAACATTTGATATCACCTCTCATTAGCTCTTGGAAGTGTTGAAGATGTTTTGATGCTGTGTTTGTTGATAGTCGTTTGGTTTGGGTTTTCTGAATTGCTGGGGGGGGTTTCTGTGCCAGCTGGAGAATTTTAAAATACCTAATCAGATATGAGAATGTTGTATTTAAAATATGCAGGTACTGGAATCAAGCTATGTTTTCCCTGGTACCAGGGCTGGCGCTTCCATTTAGGCAACCTAGGCAGTCACCTAGGACACCAGGATTTGAGAGGGTGGCATTTTGCGGCCCTCGGCGGCAATTCGGCGGCGGGGGTCCTTCCGCGCTCCAGGTCTTCGGTGGCAATTCTGCGGTGGGTCCTTCACTCGCTCCGAGACCCACTGCTGAAGTGCCCCAAAGACCTGGAGCGCGGAAGGACCCCCCCGCTGCCGAATTGCCGCCAACCAGGAGCGCAGAAGGACCCCCGCCTAGAGCGCCAAAAACCCTGGCGCCGCTCCTGCCTGGTACATATTAGAGGGGTAGAAAATCTCACTACACATTAGTAAATACCCAATTAACTATTAGTGTCACTAGTTTAGCAAAAGTGACAGTTTCTTATGTAGATTTCTAGTTCCGGGATGAGGAAAGGGTGGCATGTGAACAACACACTTAAACCTGTGGATATGAATTCTGTAAACACCAAATAGGGCCACATCAAAAGCCCACTAACGTCAAAGGGAGGCTTTCCGTTGACTTCAGTGGACTTTGGATCAAGACCTGAGAACTCTGGTCTTTACAGATATTAAGTTTTAGCTAATACCCTGTGTCATAAACAGATAGCTAAGGGTTAATGTCTCTTTCACCTGTAAAGGGTTAACAAACAGTGACCTGCAACACCTGACCAGAGGACCAATCAGGAAACAAGATACTTTCAAATCTCGGTGGATCGGATAGCTTTGTTTGTGGGTTTTGGGGTTTTGCTTTGTTCTCTCTGAGTCCTGGAAGGACTAAAGGTGCAACCAGGTTTCTGCCATATCTCCCTGCTACAGTCTTCTTATATATTCAGAATAGTGAGTATAGAGTAGAAAGGCGGTAATAGTCTTTTGATTGTTTCTGTATTTGCAACTTGTGTATCTGGCTGGTAAGAGTTTTTGGTGTATTGGCTGGAAAATATTTTAAAATTGTATTTCTGTTGGGAAGGCTTTTTCTTCATTGTCTATAAGCTGAAAGACCCTTGTAATATTTACCATCGTAGCATTACAGAGATACTTTTACTTTTTTTTTCTCTT
Organism: Chelonoidis abingdonii; assembly: GCF_003597395.2. Taxonomy (NCBI): domain Eukaryota; kingdom Metazoa; phylum Chordata; order Testudines; family Testudinidae; genus Chelonoidis; species Chelonoidis abingdonii. Next base: position 40,556,064 of record NC_133783.1, read on the forward strand.
TCTTTTTATAAAGTTTTGCTTTTTAAGACCTGTTTGATTTTTCCCTAGTTGAGGCTCAAGGGAATTGAGTCTGTATCTCACCAGGGAATTGGTGGGAGAAGGGAAAGAAAAATTTCCTCTTTGTTAGATTCACGGAGCTTGAATCTGTATTGCCTCTGGGTGAGGTGGAAAGCTCTGTTTTAAGATTCAAGGAGTTGAATCCAGTGATCTTTCTAGGTAACCCAGGAGGGGAAAGCCTAGGAGAGGCACTAGTGAGGGAAAGAGTTTACTTTCCTGGTATTAAGATCCAGGGGGTCTGGATCTTGGGAGTCCCCAGGAAGGTTTTGGGAGACCAGAGTTTATCAGGTACGTCAGAATCCTGATTGGTGGCAGCATATCAGATCTAAGCTGGTAATTAAGCTTAGAGGACTTCATGCGAGTACCTCATTTTTGGACTCTAAGGTTCAGATTGAGGAAAGTATACTATGACACCCTGTGCACACTGTTGTTTAAAAAAAAACATATTTTAAAAAGGGGATCATAAAAATCTTAGTTATATAAAGAACCAGAAAATAAAAACCTTTCCTATCCCAACATATCCATTACCGCAGCATAGCTTCCATCTTTCCTGGGATGGAGGGGAAGGAGTCAGCCTTTTGCCCCAGGAAGGGGCCCCAGCCATGAGCAGTCAATACACAGGAACTAAAGAAATGTTATGTGATTAAGGGGCACCTGACTACGTGAGGAGACAGTATAAAGCAGTACTTTAGGCTCAGTCAGGGGGAAACAGGGACTGGGAAGGGGTGGCCTATAGAGTCTAATAAAATGACAGCTGTCTGCAATACAGCAGCAGCCAATGGTCCAGTGTGCCTCTGGAGGCACCATTGTGAAGCACTGAGGAAGGGCCAGATGGACTTGAGGAGCTCTGATACAAGGGTGAAATGTTGTATGTTAATAAAACCAGCCTCCCAGAAGGGAAGATTTTCACTTGAAGCTATTATTTTGTGGTGTATAATTACCAAAGAGGCACAGCGATGCACCTAAGATGGGAAGGGTAGAGTGACCCTTTTACATGAAGCAGTTAACTAATACCAAGTGGTGTGCTGAATGTCTCAAAAATATACTTCCACAACATAAGTGAAACAAATGCTAATAATCTCATTTAAGAGCATGAGCAGGAAACCATTGCGTCCCTGTTTATAGTATTTTCTATTATTCTTACAGCTTTACTTGCTTATGTAAGCACTCTTCTAAGAGCAGTAATAAACGAAAAAAGTGCTTAACTAATTGTCTTATTATTCACTTTCCTAAAACTTGCTAATATTAAGCAGCACTTCATAAAAATAGCCTAAGAGCAGAGAGAGCCATTATTTATAATATCTTTGGTAATTTAAAATTATTTTAAGTGGGAAAGTCAACATTGGAATAGTAAAGAAAAAGTCAGCCAGCCATTGCTAACTTTAATGAAGTAATTTACAGTAAGGTTATATCTACACTATGAACTAAGGGTGTGATTCTCCTGCTCATGTACAAATACTCACACTAGCTCTCATCAAGCTTATGTGAATATAAATAGCAGTGAAGCCATGGTAGCTTGGATAACAGCAGTGAAGTCATGGCGAAACCAGAGGGTATGTACTCAGTGCAGGTAAGCTGTGCTTCCGCTACAACTACCTGTGCTACCACAGCTGCACTGCTATTTGTACTCATGCTAGGTTGACGAGAACTAGTGCAAGTATGTGTACCTGAGCAGGGAATTACACCTCTAGTTCATAGTGTAGACATAGCAGAAGAAATGAAAGAGTGTCAGTGTAGATATTTTCTCATCACACTGCCTCTAAATATTCAGGTACCGATATGTCTTTGAAATTAGTAATTTATTATTCTGTTCTATCCAGGTTCTTATCACCATAGCATCTGAGTGTCTTCCAGTAATGCATTAAGAGATGTAGCTTACATCTTGTTGTGTGATTCATTCTGGGACTATTTCAATTTGGAGAGAGAGCTAATGAATAGATTAACTGTGTCTGGGGAGCCATCACTGACTCTGAAGGCTTTAAAATAATGATACCTCAAAAGAGGTGGGGGGGGTGACTTGACCCAGGAAGGAAGCAGAGAGAACATGCCTGACTAGATCTGAAGCAAAGCTGGCCATTATCACAGTTATCAGACAGAGAGGAACAGTTTAACAACATAGCATCATCTATTACAGAATCCTGCCTGGTAAAAACAACAACTTACTGCAGCAAACCATATACACCTCTACCTCGATATAACACGACTTGATATAACATGAATTTGGATACAACATGGTAAAGCAGTGCTCCGGGGGGCAGGTCTGTGCACTCCGATGGATCAAAGCAAGTTCGATATAAACACGGTTTCACCTATAACGCGTTAAGATTTTTTGGCTCTCGAGGACAGTGTTATATCGAGGTAGAGGTGTATAATCCATCCTCCCCTAGAAAAGAAATATGGCAGATCTTTAACAAAGTCTCATAGATCCACTGAAGTCAGTGAAGTTTGAATCAGTTGAGAATCCGCCCCATGGATGGTATGGCTTCATATGTTTTCCAACCTTTAATGCCTAACATTCTCTGGTAAAGCAAAGGTATACATATCTTTTAGGATGTCATCTCTGCAAACACAAGGTTCCAAAAAACATTGGGTTTGTAAAGTTATAAGGTGGTGGCAATTTGAACCTCTGTTGCATTGCTTGAAGACTGCAGTCTTTAAACAGTCCTGGCCCTGGTATTGGGAGGTACATCCATGACTTCCTCCCTGGAGGCAATGGTTTCACTTTCTCAGGGCTCTTCTGGCACTACCTCTCCAGCTGGGCCACTAAGTAGTTCAGATCCCCTTCTGGGGGTTTATCGCTGTTCAATTGTAGTCCACTTCCCCAGTGGCCTGGGGAGGATCCAGGCCCACCAACTACTCCAGGTCCCAGCCCAGGGACCCAAAGAATAGCAGCCACATGCCACCGTGTCTCTCTAGCTAAACTGCCTTAGTTCTCTGAGCCAATTCTCCACGGCTTCAACCTTCACCGATGCCTCACCCTTAGCTCAGCGCTGTTCTGTAGTCAGGCCTGGCAGCCAGGCAGGAGCTCTTTCTCACTCCCCTAATCCCTGCCAGCACTGAGCTGTCTGTGGTGCTGCAGTTCCCTTTGGCTAGCCAGAAGCACCATTCACACTCCTCTGGCTCCAGCAATGAAATGTCTGGCTCTGGATCTGCAGCTCCTTTTTATATGGCCCTTCTGTTTGGTTGCTTCATGCAGCCTCTCTGATTGGCTAGCTCTTTTCATCCTCCTCCTGATTGGCTGCTTCCTGCACAGTCTCTCTAGGTTGCTTGGAGGATTTCGGTTCACTGCTCCTTTCCTGGGACAGGTCTGACAGGACCCTGAGACCTCCAGCAGGGGACCTCTGGGCTTCATACACACCATCACAGACATATATTAAAACAGAGAAGCATCTGAAGGAAATGAAGCACACTTTGCTGAAAGCAAACTGGCATTATCTAGACTGCATTGGAAAGATGCCTGCAGTGGCAGTCAAGCCACAGGGCATTTCAGGCAGTAAGATAAATGAGCAACCCAAGAGGTAAGAAAGGAACAACAGGGAATAAAAGGCTACAGTGTCAAGGAAAAAATATATTTTAAATAAATTGTTCTATAGATAGCATTGTATGAAATATGAAAAGTTATTTAAATTGTGTACAGAAAAGATGAGTCATTCTGAATAACTATAACTTTTAAAAGAGAGGTAATGGGAGAGTGAGCATTGTTGAGAAGTTACAGGTTGTGGACAAATCGATCTAATTTAATGAACACGCTATTCAGTGCACTACCATAACTTGAAATGAACCAAAATACCTTCTAACTCCTTTGTTCTCAGTGTGCTGATGATCTCTCGCTCTTCCTGCTGTGCATTTTTCTTTTGCATTTGTTTTTCTCCTGCTTCAGCACATTACCTATAATATTACCACAGTTCAATTTAATCCTGACTCTAATGCATTCCATAGTTTTATAAAAAGATTGGCATGTTTTTGTTCTGTTTTTACTAATATAAACTATGGAACAAATTAAAAATTAATACTACACATGCCCCTTCAATAAATCTGTTTGATCAAATTAGGATAAAATATCAACAAATTGAATACTTGGCCAAAGATTCACACTAACAATGTAGAGAGTGCATAATGTTGGGGAAAAAAAAATATCTACTGATTTCAGGTTTACAAACATCCCCTCCTGTAACTCTTACTTGAGTAGGCTCACTCACATGAATAAGTTTCACTCATCTTAGACAAGGTCTACACTAAAGAGTTAGGTCAACCCAGTTCTGTTGCTCAACTATCCACACCCTTGAGAAATGTAGTTAAGCCAACCTAACCCCTGACGTAGACAACACTAGGTCGACATAAGAATTCTTCCATTGACCTAGCTACCACCCACTGTGGAGGTGGATTAACTCAAGTGATGGGGGGAGTGTAGTGAGTGCCTACACTTGAAGCAATACAGCCACACTGCTACAGCAGTTTAAATCTAGACAGAGCCCAAGTAAGAACTGCAAAATCATTGAGCTAAGGCAGCACACCTACATTAAAAGCCATGGGAAGGATTTTGGGGGAGAAAATAGCCACAAGGAATCCTTCATGGAGATTCTCCCAAATCGTCCTGCCCCCCATTAGAATAGGCCATAGAGACAGACCCCAAAACTTAGTTATTCATGCCACTGCACTGGTAGGATCAATATTATTGAGACACTGAGCTATGCAACAACAGCATATTGAAAGCACCACACCACATCACCTTACTAATCCTTAAACAGTAAGATCGTCACAGCAGGAATTGCATCTACCTCTGTATGTTCAACAAGGCTGTGATTTTCATTGGGACCTATGCGTACAACTGTAATAACTGTCAATTACAAGCTATCCTGCTGGCCTCTTATTTACATTGCATAAGAAGACAGACAAAATGGAACTCTGAGATACTCAGCACATACTTTTCGAGTGCTCTAATATAAAAATAAGCAGTCACTGAAAGGTGACTCCATATAACCCAGCTATAAACCACAAACATGTCAACATCCCTCCTGAGCACAATGAAACCAAGGGCAGTGAAAAGTATCAGCAGAGACACATCATCTTTCCCTGGCTATTGCTAGGAGGAGATCAGCAGCCAATGCCAGTGGTGCAATTTTTGTCCCATACCATATCTATAATCAGACTGATTAGAGTCAAGGGATCTGAGGACTCTAGGTATTAGCAGCCATTCACATGTTTACACACTTTAAGAAATGGGAAAGAGAAGGTGTTAAAAGACAACCCAATAGTCTTGAAGAGCCTAAAGCAATTTGGAAGGTTCTAACATCTTTAAGTCATTTTATATGCCCGAGGCATCCCACAATATGTTCTGAAGGTGGTTATGTATTACACATCTATATCCAATAAAGCATCAGAAAAACTAAGAGACTGTGGTCAGATATAGTTCAGTAATATATAACAAAAGGGAGAAAAGAGTCAGGGCAACACCTACTGAGAGGTATGGATGATGCCCTAATCCTATCCTAGAAATCGTTCTACTGAGTAGCACTGACAGAAGCATTTTAACAGGATGGATTCCTTTTCTGAAGATATAAATTCAATGCTATTTAGGGCTGCTCATGAGAAATATGTGAATAATGTTTGATAGATTAAAATGACAGCATATGTGAAAATGCCCTGATCCCCCTCTTAGCAGCCCAATATTCTCCATTTATATTTTGCGAACAGTAACCTTGGGCATTTGCCAGTAAGCAAGTAAGAAACTCATCCAAATGTATGAAGAACTGCATTTACTGGGGGGAAAAAATAAAAACAACCCTTTTGAGACTTTTCCAAAGAAGCCATACAGCCCTGGTTTAGAAAGCACTGCAGAAATGGATGTTCACAGATAATCTATCAAAGCATTACACACCTCCCAAAGCATTAAGCTAGTCTGATTTTTAGTACTCCACCTTTAATCCTGTGAATGAAGAATAACTCATTTTAATTATAAAAAAGGAAGGGGATCTTTTACCCCATTTCACCAAGGCCTTCAACATCTATGGAATGTGACTTTGGAAAAGTCATAGTTCTATGTGCTCCATTGTGTTGACTATCAGTACAAAGTGATCTTGTTGAAAAGACAAGTAGTAAATAATACAAGCAATTTAGCAACTATATGAAGGGAAGTATTCCAGGTCCTTAGAGAAGTGAAAAATTGATGTGAAATTATTGGCTTTTTATCTATGCAGCTTTTAAAAATCTTGCTTTGATGTGCATTAGAGTGCATCTAGGATATCACAGTGCTAAGGTAGGTAGGGCTTTTTAAGGCAGCTAGCTAATCAGGACTGTGGCAAAACCTATTATACACTGACTATAATACTAACCCTGCACCAAAATACTCTGAGATAGCTATACAATTAAATCATTTTCCAGAAGCGTAATGTGTATTAAGACAGCAGCAAGTTAAATATTAGATACCGATGGCTAAATTAAAATTTTATTGCAACTCTCTATGGTGATGACACAAGCTTACTACACGTTAGTATACAATACAGATGCAATGACATATGATACCTCATAGGTGGGTCTCCTGGTTTGCCATTGTCATAAGGTATATTTCCCAAATCTGAACCTTAGTGTCCAAAATTTGGGTACCTGCATGAAACCTCTAAGCTTAATTACCAGCTTAGATCTGATAGCCTGCCACCACCCAAAAATATAGTGTTTTGGGGCACTCTGACCTCTCCAACCTTCCCTGGGGACCCCAAGAACCCAAATCCCTTGGATTCTTAAAACAAGGAGAAATAAACCATTCCCCCTTCCCCCCCCCCCAGACTTTCCCTGAGAGAGACAGTATTCCTGGCACAGAGAGAAATTAGCCTCTCTCTCCCCCTTCCCTCCTCCCCCACCAGTCCTGGTGTTTACACCCACTCTCCTGGGATAAAACAAGGGAAACAAGGAAAGATCAATCAGGTTCTCTAAAAGAAATCTTTTAATAAAAGAAAGGAAAAAGTAAAGAATTATCTCTGTAACTTCAAGATGTAAATATTACAGGGTCCTATAGTTTACAGACAAAGGAAGAAACCCTTCCTCCAGTACCAATACAAATCAAAATATTCCCAGCAATTACACATATAAAAGTTAACCAGCCAGATCCACATGTGCAAATAGAGTAAAACAAACAATTAAAAAGCCTAAATCGCCTGTTCTACTTACTATTTGAACAGAACTTTAGAGAGCCTGTAGTAATGTCTGGTCCCTCTCATACCCCCGAGAAAAGACACACACACAGAACAAAGGACCCACACCCAAAACTTCCCTCCACACAGGGTTGAAAGTATCTTGTCTCCTGATTGGTCCTCTGGTCAGGTGTTTAGTTCCCTGTTTGTTAACCCTTTACAGGTGAAAAAGACATTAACCCTTAGCTATCTGTTTATGACAGCCATAATTCTGAGACCACTTCAGACACCAAAGAATGCAGAACCAGCTGAAAAAGGAAACTAAAACCAAGAAGCAATGGGATTTCTTTCTTCTCCTCTTGCTCTGCTCTTTTAAAACTCTGTCTGTATTGGTGACCAGCTAACAAATGTTAATAAAATGTCATCAAGAACAAAATGGAATGGCGGGGAGGCAAATAGAATAGGGAGCAGAGAAGAGATGAAGAGAGGAAAGAATGTGTGAGGGAGAAAATACAGTGAATGTGGAAAAGAAATGACTGGGGAGGAGGAGAGAGTCTAATAATTAGTAACATTTCCTCTGTAGTGCATATGTAAGTAGGGACTACTACTATATACGTCTATACGCCTGGCCAGACCTAACTCTTACTAGAAGGACAACAGAAAAAGGCCCATTATTAGAGAGATTAGAAACCCTAAGTTCTGTATAAAAGAGGATTACACAGACTTTGTTGAAAGGAAATTTCTCCCTTTCCACTCACATTCAGCAAGCAATGAAACTCTTTGTTGAGTGTGACATTTCTTACAGAAAGTTTTACCTATAGATGTGATATTCAGAACATCCAAAGTGACTTCTCACCATGCCTTGAAACACATCTAAATCAAATCACCAAGCTCTGGCTGCTGTATTCCTGTTTCTACAGTAATATTTTACTCCAAAAGAGCCCATAAAATTTACTTGTAAAAACAAGTGTGCTCACCTCACCATAGTCTCAGCTCCTTTTAATACATAGTTGCTAACCACCACGCAATCCCTCTTTTATTTAAAATTCTGATATCTACCCTGCCTCATTTCCTTATGACAGAGCTCTAGATTTTTTTTCTCCTAGGAATGTTCCTTTGCTCCTTTGTTTTCCTCCCTTCCCTATTTCTGAACTTCACAACTTTTTCCAAGTCTTTACTTCTCTCCTTCTTCCACCAGGCAGTATAACAATGTGCCATTGAAGGGCCGCAAATCAAAAGCTAAAAGCAAAAGCTAAAAGCAAAACGCCCTCCATACCCCAGAGCGCAGAATTTCCACTACATATCTGACATGTCATAATAATAGAGAGACCCTAAAAACTTACTCAACTAGAACTATGGTCAGCACTCACACACTTGTAGATAAGCTTTGCTTTGCTCTTTGATGCTGATTGAGTGCATCTGACTGTGTTAAATAGGTGAAAAAGAGAGAGACTGCTTCTGGCAATTTACTGAACCCCTTCAGTTTGGTCATACAGAAAAGCAGCAGCAAGGTTCTCCTTGCGGAGTTTCTTCTGAACTCTTCTCATTAATTGGCTGGAAGTGGAGCCAGGGGGAGAAAGTCTATTGTTCCCCCATTGAAGTAATAAGAAGGTCTTTCCCTAAACCAATGGAACTTGGGAATCCACTGACCAAACAGGGCCATCCACACCGACTAGTGTGTCTACACTGGCTCTTGAAGCCCCTGCCCATCCTCTGACTCTCAGTGGAGTTATACTACAAAGGAATCTTGTAGAGTTGGCTGCTACAAGATCCCACCCTTAAAAGGCAATGTAATTGTGGGCAAAAGATAATACACCCCCAGGGTTTGCAACCCTTCCTGCATGTAGATGCCAAGGAGAGCATTCCCAGGAACATGCTAGATGGGTTGAGAGATCCACGTGTGAATCTGGTGGGAACTGTTAGGCCCTTACACATTTAGGGCTTGTGTACCTTTTCTTTTGCCTCTTTTAATTTCTAAATGTCTATTTTAAACAAATTTGCACGTTGTTGAATTGAGGTTGGCACCTCCTCTAGATTCACCTCCCAGGAGCTGGAAAGCACAGTCACTACTGAGTCCACAAAAGATGAAGTTTTTCTGCTTTGAGAAGAAAAGGATCCTCTCAATCCCAGGCTTACCTCCTCCTTCCACTCTTTTACAGGTGTCAGGCTTTTTGATTGGGTGTTGTAGCTCTCCATTGAAGATGATTCTTTCCAGGAGCTGTACCCTGTGGGAACTGATGATGTAGTATAACTCCAGCAACAAAACAGAATCTGTACTTTGTAAAAAAAGGTAATGGTTTCTTATATTGGGTATAAAAGAAAATTCCACAGTGCGTAGAACAAAAAAATTAAAAACAACAAAATAGACTGCCAGAGACTCCATGAGTATAAACCTCCTTACTGATTCCAATAGAGCTGCACTGATTTACACCAGGTGACAGGCAGGACCGAACTATCTATTCATTCTATGTCACTTAAGTTAGTTATATATCAAGGTCACTTTCAAGTACTGTATATTCACTGTTGTATACTCCATTTTACAAAAGAATAACTGCTTGTACATACATTCTTTGTTTGCAGTGCTATATTTTAATCGTCATTTCAAGAGAGTATTAAAATTCAGAGTAAAAAAGACTAAAATGTCATTGTTTACTGTATTAATTATACGAGAAGCTTTTTCATCTTCTTTTCCTTATTTCCCCACAGACAGAAATGTTCTATATAGATCTTTATTTGCTATTACTTTAAAAACAGATTCCCACAGCTTCACCATGGACTTCAGTAGAATCCTCAATTTCTAACATCAACATAAAATTTGCTTTTGTTTAAAAAAAAACAGGATTCAATTTTATTTTCACAGTGGCTAAACAAAACATTGTCTTGCACGGTAGGCACCAAAATGGCAGACACTAAAAGGCAGCAAGACCTAGTGAGTGTTAAACCTGGCTTTTAGTTTGTTTTTCACTTTTTCATTTTCCTTTCTGATCATTAATAAAAATGAGGGCCTCTGATCCTGTAAGATACAAGGCATGGTCAGACCCCTCAGATCTATATGGAGACCCACTGATTTCAATGTGGGCATATAGCCAACCATACAGAGAAACTGGGAGTACCAGGGTCTTATTGATCAAAGGGAAATAGTAAAGGCAAAATTCAGAGGAATTTAAAAAAAAAATAGTCTGTCAAGTAGATCACCTCAATCCACTTTGGTTACTGTATTTGAAAAAAACATATACCTGCCAAGTCTTGCTAAAAACAGTATGGATGGTCTTTAGCAGCTTTGAAAATAAGAATCTACAGAAGAAATCCACAAGCAACGCATGCAGCCCCTGTTGAAACCTCAGTATTAACTTTACATTCTGGTCACATTCCCATTTTATACTTCAGGCAAATATTTATCTTCTCTCTCTCATTTTTGTCCTAGTTTAGGATTGTATTCTTAACTGATGTTTTTTTTTCCAGAGGACACGCTTGCTACTCTCCTTTACTTATTGAAGTTAAGTTTATTTTTATATAGCTGCAGTCATTTACGTGGCAGCTCAGCTTTCTGTTTACTTCCAGTTACAATATCTATATTCTGTACACATACTTGGTCTCCATCCTTATACTGTAGCCCTCATCAGTGTATTTTATTATTTTTAACAGAACTTAATGATACAAATTTCACATCATTTTGTCGATCAATATTACAGTGACATTATTTAGGCTGTTTATGCTCTTAATGTAAAGCTAAATACTATAAGAACTGTATACAATCTTTAATGTTATTGTCCCTTCTCTCCCCGCCCTCCCCCCGTCAGCAGTAGCACTGGGCCGCTGACGGGGAGGGGGGAGAGGGCACAGCAACGTTAAAGTGCTGCTGCAGCAAAGTACTCTGAGCGCTTTAAGGTCCCTACCCCTTACCCCCCCTGCCCCCCAAGTAGACACTGCGGCTTGGGCTGGATCTTGGGCTCTGAAACCTGCCATCTGCACTGCTATTTTTAGAGTGCTAGCGTGAGCCTGCTAGCAAAAGTCTGTGGATCTGGTTTAGGAGGTTTGCTCCCAGATGCAGTATAGACATATTCTTGTTGGTTTCAGTATTTAATAGCGGATATGATTAATCTGCAGGGTCTTCTCTCTTCCTTTATGTTCTCATCTATAATCTGAACACCATGGGCCAGACATTGGGCTTCTTTCAAGAGCTAGAGATAATGAATGCTGACCTGGCCCATATGCGATAAATGAGCATTTTCCAGCAAACCCATTATCCTCCTTTATTCTGACCTCCAAAGCAACCAACCCATTCCTCTTCATCCTGTCTCCATCCTACTTTTACTGAAAGACAGTATTTCCCATTCACAGTGCCTCAGTGGAACTGCCCTGGCTAAGTACTATACATATTGAAACTCTGAGAAAGGGAGATCTTTACAGACCATGCAGAACTGATTTTTAACAGTGAAATGGAGGAAATTGTGTAATGGGGAGCAGTAGTCTCTAAAGTCAGGAAAAATATTCTGCAAGAAACCTAGCTATTTTTTGAGTCCTGTGAAGAATGGGAAAACTTGTGATAAGCACATAGCCCTATAAAACAACATATACAATAATAATATAGATTTTGGTAACCAGCATTATGTAGTGACTATCTAGAATGCCATGACTATCTAATATGCTGTCTGCTCACTGATAAAATATTGAGCTTGTTTACACATTCAGAACTGTCACCCTTCACATGCAGCATGCTGATCTTTGTCAGATGCAAGAGTAGGTCTGTGCTTACACACAATTCCCTCAAAGGCAACATCAAAGGCACCATTTCCCAGACTGCTTTTTATTTTTGTTGACTCTATTGATTTTGTGCCAGAGTTTAGTAGGATTCCGTTTTAATTGATAGTCTTGTAAGTTCCATCCCTGGTTTAAATTATTAATGAGCACCATGTCTCAGTTTATCTGTTTGCAGCACTCTACTGTCTCAAAAGTAATTGGCTTCAATATATAACACCTGAACATTTGAACAAAGCATGTGAAATATTTGTCTGCTGTGGCAGACTAAGAGATTTTGGCACATTTGAGGTCCTACAGTCCAGGGTCTTTGAGTGCTACTATAAACACAGTTTTGAGAGGTTTATAACGTATCCATAAAAATTCTCAGTTGGCCAAACTCTGACACAAAGTCTTGAGCTAGGAATGATTATTGTTTGTATTCTTTTTGTTTTAAATCAAAGTATTTCAATTTGACAGTGTTTCACTTGCCAGAATACAAATGAAACAAAAAAATCCCAGAATGTTATTCAGATGCTTTTGTGTCTTCTTATAACTTAACTTGGGAAAAAATTGATTGTTCAGTAATGTGGACATTACCTTGTGTTACATATGTGGTAGTGATACCCATATGACAAACTCCAAAATAAGTAATAAATTACATTTATCTTGTGCCTTTGACTCTCACTTGAACTCCACCCACAGTAATTTATCTCTGCTGGAACTACTTCTAACAATACAAATCTTTCAGTGGCTTCCAAACTGACTTTTTTAAAAAGCATTTGCTACAAATGTGCTTCTTTCTTTTCCCTAAACATAGAATCCTGGGCCTAAGGTTTAGGATGGCAGTATTCAATTCTGGCCCATTTTTTAAAGTTATTTGATTTAGGAACTGGTGCTTTTTTTATACCTGAAGAGGAACTTCAATGTAAAAATATGTGCACTGTTTCTTTAAGACTAACAGGAAGTCAGGCACAAGCAGAACTGCTTATATGGATTTCAGAGTAGCTGCCATGTTAGTCTGTATTTGCAGAAAGAACAGTCTATTGGTTCCAGTCTATCCATCCGATGAAGTGGGCTGTAGCCCACGAAAGCTTATGCTCAAATAAATTTAAGTTGCCGCAAGTACTCCTGTTCTTTTTGCTTATATGGAGAAGGTACACTGCAGCAGAGGAAAGTAGGCCCCCTTTAGGGAGAATACTGTTTTACTAGAAGTTCCTTGCTCCGTGTTAGAAGGAAACAACCATTTCTGTAGCTCTTTGCTATTGTCACATGACATGTCAGAAGCTGACCCATTTTGAGCCAATATAAATAAGAGGAAAAGAAAATGGCAAAGGTCAATCATCTGAAAAGCATTGTTTGCTAAGTCTTTGGGATTTCCTAAGTGGAAGGAGCACCTTACCACATTCTAAAGACTCTTAACATAAAGAGCATTCAAGTGCAGCCCAAAGTCATCAACTCATGCATTGGGAAGGAAAGCTGAAAATACTCATAAATCATATGGCTTTACCGAGAAAATGTTGAAAATAATTACTATATCTTTCTTTAAAAGTTTGATGAGCATTTCTTTCTAAAAAGAAATATAATATATGAATTGATGTACTTTTAAAAAAGACTATGCATAGATGACCAGAGAAATGCATAGAAGACCAGAGGAAGTATTCATACTGATCCTATGGCCAGGATACTGAACTACATGGACCAGCGATATGATCCAATCTGGCAAATCATATATTCTTACATTCCTATATCAGAACTATTGCATATATTGAGTACTATAAAATCTTGGAGCAAATTCATATCTTACCCGTAATTATAACACTGCTTTTTGAAGTTCTTAAGAGAGACTGTTTTAAAAATACATGAGAGTATGCTTTTGAGGATCTAAAGAATCTATTGACTGCCTCTCCAGTAGTGGCATTTTGTAATGCTTCCAAGCCTATGGCTGTTTTAGCACATGCTAGCAGCAGCTATGGCAAGGATGGGCAAACTACAGCCTGGGCGCCACATCTGGCCCCTCAGACATTTTAATCTGGCCCTTGAGCTCCCACCGGGGAGCAGGGTCCAGGGCCTGACCTGCTCTGGCACTCCATCAGGGAAGCAGGGTCAGGGGCTTGCCCCACTCTGCACATGCCATGGCTCTCCGCAGGTCCCGGAAGCAGCAGCATGTCCCGCTCAGGATCCTACGCATAGGGGCAGCCAGGGGGCTCTGCACGCTACTGCTACAGCTTCCATTGGCCTGGAAACTTGGCCAATGGGAGCTGCAGGGGTGGTGCTTGTGGATGGGGCAGTGCACAGCACCACCCGTCTGCCCCTCTATGTAGGAGCTGGATGGGGGACATGCTGCTGCTTCCAGGAGCTGATTGAGGTACGCACCACCTGGAACCTGCACCCCTGACCCTCTCCCATGCCCCAACCCCCAGCCTTGATCCCCCTCCTGCCCTCCAAACCCTTGACCCCAGCCCAGAGCATCCTTCTGAATCCCCAAAGCCTCATCCTCAGCCCCACTCCACAGCCCACACCCCCAACTGGAGACCTCACCCCTCCTGCACCCCAACCCCCAATTTTGTGAGTATTCATGGCCTACCATACAGTTTCCATGCCCAGATATGGCCCTCGGGCCAAAACGTTTGCACACCCCTGAGCTATGGCCTTAGTGGGGTGCTACTTGAGTTCCACAGAGATGTCTGGAAGCACATAGCATTGTTCTTTCAGATGGCCTTCAGACCAGAGCTATGCAAATAACTGATATTTCAGTGGCTGAATAGAAAAATTTGAAAAACATTTCATTTCATTTGGGGAGGATTTAACCTTTTATCAATACAACTGAAGAGAAATTGAAATAAAAGTAATTTCAAATCAAAACATTTAATTTTGAAAATGTTTTTAAAGCTTAGGTTCTTTATGGGGGGGATTGGGGCTCAAATAAAATAATTCAGAGAATCTGACACAAATTTGTAAAATGTTTCAGTCAAGCCTAATCTGAATTTTTCTGGGAAAAAAAATGTTTTGTCCAAAATATTTCACCAAAAATGTCGCTCTGCATCAGGCTCCAACGCTAGGTATACCCAAATAGAGAGAGAAAGTTTGATGAGTACATTTAAGATTTTCACAAGATATTTTCTGGCTCTGGATAATGTCAAGTTAATGACAGAATATAAATCATGCATACTAATGATGAGTAAAGACAAGGTGCCCCACAGATACTAGAAGTTAACACCTATTGCAAAATGTACATCAAGGAAGTCTTTTGTGGTGTCTGGCACCTTATTGAGGAGACTTTTGATCACCCATATTCTCCACAGGTGCAGAATGATATAGCAGTATGTAGAATCATAGAACATCAGGGTTGGAAGGGACCTCAGAAGGTCATCTAGTACAACCCCCTGCTCAAAACAAGACCAATCCCCAGGCAGATTCTTACCCCAGTCCCCTAAATGGCCCCCTCAAGGATTGAACTCACAACCCTAAGTTTAGCAGGCCAATGCTCAAACCACTGAGCTATCCCTCACTCCCTGTGGGTGACATTTTGGATGGCCTGCCAGAAATTAGAATTGATTAGAATTCTCACTAGGGCTCATACAACTGCAAACTACAGGTACAATTTCTTACTAGTGTCCCATTTTAGCCAAGTAACCTCTTGGCAATGAGAAGGGAACCCTCCAGCCTGGTGGTCTCATTACCTTCAGCAATCATTGTGGTCCCACAGTCCTCACAGGATGACCAGCAAGTACAGGGGTGCAAGGAGAGTGTACATTCAGAGAAAAAGAAATAAAAAGAAAAACAGTTCTAATGAATCTGTAGCTTTGCTGCTATCTGGAGTAAGTGTTCTGATTGAGGGAAAAATCCTTAAAACTAATTCTGCTGTTCCTTCAGGCCACAGAAGATCTTTGCAAGCATATCATCTGTGAAAACTGAGTCAGATGTGCTGAACTAATATAATTCACTCTGTGAAAATCATGCACATTCAAATTGGAATTCTAGTCTGAAGCTATATAGCTTTTTCAAGGCAAATATTGTGTAAAAAAAATAGTATAAACATTTTCAGAAACAATGATAAAATACGTTAGCCTGATATAATGTTACTGACCATTTTAAGCAATGCTTTTTTAAACTTCTCATTTTGTCATGTCTCTTCAACAGGACTTTGAGAATGCTATCATTTTAGAGTTCATTATTTAAGATAAATATTTCTGCAGAAACCTTACCCAATAAAGGGACATGAACTAGGAATAGAATTTCTTTGGATGCACTGAAAGTTCTCAATATACAGGAGGTACAAGACTTTGGCTACCAAACAAAAATGTGCAGGAGCAAAAACAGAGAACAAAAAAGCAGCAATTAATGCAGAAGGAGATTCTATCCGGTTACAAATTCCCCATCAGAGGAGTCCAGCACTTTGTTTTTTCCCCTGGGATCCCCTAAATCAAATGATCCTGTATGAAATACAGAAGTACATATATAATTTTTGGCCCAGACTAGGAAACCTCACCAAAAAATGTGCAGTTGTGTTCAATTTCAGTGCTTGATAATGGTTCAGGTTAGTTCTTATTTTATCTGAATTAATTTGCCTGGATATTTTACAGGCATTTTCTGTGTCTGAGTAACAGCCACTCTGCTACTCACCATTCCTTCTAAAAGGAGACAGGAAATTTCTTCCTAGCTAAATGGAACGGCTCCTTAAAATGTTGCAGATTCATGCACACCACATGCAGGTGGAGAACCTAGGCTGACAACTGCAGTCGACTTCTGGCTTGCAGTGATTGTCATTAAGTCATCACTTAGTAATACTTACCACACCAGTTCTCTGCTATCCTAGGTCTACATAAATATTATAGTATCTCAGATGACACTGTGTGTTAACCTCAAATAAACATCATGACAACCCACTGGTTTTCAGCCAATACAGCTTTCCTATCCTTATCCCACTCAGGGAAGTCTGCTCACCACAGAAGTACCTCAGTCAAGAGATCCCATAGGAAACAAGTGCTACATATACTAAAGAGGGTGTGACATTTTTGTGGTAGGCAGGTCTTAGAGCCCTCACTTATTGTTTTGGTTTAAAGTGATGAGAAACATAATTACGTGAATTACTAAAATCAAATGTAATCTATTTTCATTTCACTGGAAGTAATGAAGAGAGTAGGAGATTTGATAACCTTTAAAGCTCATTGATGTCTCATTGTTAAATTGTAAACCCTTTGGGGCAGGGACTGTCTTTTTGTTCTGTGTTTGTACACAGTGGGGTCCTGGTCCATGACTAGGGCTGTAGACACAATGGTAATTTAAATAATAGTATAAATTTTGAGATATATTCTGTTTAGAGAAATAATGCATCTTTGTAAGGCAATAGAATCCTTGCTGACCATGAGTTAGTCTCCCTGCAAAGTCATAACATAGGTTGCTGCTATGGAAATTATGATGTCACAACAATTTTATGACTTCAGATAAGAAACAATCAATAGGAGCTAAAGAAATCTTAAGAAATAAATGGCTGGTTTTCAGGCATACAATAAACAAAAAGAAGTATGGGCTGGATGAATGGACTATAAGGTGGAAAGAAAGCTGGCTAGATCATCGGGCTCAACGGGTAGTGATCAATGGCTCCATGTCTAGTTGGCAGCAAGTATCAAGAGGAGGTCCTGGGGCTGGTTTTGTTCAATATCTTCATTAATGGTCTGGAGGATGGCAAGTTTGCAGATGACACTAAACTGGGAGGAGTGGTAGATATGCTGGAGGGTAGGGATAGCATACAGAAGGACCTAGACAAATTAGAAGATTGGGCCAAAAGAAATCTAATGAGGTTCAACAAGGACAAGTGCAGAATCCCATGCACTGCTACAGACTAGGGGCCAAATGACTAGGAAGCAGTTCTGCAGAAAAGGACCTAGGGGTTAAAGTGGATGAGAAGCAGGATATCAGTCGACAGTGTGCCCTTGTTGCCAAGAAGGCTAATGGCATTTTGGGCTGTATAAGTATGGGCACTGCCAGCAGACTGAGGGATGTGATCATTCCCCTCTATTCAACATTGGTGAGGCCTCATCTGGAGTACTGTGTCCAGTTTTGGGCCCCACACTACAAGAAGAATATGGAAAAATTGGAAAGAATCCAGTGGAGGGAAACAAAAATGATTAGGGGCTGGAGCACATGATTTATAAGGAGAGGTTGAGGGAACTGGGATTATTTAGTCTGCAGAAGAGAAGAATGAAGGGGCGTTGATAGCTGCTTTCAACTACATGAAAGGGGGTTGCAAAGAGGATGGATCTAAACTGTTCTCAGTGGTATCAAATGACAGAACAAGGAGTAATGTGGTCTCAAGTTGCAGTGGGGGAGGTTTAAGTTGGATATTAGGAAAAACTTTTTCACTAGGAAGGTGGTGAAGCACTGGAATGGGTTACCTACGGAGGTGGTGGAATCTCCTTCCTTAGAGGTTTTTAAGGTCAGACTTGACGAAGCCCTGGCTGGGATGATTTGGTTGGGGACTGGTCCTCCTTTGAGCAGGGGGTTGGACTGGATGACCTCGTGAGGTCTCTTCCAACCCTGATATTCTATTATTCTATGAATAATATCCATTCCTTACTAATGCAATTGAGAGAAATAGAAACTCAAAGGGTAAGATCTAGGAAGCATATTTTCTAACCAGAATCATTTTTGTTCGGTGCTTTCTTGAATCTATTTAAAGTTCAAAATACTTAAAAAATGACTGAGCTGCTGGATAGTACAATTATTTAAATATATACAATTGTAAATTGTAAGTTCATGCACTATGAACATTAAATCTGATATTTACTTAGGTCTCTGGTAATTTATATTCTTTGGTTCTTCATTTTGTTTAGTGCCACATTTTGACAATTTTTTTTTAAAGTCTGGGCAATGTTTTAGTCTTTAACACCAAGTCGTGCTGTGTTAAGCTGGCTGTTAAAATCTAATTTAGTAAGCTCCTTAGAGTTCTGTAGCATGATCTTCTGACAAACTGATAAAAGATTATATAGAAGCTGTTTCTCTCTACATTCAAAGGAAGAGCTGAAGATCAAAATATATTAAGCAACAAGTCAGGTCATGATTCCTGCTGGTTATTTCTTGTATAAATGATCATGGAAATAAGACCCATATGATTTTATCTTTGTATCGATCGTAAATAATTTTCCTTTTGGTTCAATTTGGATGTCTTACCCAGTGTGTAGAAACACATATCAAAAATAAAAAGTAATTGGATAGTTGCTCTTCACTTCGCTGATTTAGGACTTTTCATTAGTCTTATTTTGGAAAACTCTGTTTTGAATACTTTTTTATATAGACAGTGACTTGTCTATTGCTGTCTAAAATTTACCATGTCATGTATTTAAAAAAGATTATAAAATGATTGCATGTTCAGAAAAGTTAGCCATATCAGAGCAGGCATCAATAACAAATTCCCTTTCAATCAGTTTTCTCTTTTATAAACAGAAACTACTCGAAGCAAGATAGATACCGTATTATTCAATATAAATATTACTATTGATCTGATTGGCTAGGCTTTCTGTACATATGCTTTTGTATATATTTTAATAGGCTAATTGTGAAAGCTTTATTCATGGTGGAGCAGGAGCAGGTGTTGAACAATTGGGCCATAAATGTTCTTTTGTTAGCAGTGAGAAAATAACAGCTCTGATACTGTACACTTATGAACATTTTTGCCTTTAATGGGAATTGGATCAGGCCCCTAGTAAATTCTCACCTAGTTTGTCTGCTTAGACCATATGTCTAGCCAGGGATTTGTCTTCCTTTATATCTCACTGCAACCAGGGAACAGAATGGAGATAAAAGATATCTACTCAGATACCTGTTGCCTTCTGTGTAGACCCAGGGTTTAGGAGAGAGAAACACTAAGATCTGCAAGGAGGTGAGCCATACTACCCTACCCCATTCCTGATGAGTAAGGTTAACATTCTGTCATGGGTATTTTTAGTAAAAGTCAGGGACAGGTTGAGGGCAATAAACAAAAATTTGTTTGTGACCTGTCCCTGACTTTTACTAAAAATACCCTGCAGGGGGAAGGACTAACGGTGGGAGCACTACTGGAGGGGTCGTTGCAGGCCACTGCTTTGGCCCCAGGGTTGGCCCTGGGACCCTGTTCCAACAGTCCCAAGGACCACTGTTCCGGCAGCTGCAGGGCTGGTCACTGGCTGCTGCTCCAACCCTGCCACTGTTCCTGAAGCAGGGGCTGACCCAGACGCTTCCCCCACACACACTGCTTCAGCACTGGGGCTGTTCCAGCCCTGTCACTGCAGAAGTCGCAGAGGTCCTGGAAAGTCTCAGAATCCGTGATCTCTGTGACAGAATCATACCCTTACTGTTGAGATATGAGTAAGAGGCTGTCTAGGCTATTCACACTCAGAGGATAATAAGGCCCTTAGTGTCCCAGGAAGAACAGGAGATACAGATGCATGCTTTTGTGGAAAAGCCTCTGTTGGCTGCCTTAACATTCAATATGAAAACATGGATATGACCGTAGCAAAATCAGCAACAACACTCAGGTGGTGAACAGCATCATTGTAGCTCTCCTGATCAGAGGCATGAGGACAGGATATTGTACACAGCTACACTTATTAAGATCAGAGATTTCAAAAGTGTTAAAAATTGATTTGCTTTCTGGATCTCAACCTCTCCATGCAGGCAAGACAAACAGATTTTTCTGTGCTCATATAGACAAGTTGCTAACCCTGCTACAATGCAAGATTTTTGTCATTCAGCTTCCCCATCTTAAGGGATAGAGGGAGAGAGAATTTTAAACTCTCCTCTGCTCCCTTGGCTGCTAGGTAGCCATGTCAGCGGTTTAGATGTACTTTTAGCATTTTGTCTGTTTTTATAGGGACAGTTCCAACTTTTGGGTCTTTTTCTTAGATAGGCTCCTATTACCCTCACACACACACACCCATTCCGATATTGCACATTTGCTGTCTGGTCACCCTAAATGTAACTGATGTTTTTCCTTTTAATGCAATACTATTTTTGAGGGAACGTGTCATCCTCATAAGTGCTTTTCCCCTCACTCTCTTCATAGGATCTCAAAGGGAAAAGCTAAAAGAACAAAGAGACAATGTGGGGGGGAGGGAAATGTAGCAATAACCTCTCCCAGCCACACCTAAAGAGGAAGCCATGAGAAGAAGAGGATTTCTTCTCTTTCCTTCCCACTTCACAGTCACCACTGGCTTCCACAACAACATGATAGGCAGTGTGTTCAACAAAACAACCTCTTCTTTAGGGTGATCTGATGTTCCTATTTTATAGGGACAGTCCCAATTTTGGGGCTTTTTCTTATATTACTCCCCACTCCCTGTCCCAATTTTTCACACTTGCTGTCTGGTCACCCTGTCTTTCCCAATCTAATGTTAAAATGACTGGAATCTGAAGCTAAAGAAATTCAGACTAGAAAAAAAGTGCAAATGCTTAGCACAGAGAGTAATTAACCATTGGAACAGCTTGCCTACAGATGAAACTGATTTGCCATCACTTGAAATCTTTAAATCGAGATTGTATGTCTTTCTAAATGATGTGCTGTAGCCCAACCAGAAGGTTACATGCTTGATGCTGAGTGAAATACTATTGCCTGTGTCACACAGGAAGTCAGACAAGATGATCATAATGGTCCCTTCTAGCATTACATTCCACTGATGTTTTTTAATCATCAATTCACTCTTTCAGTAAAATATATAATTGGCTTCATCCACTATTGAAGTTTGGTTACAAATTAAGGGCCAAAGCCTACACTCACCAAGTTCCCTTTACATTACTCTGGCACTTCAAAGAGAACATAACATTGTCCTAAAGGGATAGGTTGGAATTTCTTTTCCATAAAGGAATCCCAAGCTGGCAAAAAACAGATGTAGCCAGATCTATGAGACTCACTCTTGGTCCTCTCTAGCACAGAGGGTACGTTGGACTGAAATGGCTCTGGTGATCCTTGCAAATGTTAACATTCCCAAGGGGTCTATTAAAGTCGGCACAAATCAGAGCAGCCTTGAAGCTATTCCAGCTTACATCCTCAGTATCACAAGAAGGGCTAGAAAAGTGGTGTCTGCTGCACAGTGTTTAGAATAGAGTCACAATTCGCTAATCTAGGGGGAACAGTTAAAATAGTAGCATATCCTTTAAAAATAGCAGACGAAAATAGAGTATTGAGTATAAAAAGTTATTGGGAAGAGGTTCTCAAGAATAACAAACTGAGTCATGGAAAGATTGAGGTTTCACAAATTCTTTCCAAAGCAAACATTGGAATCCTTGGGTTTCCAAAATCTCGAAATTCTAAATAACATTTTTTTAAAAAAATGTTATGTGGATAAAGGAGCCAAAGCCTCCACTCCTCATCCATCAAAACTCAGAGTAACTTATGTTGAGGAATCCTGTTTGCTGAGATCATTCATCAGCAACCAGATGGTAGATGAGTATAAAGATTCTGACACTGTAGAAAATACTGAGACATGAAATGGATGTCACTTAACTTTCTGTCAGTGCAGTATTTACTGTGTACCCTATTTTCTGAAGTACTGTACTTTCCTCAGAAGTAGAAAGCTCCATTATATGTAACATAATTTGTCCCTAGGAGCATGAATTGTTCAACTTCAGATTTTCATAAGCTTTCCCCCAACAGGGTCGGGGGAGGGGGGGCGGGAATGGAGGTAGGGGGAGGACAAAACTTCTGCCACTAGCAAGAATGATTTCCTGTTTACAGGACAGGAATACTGCCAGAAGAGACAACTTCAGATCAAAATCATATTTCATTAATTACGATAATGCCTAAATGGAAGTGGAGGGAACTCTTATAATGCAATGCACTGGAGGTTATTTTTGCCTGTCTGAGCATGTGTGCACATTACCAAAGCAATTACAGCCTCTATCCAAATAGACACAATCTCAGCTATATGGGCCTGGTCTTGTAAACTCTTCATGCACAGAACTCCTGTTGTTTTCAGTGGAAGTTCTTTGCAAGGAGAGTTTAGTGGATTGAGATTTGACCATATATGTACTTACTGGATGAATAGATACAATGCTATACACAGATTTTTTGATTTGCTGTACAATTAAAAGAAAGTTAAAAATATTTTAAGATACACATCTCTTTCTGTGCTTTATCTTGGAAATGCCTCCATATGGCCCTGATCCTGTTGTTGGATCCACAAAAATAAACCCTCATGCCTGCACCAAACTTAAGCAGGGCGCCACGTGGGCAAAGGATTCCACCCACAAGGGTTCATATGCAATATCAGGATCTATACTTTTTCAGTGCAAGCAGATGTTATTGGGCAACATTGAGTGAAGGAACTTAACTGCCACCTTTGATGCATCAATCCTATGTATTGAAATCCCAAATGCAAATGTACACAAGATTAACACAAGCAATATAGCAAAGGGTCTGTCTAGTATCCTATTGTCAGTAGGTGAGTTTTTGCTCTATTTGCTGCTAATAATTTCATATTTTTGTTATTGCAAGGAATTTAGTAATGGAAGCATAACTGAGTATGTCATGTGTAACTATCAAGGCTGTTTGTTTGTTTGTGTGTCATGGATATGACTTCCATAGCATAAATAATGAGCTTTATGGATTTTGAATAAAACTTATGATTTATGTCACCCTGGTCAGCCTGCTACTAAGCAATACTCCTCCAGTAATTTTTACTAATTTAACTGTAACTGTTCACGAAAAACACCTGGGATCAGACTCTGCCAGCCTCTCTTGCAGCCAAACGACTGGCATAACTGGCTACCTGTCAATTCCCCCTGTGCTTAGTGAATCACTGGGTGGGATAGAAACAGCATAGAACCCAATTCCTCCCACAGTCTCTTCACTTCCTCTGCTGCCTAGCCTCCCTGGACAAAAACTCTCCTTTCTGCTTCCTCACTGTGAGCACTGGGACATAACACCCCCCACCTACCGCCCATGAGGATAAAGTTGGTTACATAGTAAAACACTGCATTGCTCTGCTCAGAGCTGCCCTCTAGAATCTCATCCCTGAGTTTGGGGGGTTTCAATTCCCCTTTGCACTGTGTGAAAAGAGGGAAGTATATAGCACCAAGACTATTGTTATGCTGAAAACAAAAATACACACACCATAGTCCCTGGGCTCTATGCTAACCAAATTGTCTCACTAAATACACATTGGGCAGACAGAGTAACACGAGAGCTTCAGAAGAAATAGAAAAGGAATAAAGGCAGCAAGCAGCAGTCATTTTCTTATGCTTACACTGTACATTACTCTTCTTTCATTTTTTTTCCTCACATTTTAAGACCTATTGTGTTTTATTTCTGTGTTACAAGACAAAGTGGCTTAATAATGAGAAATGCAAAGGTATTTCTCCACACTGCCTCTGTTTGGTTATTTTCTTTTCCCCATATGTTTTTCCAACTGTGCATGCTGTACAGCTCATAATAATGTATTCACAGCCAAGAAGAGACTGGAGTTTACTGATTAAGGGCTATTTTAAAACTTCACACTTTCTTTGCAAACCTCCATTCAATAGTTCATAATAATTGTAAGCAGCTAAAAATAAAGCAGATATGAAATGCTTGAGATGCCACATCTTAGACTGATTAACCATAACAGGCCTAGAATAGCCTCTTAGTCTTTTTTCCCTTTCAAGCTGAAAATAATAATAATTAAAAAAAAATACATCCTCGTGCATGAATGTTAAAGGTTTCCTTGGTACTGCTACCTTGGAAACACTATGCTAAATGGGGACCGATGAAAATACATTATGTAGTTCATTCTCACACCATAATCTGTCTAGAAAAGTCTGACTTGGAAAACAGCACTGCTGAACTGAGGCATTGGTATTCAGGCTTTTAGTTTTAGATGAGTACTTCAGAATGCAGATATTTCCACTCTGTTGTCACTGAATGCACAGTAAGTCTCTACAGTTCTTTAAGATTACTTTTCCAGAGATAACAAGTGTGCTTTGTATGCATCACGGACCACCGTGCACTGCCTCCACCACCTTATCCCCGTTGCCATTTTTGCTGTCTGCCAGAAGTCTCTAGGGAAACATTCTAGAAATGTTGTCATTTTCTAAACTACATTCCCTGCTGAATAGCATAGAAGCTTCTAAGACAACTGGACCCTTAAAACATAACTTAGTCTGTGCTAATGACCCCTTTATTTATAGAATCAAGAGACTTTTTGAGCATCTTTCATTAGGCATAAATGAAAGGCATAAACCTTTTCAGACATGGGACAATTGTTTTGAATTTCTAAAGGACAAGATCTCAAAGAAATTGTATTAATAAAATAATACTACAAATGAAGATACTGTATTTGAAATGTGCAATTGGAAGCACTGACACATTAGTTTGTAATCTGTAATGATTTTAGCAGGTGTTTGGTCAACCACACTGTAATTAAAGTAACTTCAGGAGTTTCATTATACCCTTGTATATAATTTTGTTTCCCATATTTAAATTCCCATGTGTGGTCCACCCTCCATTCTCCTCCAGTCCTTATGGAGTTGCCAGGCATTGTTTGTCCATACCCCGTGGAAGTCTACTAGCAAGCATCATTTGTATAGATACTCCTTGCTTCTGCATTTCTCCACTACTCACCCTTCTTGGACTTACCCTACTATGCTGCCAGGATCATCCTCATCTGCTCTTGCCACCCCCATCACCATACAGTAACCCCTTTACAATGAGAGACTTGGGTCTTATTTGTAATCAGGGGAAATGTGAACCGATTGATGCATGTGATTGACATAAAGCTCAGATTTGTTAAAATGGAGGAATGACACGTCTCCTTTTTAAAGAAAGTGTATGACTCACAAACTTTAATGAGGTGCAAACCTTAAACTGTCTTAACAGACCAAATGAAAAAAACCAAACTTTTTAATAGAGAAAAGCTGAAAATAAAAGGAAAGTGGGGAGGAACCTACAGACAGGGTTAATTGAAATCCTATGGTTATAATTGAAAAAGTCCAATAAGATAAAATACGGATATGCACCGATCCTTTGATTTAATTTAATCCATAAAGCAATTATCCAATGGAAACTATTGAAGAGGTGGCAGCTAAAGGCTCAGATGCAAAAATTTTCTTGCAATGCCTTTGTCATCTTATGATTGTATTACTACAGTGCACATATGATGCTACATATGGAAACCATTTGGAAACTAAGTGAGTACAAAATACAGCTGATTTCTCATTAAGCAAGGTTTTGTACCATGAGCACTCAACACTGGGCCCCTGGGATATACACTAGTTACCAACTGGCTGCTGGATGGAATTTTAAGTGTTATTTTTAACCCATAAGCGCTAATACTAGACTTTTATTTGAGAGTCTAGTGAAACAGCATAATGGACACCACTCTTTGGGGTGGGGTTTCTGTTTTATGGCTGTACAGCACCTAGCACAGTGGGGTCCTGGTCTACGAGTGGGGCTCGTAGGTGTTACCACAATACAAATAAGAATTAAAATGTAAGATAATTTTGATTTTATTTAAGGATTTCCAGAATATAGAAATTCAGAATGAACAAGGAGCTAAACTTTTCAGGAGTATACAGCACTCATTCAGGCAAAATACCTCAGAGAAGTCGTAGTGGTGTCATGGTCATCCCTCCCCTTCAGAGTTGGAGGGAGGCCACTCTGCCTTACTATGTCGTTGGGACTGCTGCCTAATATCAGGGAGAATTGGCAGACCAATTTGCTAGCATCCTAACCAATCTAACAGAGCTAAGCCCCAAATAGTCTACAGGCTCTGGCCCTTTGGCAGAAGCAGGGTCACCAAGGAGTCTGTAGGCCCTGGCCCTTCGGCAGGGGCAGAGCAAACCCAGCAGTCTACAGGCTCTGGACTCTTTATGCAGGGGCAGAGCAAACACAGCAGTCTATCAGCTATGAGGTCTATTGTCCTCACTTGGGTGGATGGCAAACAAATGCAGAGCTCTTGGACCTCAGGTGAGGAGGCTGCCACCCTACGGTGGGGTGGCAGGGGGATGCTGGCCCACCCAACTCCACCGCATCCCTGCCACTAGGTCAACGGGGAATCCACCCACAGTACCTTGGCCATGTTTCAGGCAGAACTACAGCCAGACTGGACTCAGATGTCCCTGGGCCACTTCCTGCCCTCCCCTCAGGATGTACCTAGATCCATGGGGTGTCCTCCATCTCCCCAGGGCAGATGGCAGTCTGGGCAGCTCCCTTGCAGACACACATTCCCCAGTGATCTGGGCATCTCTCGACTTGGCAGCAGGATCAGCAGCCTGGAGTAAGTAGGATGCATCTGTCTCCTTTGCTGTCTCTGCCCCGCCTTTTATACTTCTTGTCCCACCTATCCACTTCTGGAGGGAGGGGCGAGGCAAGTCTGGCTCTGCCCACTTGGGCACAGAGAGTTCCTCCCCTTTAAGGTCAGAGGGAGGCCACTCCACCTCACTACAGAAGCCCTTTGAAAGCATCCTGTATGTAGTAATTTCCCAGCATTTCCACAATGCAAAAGCTTCAAATAATACTCATGAACTAAAGTAATTGCAAACTGGCCTTCTCTCATCTGTTAGAGTTCTTCCAAAGAGTTAACAGAACAGTAGATCAAGAAGAACCAGTGGCTATGATTCATTCAGACTCTCAAAAGACTTTTGATAAAGCTCCTCACTAGAAGCTGTTAAGGAAACTAGCTAACCACAGGGTGAAAGGTAAAGTCCTGTCTTGGATTAAAAACAAGTTAAGAGATAGAAAACATAGTAGAAATAAATGGCCAATTCTCAGTGTGAAAAAAATGTTAATAGAGGAGTGCCCCAGGGATAAGTCTTAGGTCTGTTGTTTTTCAATACATTCATTAACAACCTGAAAGAGGTGGTGAATAGTGAGGTGGCAACACTTCCTGACAACATTATTTAGTTCAGTCAAGACTAGGGAAAGCTGTGTGGAAACTCAGAAGGAACTAATGCTAGCAGAGAAATTCATCATAGATAAATTCAAGCTAGCATATCTGAGAAAGAACAATTTAAAACTACCTGTAAACACTGATGGATTCTGAATTTTCTTGTAACCATATAAGAAAAAATATTTAAGAATGATTGTGGGCAGTTCAATTAATACTGTGTGGCTCCTCAAAGTACAGCAATGGTCAAAATAGACTGCCTTAAGGGAGAGAATGAGTAATATGGAAAATACAAATACTATAATATAAATCAATTTTACATCCTCATTTTTAATACTTCCATTTAGTTATTTGTCACCTCACTGCAAAAAAGACATCAGAAACAAAAATATTACAGAGGTCAGTGATATATGTTTAGAGCAGTTCATCTGTTGCACGTGAAAAGTTGACCCTCTTTGTCTACTTAACATAATGCTCTTCTGTGCCACAGGCTTCAAAATCATACAGTACATCCAAGTGGTATCTCCTGGAGCACACTCTGCCTCGTTTGCTTCTGACAGCTATCACTCATAGCATTTTCTCCTTTATCACTTGCCTCTATTTAGCTATATCACTAAAGCTATATAAAGGCATCACATTCTGCAGAGATGAAGAAAGTTCAAGGAATGTCTGATGATGAAAGGACGACTGTGGTTCAACAAGAGATTTTCCACTATTCCTACTGAGTCCTATTGAGTTGATAAGATGACACACTGTTAGACTGAAACATTCAAAGAAAACAGCTCCACGGAGTACAAGAGCAGTTAGTACAATTGAATGGGTACACACTCACTGGGATAATTTATAGCAAGAACCTGTTTAATGCTAAAGAGAGTTCAGCTAGCCCTCCATAAATGAAGTTCTAGTCATGAAGAGCATATTCTAAGAATGGGCTGGCAACATGCATACACACTAAATACCGTCAAAATAATAAATAATCATTGTATAAGATGTTTAATCTGTCTATAAGGTATTTATATGCCCCCATAACTTCAATATCTGAGCATCTCACAATCTTTAATATATTTATTGTCACAACACTCCTCTGAGGTCAGGAAGTGCTATTATCCCATTTGACACATGGAGAGCTAAGGCACAAAGAAATTAAGTGACTTGCCCAATCAGGAAATCTATGGTGGAGACACTCGAACCTAGATCTCCCAAGTCCCAGGCTAACCCTCTAACTATCAGACTAAAAGGTAGCCTCTAAAGCATAACCCAAACTCTCCAGTAAAGAGAAGTTTCAGAGAAGATTCTAGAAATAACAAATCAAGATGCATTAAGGTGCATACAATATATCGTTTGTATGTGGCTTACAGTCATCTTTAATTTGATCAGAAGTAAGAATTGTTAGATATTAGCTTTGTGCTTATTTTATTTATAAAACTACAAGCTCCCCTGTAGCTGTTTCTAATATTGCAATGTACAGTGCAATATTTTTCATTACTAGTAAAAGAAAATAAATTTCAGATCACTGATAACAGAATCATGAGTAATTGTGGTTTTAATGGGAAGGTAAAGTAAATGTTATGAAATGACACTACTCATGATTTACGACCCCAACTCCAAAAAAGCAAACAGTAGTACAGTGCTGCAATAGCACTCTGTAGGAGTTGTGTCAACAGCTTAGCTTTACTCCCTTCTTAACAATTTTTGATTGATTGATCCAGTTAGAATGTTATTACATTCATTGACAAGCTCGGACCAGGATATTGAAGTCATGCTGACCTTTACATTTATTGAACGGTATTTAGTAATACTGCCACGCACCTCGGACCCGATATACTATATTATGAGAACCTGGTGATGAGCAACAGTTTGTTTTAAAAATGGATATATAGATGGAAAACCTTAATTTTGGCATTTCCTACATTTTCAGTGCTTGGCTTTTCAATGCTAACTTTCTTCTACTGTGGTGTGTGTGTGTGTGTGTGCGCGCACATACTAGTATATATGTTGCTGCATTTTTTGTTTATAATGTGAGCAGAAGAAACGGATTAATCATTTAGGCTGCAATTCTGCAAAACCTTTATATAATGAGAGTGATTCCACTGAAGTCATTGGGACTGTTCATAGTGCATAAAGTTAAACACATGCATAATAAGTCTTTGCAGGATTGGGACCTTAGTTTGTCAGAAACTCTTTCTTGAGCTAGGTCTACACTACTGGCAATCTTGATGTAACTTATATCACTCATGGGGTGCGAACATAGGCACTGACTCCATCGGTGCTCCAGGGCTGCTCCCCTCCTGCTGCCTAACAGCTGTTTGGCTGTGCTTAGGACTTCCTGGGAGGGAGAGGGAGGAGCGGGGATGCAGCGTGCTCAAGGGAGGAGGAGAAGAGGCAGGGCAGAGACGGGAACTTAGGGGAAGGGAATGGAATGGGGGGGAAAGGGGTGGAGCTGGGGTGGGAAAAGACAGGGTGGGGCATGGACTTTGGGGAAGGGCAGAATTGGGGTGAGGAGAGGCGGGGCAGGGGCAGGGCCGGGCAGAGGAGCAGTTGGCGCCTATGGGTGTGAATATTCCACCCCCTGAGCAACATAAGTTACACCGACATAAGCACTAGTGTGCACAGCACTATGTTGGTGGAAGAGCTTCTCCCACCAGCTTAGCTTATGCCATTCACAGAGGTGGTTTTTTTATGCCAACAGGAAAGCTGTCTCGTGTCGGCATACACTATCTTCACCACATATGCTGCAGCAGCACAGCTATATCGGTACAGCCTTAGTGAAATTTGTCAGTTGTTTACAATCACTTACTCCAGAGACTTTATATGTTGTGTAGTTTTCCTCATGTATCTATGAGACAGTTTCTGTCCAGAATGCTAATTAAGAGAGAAAGCTTTCATATAATTTATGTAATTTGCCTGAAATATTTTTTATTTTTGCATTTTGTCAGTATCCTGTATTCAGTCAGTCAGCACTGGGCGTCCATTGTTCACATGCAATCTAAAATTCATTAAAAATAATTGAAGATAAAAATGGTTGATTTCATACTGAAGTTATAATCTAGTGCTTCTGAATGTGGTTCCTTCCAGAAGGTATATATGTGCAAGTAATGTTGAAGCAGGTCCTATTCTTTTTGGGCTTGAATAGGGACTAGGAGTGGCTGGCTCACTACAAAAGCAACTTTCCCTCTCTTGGTATTGACACCTCCTCATCAATTATTGGGAGTGAACCATATCCACTCTGATTGAATTGGCCTTATCAACTGGTTTACCTTGTAAAGTAACTCCCTTCTCTTCATGTGTCAATATAATAATGCTTGCATCTGTAATTTTCACTCCATGCATCTGAAGAAGTGGGTTTTTTACCCACAAAAGCCTATACCCAAATAAATTAGTTAGTCTTTGAGATGCCACTGAACTCCTTGCTGTTTTTGTGGATATAGACTAACAAGGCTATCCCACTGATTTTTAAAGAGAGGTTCTCAATTCCCTAAACACAATATTGTACTGTTGGAAGACACATAGTTTATACACTTCAAACAACACAGAATAATAGTCAGCCTATTAAAAGAAGCACCAGGCAAAAAATGATGTTGAATAGATTTGCTAAGAAGAATATTTACAAATGTTATAACTGCTACATTAAACTACCTTTTCATTGTTTCTGGGTTTCGGGCCAAACCACAAACATTTGTGGGGCAGAGACAATTCCACCCACCTCCAGATGCATGTACACACATTCCAAAAAGACTAGAAAACATGCTGTGTTTTTAAAAGTATTTTCACTTTGGGGCCATATTTGGAAAAAGTATGTATTTTATACAATGCTCTAAATACAGCTATCAAATTGTCTAGTATGAAGACCACTAAACTCAATCTTTTTCTAAAATTGGATTTCTGTTGCCAAAAAAGAGAAGATCGTACTTGCAGATGTGCATCATAAGAAAATGAAAAAAAAGATTTTGCTATATTTGACAATAAAATCTGTGAATGTAAAGTAATAATCATTTTAACCTTTGTATTTAGAATTATAGATCGTTCTTATGCATAGGAAGTCCTACAATGTACTTCTTTCTTTATATAACGGTTTGTGGAAGAAGTAGTTATATCATTATCCTTCTCTCACTAGAGTCATCCTTATGTCAAGGACAACAACATTATGAAAAAAAAGTCTACAGTTCTCCTATCTAATGAAAGAAATATTCACTCCAACAGTTCAAAGCAACAATCTCATATCTTTCCATGGCACAGAAAGCTCTATCTGGCGTTACTCATATACTTATCTAGAAAAAAACAATATAGTCAAGTAAACAAGTTTAAAATATAACTGACATTTTTAGCAATTATTCTTAAGCAATTCTGGTACAATAATCATATTTTCTACCCACAATTTCTCATATGACAGGTTTCAATCAACCCCCTTGTGGCACAGTGTCCAAAATCAAAATCAATGAAACCAGGCCAAAAAAAAAAAAAAAAAAGCACTGGGCCTTTTTTTAAATTAAAAAAGCTACTACTATGGATTTTTCACCTAAATGGGAGCTATCATATTCTATAATGCAAAAACCACCAACTCCTATGACTTCCTGAAACTGGATAGGAAAAAGTAGTCTCAGAGGATACTTCAGCAGAGTTTCAGCTCATACCAAATCCTGATACTGTAGTAGGTGGTTAGGATGCAATACTTTAGATCACATGTTACAGGTTCACATTGACCTGTCTCTTATGTCTGGCTACATAGAGGTTGAAGATCACAATACTTTTTGTGACGAGGGTGAGGTAGTACCACAGACAATATTTTCTTCCTTTAAACAACAACAACAACAACAACAAAAAAAGACTATGCCTGCTACTCAGACCACACGTCACACTTACATAGAGAGTACCTGAAGCACAAGCATTGTGGTTTCTAAATTAATTATGTGCCTGATGTTGCAATCCATACTCACATGTAGTGCCATTAATTTAGGTGGGAGTACTTGCATGAATACTTAGGGTTACAGGATTAGGTTTGATTGAACACTAAGGCAACTTAAAGCATTTTGAGTATGGAAAATGTTATAAAAACAAGTTCTGTTAGAATATACTTTTGAACTCTGACACCAAGATTTTCAAAAACAGGTGCCAAAAGACAGGCTAGCTCAGTGGGCTGATTTTTAAAAGTGCTGAGCAGCTGGAAGGTCCCAATTGATTTCCCTGAGAGCTTTCAGTTGCTTAGCACTTCTGAAAAGTCAGCCCTCTGATTTAGGAACCTAAGCCAGGATAGATTTACAAACCTAATTTAAGGCTCTTATTTTTGAAAATCTTGGCCTGATGTCCAAAGCTATGTTCTGACAAGCCAATCCTTCCAACCTTCTTCCCTGCAGAACTATTCTATCAAAGCTTCTGACTTGCCGCTCCCATATGCAAGGCTGAAATAAGAACAAAGACAGCTGTGGAAATTAATTTCAAACACAAATAGTTATTCACTGATCACCACAATATTAAGAAAGGGAGAGGGAACTGGGGATCCTTTTATGTAGGCTGGTTTGAGCAGTTTAAGGAGAAATCTAGTGTTCTTCAGTTTCACAAGAGCTTTTCCTCATTTTCCAAGGCTGCATTAAAGCATAGGCACTCAAGGACCCTGGCTACTGCTGTCACTTGATTGCTTTTGAAAAGAAGAGGGGAAATATCCCTAAATTTCTAGCTATCATGGTTGTGAGGAAAAGCTTGAAAACCTGCCTTGAATATGACCAGTACAGTGATCTCCGTCTGAGTCTGGAGGCTGCCTGAAAGGTGTGAACAGCCCCATTCATCTAAAGTAAACGCTGTCAACATTACCCCAACAAAGGACTTTGTGAAAGGAATACGAGGGTAGCTTACCCACACAAACATCCTGTTACCTTCCACCTGCTGGAGTTAGTACTGAGGATACACTGCATACATACCCTCTGCTGCCACCCCTGCCTTTGTGAGAGGAGGGTGATGAGATTCCTTCTGTTCTTGAGAGGAGGCAGCAGTCACTGCTGCCACTTTTGGGGTATACAGTCATTATGCTGTCCCCACCACCACCTTTTCATGGTATGCTTAGGGTCCCAGACTGCCTCTTCTGGTCTTTAATTTACCTAGGTAACAGTCACAATAGGGAGTTAATTGCCTAGAAAAAGAAAATTTACAGTCTCCAAAGTGCTTTCCTGCTGAATGACTGCTAATGGCTTTATATCTGTGACTCAGTAAGGTAAATGCTCTCCTCACCACCATCACCACCACCACTGGACTATCTGAAAATACAAGAAAGAGATAAAAGGTTTTGTATTAGATAATCGGATGATGGTAAAATGCAGCAGAAGAAAAAATAGGTGTATATCCTTAGTTAACATCTATGCATCCATTAGATACATAATCTGTTTTCTCATTAGCTGTTACCTTGGCAAAGCAAGCTATTGATAGTAATTCAAGTGATCAAGCTGAAAAGTCATATATTTATCTTCTTTAGGGCACAAATCAGACCTGTGTTTGTAATATAGTCTTTTGGAGATATAAATGTTCCTTTTCTGACACCTAGTGTTGAAGAACATTTTTACAGGTAAGTTTTTAGTTTTGCGCCTGGCTCAGTTACTGTGGTATGCAGTACCCTCTTGTGGACATGCTGCAGCACTGCGCACTGATGAACAAATACCCAGGCTTTACAAACGGAGAAAAGAAAGGATAGTTAGAACTTTCTTTCTCTCATAGGCCCATATCTTACAAACCACCAAGAAGGCTGTACACCATTTGATGTGTATGCACAATTTCTATTAGGTTTAAGGAGCACAATGGGAGCATAGACACCAATATCCTTATCTTTCTGTAGACAGAACTAATTTTTCTTTCAGAGCAGTGAATTTAAAGCACTGATAATCCTGAGCATATTCTTAATCTTTCAACACACACACACACACACCATGAGGTAGCAGTAGAAGCACTCATCAAATGATGTAACCAGTAGTTACTTCTAAAGACTTAACATTTCCTGTGTGTGGACATTATTGCTACATTTACATTATTGTCATGAATCTGCAACTACTCCTAGCAATTAGATATTGGTCAAACTACTTTTTAGAACCTAGCAATGAAACACTTAAAAAAAAAAAAGATAACCATGAGGTTTATTGCCAACTCTGAAGTGTTGCTAAAAGTACTAAACTTAGTTAATCCTAACCTAGAAATACTTCATGATAGTGAAAAGTCACTACTGGCTATAGTTAAGAATGATGCCATGCTCTTAAAAAGAGAAGGGAGAGGTTGAAAAAAATGTTTATCTCAAGAAACCATCTAGTTTCTTTGCAAATTACCTATTTTCTAGTCTCTCTTTCCTAGAAAAGATCAGTGTGAAACCAATAGTGAGCCAATGCATTAGATATCAACCAATGAGGCTCTAGACTGGCAAAGCAAGGAGAAGGCTTTAGTCCTGATGGTCTCTCTTCAGTAGACTGAGGTCAGATATCCTGCTTATTATGCTAGAGCAGTTAGATCTTTCTGCAGTCTGAGGGTTGGTCTACCCGACCAATTTATGTCGGTATATCTACATCACTCAGAGGTGTGAAAAATCCACACCCCTGAGCAAAGCAGTTATACCAGTCTAGCTCCCTACGTAGACAGTGCTATGTCGACAGGAGGGCTTCTCCCTTCAACATAGCTACTGCCTCTCAGGGAGGTCGATTACCTACCTCCACTATGTGTGCCAATGGAAGCTCTCCTGTCAGCGTAGACAGCGTTTTCACTAAGCGCTACAGTGGCATAGATGTACCATTGCAGCCGCATCACTTCAGCACTTTTAAGTGTTGACAAGCTCTCAGATGCTAACATACATGGCAGGAGTGGCAAATTCTGTTTTAAATGGTTCATCTCCTTCCTACAGGAGTGTCCAAATCTTGCACCCACAATTCAAGAAGGATGTTGATATACTGGAGAGGACTGAGAAAAGAACCACTAGATTAAAGGATTAGAAAACATTCTTCATAGTGATAGATTCAAAGAGCTTAACCTATTTAGCTTAACTAAGAGAAGGTTAAGGGATGATGATTTCAGCGTATAAGTATCTACAGGGGGAAGAAATATTTAATAGTGGGGTCTTCAATCTAGCAGAGGAAGATATAACAGGATCCAAAGGGTGGAACCCAAAGCTAGACAATTCAGACTGGAAATACAGTGTAAATTTTTAAGTGAAAGAGTAATTAACCTTGGAGCTAAGGGTCATGGAAGATTCTCCATCACTGATGATTTTTCAATCACGATTGGATGTTTTCCTAAAAGATATGCTCTAAACATTATTTTAGGAAAGTTTATGGGTCAGACTAGATTATCACAATGGTCACCCTTCTGGCCTTTGAATCTATTAATTGCAGAGGGAAGTGATGGGCTCAGTGTTTACATGAAGTTTCTGGAGGCAATGCTATGAGGATATGCTGCTGGTACTCAGCTCTGTGTCTTCTCTTCATCATTCCAACATTTGGGCACCTCCAACCCCTCCCAGTCTGTAGAAGAGATTGGGATCTGGATAAAAGCCAGTTGGTTTAAGGTCTGGAATAAGATGGGAGTGCTGCTTGGTGACTTGGGAGAAGCATTTTGAGGAAGTGGAGAAGTCTTTTAACAATTCCCTAAAGCAAGGACATCTGTCCACCCACTGTCAAGAATCACAAACTCAGATCCTGCTAGACTCCTTTGCTACTCGTGGATTTCCACATAACAGTTTCCAGAAGTGCCTTTACTCATTTAACTCCAACCTGTGCCTGGTACCATGGCTATTGAAAGTAGACTCTACCAGAAACTAAGAGTTTAAAGACAGCAGACTCACACCACTCAGACTGCAGCTGTCCATCTTATGAATAAGATGAGCCAATAAAAGATTATACTTGTTCTCTGCCCCCAGCAGTGACTGCTACTGAATTCCCAAATTAAATTCAGGTGCTGGGTACCATCCATAAAGCCCTAATGATCACGGAATCAGCTACCCCTTTCATTCTGATCTGACTTGACTACTTTATTTATCCAGAGCACATAGGCTAACTGTCCCAAACTGTGAAGCTCAAGTGAGCACAGCATTTTTGGTAGTGATTCCTTATCTCTGGAATTTCTTCTAAATCAGAAATAGATCTACATCTGAACCAAGCTGCAGTCATTAGCCAGTATAAGATGCACTTCTTAGTCCATGATTTTCTCTAAGCAGCAGCTCTGGTACATTGTAGCATTCAGTCTAGTGATAAGAGTTTCGTTGTGCAGTAGGGGGGGAAGATGAGCATTTGCTTTCCATTGACCACATTGTGACCCCTTTAGTCATATAAGTAACATCAGTGAAGTCAGTAGGATTACTTGTATTCTGGGCTGCCTGCAGAGCACCGTGTGTCGGGGATTTAGAATCCCCTCGCGGGCTGCACAGTGAGGCTCCGAGAGCCACATGCGGCCTGCAGGCCGTATGTTATGCAGGCCTGCTCTAAGTGCTTGTTAGAAATAGTCAGTTTAAATCTGATTTGTTTTATAAGCTGACCAGAGCATGTGAATTCCTATTCCACCCTTAGGGTACACCTTCACTACCGGCCGTATTGGTGGGTAGCAATCGATTTCTCGGGGATTGATATATCGCGTCTCATCTAGACACGATATATCGATCCCTGAACGAGCTCCTGTCGACTCCAGAACTCCACCAAAGCGAACGGTGGTAGCGGAGTCAACGGGGGAACCGTGGACATCAATCCCACGCCATGAGAACGGTAGGTAACTCGATCTAAGATACTTCGACTTCAGCTACGCTATTCACATAGCTAAAGTTGCATATCTTAGATCGATCCCCCCCAGTCTAGACGAGCTCTTAGTGACATCAAAAACTTTGATTGTCGTGTTACAGATCTCAGTGAAACAGGTTACTAGGTTTTACAACATGAAGATCTTTTTTCTCCCTCTAAAATGCTGCATAGTCAGAAAACCTTATTTAGAGGTGGCATAATAAAAGGAGGGGTTTTTTTTAAATGGGTGAAATTGCTCCAAATTTAAAACATTTGTAGAAAAAATATGTTGGGGAAGAGACAGATAAGAGCTTTCCCATCTTTTCCACCTCTCCAGCCTAATGGTCTTTTAATTAGTCCGCTTTGCCTGCCAGAACTTTGTGTTTCCTGAATGACTGATATAATGGCAGTACGCTTGAGATTTTGATGACCAGGGGAATGAAGACAAGAGATTCCAATGAACTAATGTCAACAGAAGTGATTATACTATTTACTGTGTTTGCTAATGATGCATCCACCAAAACAGCTGGCCGCAGTCGGGATTCAAACAGCTGTGGGCCAAAAAGGAAGGTTGGGGGTGGGGAGGTGATACTTTATTTTAAATCAACCGGGGGGTCCCAGCTGAAGAGGTGGCTGAGAACCCTCAGGATCAAATTAAAGGGCCCGGGGCTCCGGCGGCTGGGGGAACCCAGCAGGGCTGGCTCTAGGTTTTTTGCTGGCCCAAGCAAAAAAAAATTCTTGCTGCTGAACAGTTTGGATCAATTTTCACTGAAACAGCAGCATTTGAACAGTTTAACACCAGTCATTTTAATCATTTTCATTTTTTAATTCCCTCTAAAAATCCTCATCAGTAAAATTCTTATATTACCTGAAAATTACGTTAATGCCGATGTAACTTTTCAGTGCAGACCTGCGCTCTGTAAATGGGACACTGAGCTACATGATTCAAAGGGCAGACTTCACCAACTGTTCACTGGAATGGAAGAAATAACATCTTGCAAATAACCTACTACATGCAGAACACAAATAAGACTAACTGCATAATCAGATTTATCAACAGTGTAATGTTGGAAACTTTTAACTGACATGCACTTCAACAGAAATTTGTATTTGCAGATATATAAAACAATGAGTTCAAAAGCTGTATCAAGTCTACACTATACAGTGGTGGCCCTTAAAAATTAATTACTTTATAGTTATCTCATGGTACCCAAGCATTTCCTATAAAAGGGGTTTGCGATCAGGGGCTGCTAACAGGGAGATTCGCAAGGGAGGTCTCCAGGTGAAGGAGGAGAAAATATAGCCCCTTGGGGTTAGTGGCTGTCTGTAGTGTGTGTTTGTTTGTGTTTGGGGGTTACTTGCTGTGTGCTGAGCTTGTGTTTGTGTCTGGTTGGTTGGTTGGTTGGTTGAAGGACCGTGTGCTGTGGCTGGCAGTTGGAAGCTGCAAGCTTCAAAGTAAGGTTTGAAAGCTAGAAGCCTCTGTTAATTGGCTGAGCCTTAGTCAGTGGGGGGGGCTATCAAGAAGGCCAGGGCTTTATAAAGCAGTGCTCAAGTGACCAGGGAGCTTTGTGAATAGGGGCTGCTAACAGGGAGTTTCGCAAGGGCAGTGGGCAAGGTTCACTTGCTGGTCTTTAAAACCTGTAAACTAAACTACATTCCAAACTTCTTGATTTACACAAAACCCTTTCATTAACTAGGTAGCTGCAGGAGACAATGCAGGCAGAAGCCCAGGAGTAGAGTGGGGACTTATCCAGTTTATTGCGCTAAGTGCAGCATGTATGATTACCTGCCCTGTGGGCGGGTGGCCTATGTGTGCATTTGGTGCAAGGAGCTCCTGGCCCTCAGAGACCACGTACGGGCTTTGGAGGCCAGGGTGGCGGAACTGGAGGAGCTAAGGGAGGCAGAGAGGTATGTTGATGAGGCTTTCCGGGATACTGTAGAATTGTCCCACCTCCGGTAGGAAAGAAGTAGGAAGCCTGCTAAACAACTAGTGGGGGCCCTGGATGATCGAGATACAAAAGGAGCGCTTAAAGATGATAAAGTCATTGCAGAGAAACTAAATGAATTCTTTGCTTCAGTCTTCACAGCTGAGGATGTTAGGGAGATTCCCAA
>NC_133783.1:40595682-40618123 GCF_003597395.2 Chelonoidis abingdonii
TCCCTGAGAGCTTTCATTGCTTAGCACTTCCTGAAAAGTCAGCCCTCTATTTAGGACTAAGCCAGGATAGATTTACAACATAATTTAAGCTCTTATTTTAACATTCCTGATGTCAAGCATATGTCTGACAAGCCACATCTTCCACCTTCTGCCCGCAGAACTATTCCATCAAACTTCTGATGCCGCTCCATATGCAAGGCTGAAATAAGAACAAAGACAGCTGTAAATTAATTTCACACAATATTATTCACTGATCACCACAAATTAGAAAGGGAGAACTGGGATCCTTTATGTAGGCTGTTTTGACAGTTAGGAGAAATTAGTGTTCTTCAGTTTCACAGAGCTTTCCTCATTTTCCAAGGCTCTAAACATAGGCATCAAGGACCTGGACTGCCTTCACTGATTTGCTTTTGAAGAGGAAATATCCCTAAATTTCTAGCTATCATGTGTGAGAAAGCTTGAAACCATGCCTTGAATATGACCAGTAAGTGATCTCCGTCTGAGTCTGGAGCTGCCTAAGGTTGAACAGCCCCATTCCTAAAGTAAACGCTGTCAACTTACCAAAAAGGACTTTGTGAAGAATACGAGGGTAGCTTACCCACAAACATCCTGTTACTTCCACCTGCTGGATTAGTACTGAGATACACTGCATACATACCTCTGCTGCCACCCTGCCTTTGTGAAGGGTGAGAGATTCCTCTGTCTTGAGAGAGGCAGCGTCATCTGCCACTTTTGGAGGTATACATCATTATCTCCCCCACCACCTTTATGGTATGCTTAGGTCCAGACTCCTCTTCTTCTTTAATTTACATACAGTACAAATAGGAGTTATTGCTAGAAAAGAAAATTTTCAGTTCCAAAGTGCTTTCTGCTGAAGACTGCTAATCTTTATATCTGTCCTAATAGGTAATTCTCCTCACACATCACCACACCACTGAGACTATCTGAAATAAGAAGAGATAAAAGGTTTGTATAGTAATCGGATGATGGTAAATGCAGCAGAGAAAAAATAGGTTATATCCTTAGTTACATCATGCACATTAATACATAATCTTGTTTCTCATTAGCTTACCTTGCAAAGCAACTATTGATAGTAATTCAAGTGATCAGCTGAAAGTCATATATTTTCTTTAGGCACAAATCCCCTGTGTTTATATATAGTCTTTTGGAGATAAATGTCCTTTTCTGACACCTTGTTGAAGAACATTTTTACAGGTAAGTTTTAGTTTTGCGCTGGCTCAGTTACTTGTATGCAGTACCTCTTGTACATGCTGCAGCACTGCGCATGATGAACAAAAACCAGCTTTACAAACGAGAAAAGAAAGGATAGTTAGAACTTCTTTCTTCATAGGCCATATCTTCAACCACCAAAAGGCTGTCACACTTTGATGTGTGCACAATTCTATTAGGTTTAGGAGCACAATGGACATAGACACCATATCTATCTTTCTGTAGACAGAACTAATTTTTCTTTCGACAGGTGAATTTAAAGCACTGATATCCTGAGCATATTTTAATCTTTCACACCACAACACCATGAGGTAGCAGTAGAACACTCATCAATAGTTAACAGTATTACATTCTAACATTAACATTTCCTGTGTGGTGCATTATTGCTACATTTACATTATTGTCATGAATCTGCAACAACTCCTAGCAATTAATTGGTCAAACTACTTTTAGAACTGAGAAACACTTAAAAAAAAAAAGTACCAGAGTTTATGCAACTCTGAAGTTGCTAAAAGTATTAATAGTTCAATCCAACCTAGAATACTTCATGATAGTGAAAAGTCACTACTGCTATAGTTAGAATGATGCACTCTTAAAAAAGAAGGAGAGTGAAAAAATTTATCTCAAGAACCATCTAGTTCTTTGCAATTACTGTATTTCTAGTCTCTTTCCTAGAAAGATCAGTGTGAACCAATAGTAGCCAATGCATTATATCAACACAATGAGTCTCTAGACTGGCAAAGCAAGGAAAGGCTTAGTCCTGATGTCTCTCTTCAGTAGACTGAGTCAGATACCTGCTTTATGCTAGAGCAGTTAGATCTTTCTGCAGTCTGAGGTGTCTACCGACCATTTATGGGTTAATCTACATCACTCAGAGGTGTGAAAATCACACCCTGAGCAAAGCAGTTATACCATCTAGCTCTACGTAGACAGTGCTATTCGACAGGAGGTTCTCCCTTCAACAATGCTACTGCCTCTCAGAGGTCGATTACTACTCCATATGTGTGCCAATGGACAGTCTCCTGTCAGCTAGACAGCGTTTTCACTTAGACGCTCAGATAGAATGTACCATTGCAGCGCATCACTTCAGCACTTTTAAGTGTTGCAACTCTCAAGATGCTACATACATGGCAGGAGTGCAATTCTTTTTAAATGTTTCATCTCTCTACAGTGTCAATCTTGCACCACATTCAAAGAAATGTTGATATACTGGAGTAGGACTGGAAAAGACCATAGATTAAAGGATTAGAAAACTTCTATAGTGTAATTCAAAGCTTAACCTATTAGCTTAACTAAGAGAAGGTTAAGGATGATATTCACGATATAAGTATCTACAGGGAAATATTTAATAGTGGTCTTCATCTAGCAGAGGAAGATTTAACAGGATCCAAAGGGGAACCAAAGCTAAGATCAGATGACAAAAACAAATGTAAATTTTTAAGTGAAAGAGTAATTTACCTTGGAGCTAAAGTCATGAAGATTCCATCACTGATGATTTCAATCACGATTGGAGTTTTCCTAAAAATATGCTCTAAATATTTTAGGAAAGTTTATGTCAGACTAATTATCACCATGGTCACCTTTGGCCTTGATCTATTAATTGCAGAGGGAAGTGATGGCTCAGTGTTACATGAAGTTTCTGATGCGATGCTATGTAAAGATATGCTGCTGGTACTCAGCTCTGTTCTTCTCTTCATCATTCAACATTGCCTCCAACCCTCCCATCTGTAGAAGAATTGGATTGGATAAAGCAGTGTTAAGGTCTGAATAAGATGGGAGTGCTGCTGGTGTGGAGAAGTTTGAGGAAGTGAGAAGTTTTAACAATCCCTAAAGCAAGGACATCTGTCCCCCACTTCAAGATCACAACTCAGATCCTGCTAGACTCCTGTTCTGTACTCGTGTATTTCCACCATACAGTTTCAAGTGCCTTTACTCATTTAACTCCACCTGTGCTGGTACCATGGCTATAAAGTAGACTCTACCAGAAACTAAGAGTTAAACAGCAGACTCACACACTCAGACTCAGCTCCATCTTAGAATAAGATGAGCCAATAAAGATTTACCTTGTTCTCTCCCCAGCAGTGATGCTACTGACTTCCCAAATTAAATTCAGGTGCTGGTACCATCCATAAGCCCTAATGATCACGGAATCAGCTACCCTTCATTCTTGATCTGACTTGACTACTTTATTATCCAGAGAATAGCTAACTCCAACTGTGAAGCTCAATGACACAGCATTTTTATGGATTCCTTATCTCTGAATATTTTCTAATCAGAAATAGATTACATCTGAACCAAGCTGCT
Organism: Chelonoidis abingdonii; assembly: GCF_003597395.2. NCBI lineage: Eukaryota > Metazoa > Chordata > Testudines > Testudinidae > Chelonoidis > Chelonoidis abingdonii. The sequence continues at coordinate 40,599,217 of NC_133783.1, forward strand.
CATTATCCAGTATAAGATTGCACTTCTTAGTCCATGATTTTCTCTAAGCAGCAGCTCTGGTACATTGTAGCATCAGTCTAGTATAAGAGTTTCGTGTGCAGTAGGGGGGAAGATGAGCATTTCTTTCCATTGACACATTGTACCCTTAGTCATATAATAATCAGTGAAGTCAGTAGATACTTGTTTATTCTGGGCTCTGCAGAGCACGTGTGTCGGATTTAGAATCCCTCTGCGGCTCACGTGCGGCTCAGAGCACTGCGCCTGCCAGGCTATGTTTATAGCACGCTCAAGTGCTGTTAGAATAGTCAGTTTAAATCATTTTTTTTATAAGCTGACCAGAGCATGTAATCATTCCACCTTAGGTACACCTTCACTACGCCGTATTGGTGCAATCGAATTTCTCGCGGATTGATATATCGCGTCTCATCTAACACGATATATCGATCCCGAACGAGCTCCTGTCGACTCCAAACTCACAACAACGGTGGTAGCGGAGTCAACGGGGGAACCGTGACATCAATCCCCGCATGAGACGTAGTAACTCTGATTAAGATACTCGACTTCAGCTACGCTATTCAATAGCTAAGTTGCATTCTTAGCTCTCCCCCCAGTCTAGACGAGCTTAGTACATCAAAAACTTTGATGTCGTGTAATCTCAGTGAAACAGTTACTAGGTTTTACACATGAAATCTTTTTTCTCCTCTAAAATCTGCATGTCAGAAACCTTATTTAGAGTGGCATAATAAAGGAGGGTTTTTTTAATGAAATTTCTCAAATTTTAAAACATTTGTAGAAAAATTATGTGGGAAGAGCAATAAGAGCTTTCCCATCTTTTCACTCTCAGCCTAATGTCTTTAATTAGTCCGCTGCTGCCAGAACTTTTGTTTCCTGAGATGATGATATTAATGCAGTAGCTGATTGATACCAGGGAATGAAGACAAGATTCCAATACTGAATTCAACAAATGATTATACTATTTATGTGTTGCTAATGATGCATCCACCAAAACACTGCGCAGGGGATTCAAAGCTGTGGGCCAAAAAGAAGTTGGGTGAGGTACTTTATTTAATCAAGGGGGTCCCAGTGAGAGGTGGCTGAAACCTCAGATCAAATTAGGCCCGGGCTCCGGGCTGGGGAACCGCAGGGCTGCTCTATTTTTTGCTGGCCCAAGCAAAAAAAAATTCTCTGTGACAGTTTGATCAATTTCACTGAAACACAGCATTTGAACGTTAACACCAATTTAATCTTTTCATTTTTTATTCCTCTAAAATCCATCAGTTAAATTCTTCATATACCCTGAAATTACGTATGCGATGTAACTTTTCGTCAGACCTGCGCTCTGTAAATGGACACTGAGCACATGTTCAAAGGCAGACTTCACCAACTGTTCACTGGAATGGAAGAAATAATCTTGCAAATACCACTACATGCAAACCAAATAAGACTAACTGCATACTCAGATTTATCAACGTGTAATTGAAACTTTAACTGACATGCACTTCAACAGAATTTGTATTTGCAGATATATAAAACATGAGTTAAAAGCTGTATCAAGTCTACACTATACATGGTGGCCCTTAAATTAATACTTTATTATTCTATTACCCAAGCATTTCCTATAAAGGGGTTTGCGATCAGGCTGCTAACTAGGGAGATTCGCAAGGAGGTCTCCAGGTGAAGGAGAAATATAGCCCCTTGGGTAGTGCTGTCTTATTGTTGTTTGTTTGTTTGGGGTTACTTGCTGTGTGTGAGCTGTTTTGTTTGTTGGTTGGTTTGGTTGAAGACCGTTGCTGTGCTGGCAGTTGAAGCTGCAAGCTTCAAAGTAAGGTTTGAAAGCTAGAAGCCTGTAATTGGCTGAGCCTTAGTCAGTGGGGGGGCTATCAAGAAGCCAGGGCTATAAAGCAGTGCTCAAGTGACCAGGGAGCTTTGTGAATAGGCTGCTACAGGGAGTTCGCAAGGCAGTGGGCAAGGTTCACTTCTGGTCTTTAAAACTGTAAACTAAACTACATTCCAACTTCTGATTTACACACCCTTTCATTAACTAGAGCTGCAGGAGACAATGCAGGCAGAAGCAGGCGATAGATGGGGACTTATCCAGTTTATGCGCTAAGTGCAGCATGTATGATTACCTGCCTGGCGGGTGGCCTATGTGTGCATTTGTGCAGCTCCTGGCCCTCAGAGACCACGTACGGGCTTTGGAGCCAGGTGGCGAACTGAGGACTAAGGGAGGCAGAGAGGATGTTGATGAGGCTCTTCCGGATACTGTAAATTCCCCCTCCGTAGAAAGACAGTAGGAAGCCTGCTAAACAACTAGTGGGGCCCTTATGATCGAGATACAAAAGAGCGCTTAATATAAAGTCATTGCAGAGAACTAAATGAATCTTTGATTCAGTTTTCACACTGAGGATGTTAGGAGATTCCAAAACCCCTAACCAGCCTTTTTTCTGTTTAGGGTTTAACCCAAAAAAAAAAAATTCTGTCCAAAGCCTGAGCCAGCTTTGTGTAGGTGACAAATCTGAAGAATGTCACAGATTGAAGTATCAAAGAAGTTTTGGAATTAATGGATAAACTTAACAACATCCGGGATAGATGGCATTACCCAAGAGTTCTGAAAGAACTAATGTGAAGTTGCGGAACTATTAACTATGGTTTGTAACTGGCCTTTAAATTGGCTTCTGTATCCAATGACTGAAGTAGTAATAACGCATATTTAAAGGGTCTAGAGATCCTGGCATTACAGGCTGATAAGTCTAACATCAGGCAGGCAATTATTGAAACAATAGTAAGAAAAATTGTCAGAAAAATAGAAGAACATAAATTGTTGCAAAGTACATGTTTCTGTAAAGGGAATCGTGTCTTACTAATCTATTAGAGTGTTTGAAGGGGTCATCAACAGTGACAAGGGATCAGCGACATAGTATACTTAGATTTCCAGAAAGCTTTGGACAAGGTCCTCACCAAAGCTCTTACGTAAATTAAGTTGTCGTGGGATAAAAGGAAGTCCTTTCATGGACTGAGTACTGGTTAAAAGAAGAACTGGATAAATTCATGGAGGTTAAGTCCATTAATGGCTATTAGCCAGGATGGGTAAGGAATGGTGTCCCTAGCCTCTGTTTGTCAGAGGGTGGAAATGGGTGGCAGGAGATCACTTGATCATTACTTGTTAGGTTCACTCCCTCTGAGGCACCTGGCATTGGCCACTGTTGGTAGACAGGATACTGGGCTAGATGGGCCTTTGGTCTGAACCAGTACGGCTGTTCTTATGTTCTTATGAAGAGTATAGGGAACGCCTAGGAAATATTGATATGTTGCTTAGTTATGTATAACTGATGTGCATTGGTAAATTATCTATCAGTAATTCACCACTACTGCAACAGCATCAACTGCGGTAGCAATGGTGGAGGCTAAGAGTAGAGAGGGTTCAGATGTTTTTATTGCCTTCTCATGTGGAACACAGTTACTGTTTAAAATAGCACTCCACCATTTTATAATAGTTCAGAAAGTGAAGGATGTAATTGAAACTGTTCAGTTGACAGTGGGAAATTCCAAGTTAACGGAACACAATTACATAAGTTTGATTTGACCCAAACACCATAATCAAACTATTTGCTGCTTGTAAAAAAAAAAAAAAATATATTAGGGCATCTTTAGTGACAAATGTTCAAGACCTCGCTTTAGGTCCCATCAAGAAGACTGCACCTCCAGCAACTTGGTGCTGTACAAAGGAAAGAGACATTGAGGTTTTCTTTGCAATTAAAACATACGTAGTTGGTCCAGGTCAGCTGACTTGGGCTCACAAGGCTTGGGTTGCAAGGCTGTAAAATTGCTGTGTAGACATTTGGGGTTGGGCTGGAGCCTGAGTTCTGGGCCTCTGTGAGGGAAGAAGGTCCCAGAGCTCAGGCTCCTTCCTGACCCCAAATGTCTACACAGTAATTTTTAGCCCCACAGTAAGAATCCTGTGAGCCCAAGTTGGCTGATCTGGGCCAGCCACAGATCTTTTATTCTAATGTAGATGCACCTTAGGTGTCTCTCACATCAGTGTTGACAACCAGGCCTGACACTGATTAGCTTTGGAGATTTGACATAATTACCACACAAGTTGATATTGCCAGTCTTTCCCAGCAAACAAATGTTCTGCAGAAAGTCAGACCAATTTTGTCCATTATTTGCACTGAAAGGCTAATTTAAGCATTTGAAAACAACATGACAAAGGAAATCCAGGTTGGACCTTTCTAGTCCGGCATCCCTGGACTGGTGCCGAAACAGAGAATTTGCCAAACCACAGAGATCAGTATTGTAGTGAGCGGGTCCCTTTTTATTTTTATCTTGCCGAGGCAAATAAATGGAACAGCGCTTGCAACGCACCCTAGCCAAGGCTTACCAGCTCTTCATAACAAAGTGTTAGTGTTGTTACACAATTTTACTGTATTGGCACAAGGAAATATGTAGATAAAGCATAAACATCATAAAATAAAATCATACCAGGCCATGGATGTTGCCGCACCAGAGAGCGCCGGACTAGAGAGGTTGTACCTGTATGTGGTTGGTTGCTGACTTCGACAAGTATTTATATATGTAGGGATGTTTGGAGAATATCAAATAAGAACTTATGACTCTGACTAGGGAAATAAATGGCAGTTTTTTCAATATTTCCTACCTATTTCTTGCTGCTTCACCTCCGCAGCCAGTGTCTGCTGTGCTGAAATATTTTTAAACACAAGTATTGTTTGTCCTTTTCATTTTGCGTATAACCTAAACTTGTAGTAAAAGCACTCTATTCTCATGACAAAATATTTCATTCCTACATGAAAGGCTCTATTTTAAATGTCAGGTATTGCTGCAAGGCAGAACCAGTGTGTGTGTACTGCACCCCTCTGCTTAAAAGGAGTCCAGAAGAGATTTTTGCCATTTGGATGAAGTTGCCTTCATGCACATTTCAAACAGTTATGTGGAATTCACTTTTTTACCCACTTGGGATTTTAGGCCAACTACACTTGCACAGTGTGCAGTTTTCTACCACAGAGATGGCAGTGTTAGATTGATGGGGAACGTGTGTCCAACTTGATCATCACAGTTCATATCCATGCTGATACTTCCGACAACGAAGAAGCTTCTACATCCTCTGATGCCACTGACACTGTAGAATACACTAAACTCCATGATGGTTCAAGCACAGTGATTTTTCAGATAAGGTGAGTACTGTCAATTTTGCTCTTCTCATCCACACCAAAACACTACACTGAAATACAGTTGGAAGAGGGCAATAAACACAACCAGGATTAAATTCAAATCCTTAAGCTGCATAACTGCACTGACATCCCATAAGAGGCACAAGGATGAATCAGGCTTGTTAACTATATTTGTTGAAGAGAAGTATACCCATTTAAAAAAATCCTTCATCCTTCCACGTAGGTTAGATTCCATCAACGTATCAACATCTAAGAAGGAAAAATACTTATTTCATAATTTATATCTATTGTTTCATTTTAATTATTCAAAACACTAAATGTGCAAATCTATGGTGACACCTAACGTCCTTCATTTTCCCATCCCATGCCTCATCCTCCAAATTACAAAATCCTCACTGTAGGAACCACCACATAGCTAGTCAACACTTTTCAATGCTTCCTCTATAAATAAGATCAGACTACAGCCATATAGCTATAGAGGGCCCAATTTCATTGACTTCATGAGGATTTGGATTGAGCCATATACTAATTATATGGTTAGAAGTAAAATGTTCATAAGAGTTACTCCTGGTATTAACTATTTTTGAGATGTTTACCCATCAAACTCTATTTTGTCTGAAAAAGCCTGCTCTTTGGAATTTACCAAAATTCAATGCAAACCATTTTATTTCTAAGCAATGAATACCAGAAACAGCAAATCTTGGTTAAAATTTGCAATAATGTTTGGGAGACCCATTGAATTTTATACATTAGCAATAAAGTGATCAGTAAGCAAAGAGAATGAATCATGTGCTTTGTTCATGTATTTTGTCAATTGTCAGTTAGTTTCAGAACATAAGAAGGCCATACTGGGTCAGACTAAAGGTCCATCTAGCCAAGTATCCTGTCTTCTGACAACAGCCAATGCCAGGTGCCCCAGAGGAACAGAACAGGTAGTCAAGTGAGCCATCCGGTTGCCCATTCCGATTCTGGCAAATGGAAGCTAGGGACACCATCCCTGTCCATCCTGGTGAATAGCCATTGATGGACCTATCCTCCATGAACTTTAGTTCTTTTCTAAATTATAGTCTTGGCCTTCACAAAATCCTCTGGCAGAGTTCCAGAGGTTGACGAAATACTTGTGAAGAAATACTTTGTTTTAAACCTGCTGCCTATTAATTTCATTTGGTGACACCTACCTCTTGTGTTATGAGAAGCTCTTGTGTTATGACCAGTCATAATTTTATAGGCCTCTATCATATCCCCCCTTAGTCATCTCTCTTCCATACTGAAAAGTTTGTCTTATTAATCTCTCCCCATATGGCAGCCGTTCCATACCCCTAAACATTTTTTTGCCCTTTTCTGGACCTTTTCCAATTCCAATATATCTTTTTTGAGATGGGATGACCACATCTGCATGCAGTATTCAAGATGTGGACATACCATGGATTTATATAGAGGCCATATGATATTTTCTAATTTACCTTCTATCCCTTTCTTAATGATTCCCAACATTGTTTGCTCTTTTGACTGCCGCTGCACATTGAGTGGATGTTTTCAGAGAAGTATCCACAATGACTCAAGATCTTTCTTGAGTGGTAACAGCTAATTTAGACCCCATCATTTTATATGGATAGGTGGGATTGTTTTCCACTGTGCATTATCTTGCATTTATCAACATTGAATTTCATCTGCCATTTCGTTGCCCAGTCATCCAGTTTTGAGATCCTTTTGTAGCTCTTTGCAGTCTGCCTGGGACTTAATTATCTTGAGTAATTTGTACCATCTGCAAATTTTGCCACCTCACTGTTTACCCCTTTTTCCAGATCATTTATGAATACGTTGAATAGGCCTGGACCCAGTACAGATCCCTGGGGGACACCACTATTTACCTCTTGCCATTCTGAAAATTCACCATTTATTCCTACTCTTTGTATCCTATCTTTTAACCAGTTACCAATCCATGAAAGTACCTTCCCTGTTAGCCCATGACAGCTTACTTTGCTTAAGAGCCTTTGGTGAGGGACCTTGGCAAAGGCTGTTTGAAAATCTAAGTACACTATATTCACTGGATTCTCCTTGTCCACATACTTGTTGACCCCCCTCAAAGAATTCTAGTAGATTGGTGAAGCATGATTTCCCTTACAAAAATTATGTTGACCCTTCCCCAACAAATTATGTTTATCTATGCATCTGACCACTTTGTTCTTTACTATAGTTTCAACCAGTTTGCCTGGTACTGAAGTCAGGTTTACGAGCCTGTAATTGCCAGGATCACCTCTGGAGCCCTTTTTAAAAATTGGCATCACATTAGCTATCCTCCAGTCATTTGGTACAGAAGCTGATTTGAGTTCCTTCAAAACTCTTGGGTGAATACCATCTGGTCCTGATGACTTATTACTGTTTAGTTTAACAATTTGTTCCAAAACCTCCTCTAATGACACTTCAAACTGGGACCATTCTTCAGATTTGTCACCTACAAAGAATGGCTCAGGTTTGGGAATCTCCCTCATATCCTCAACCGTGAAGACCAATGCAAAGAATTCATTTAGTTTCTCCACAATGGCCTTTTCGTCCTTGAGTGTCCCTTTAGCATCTCGATCAACCACTGGCCCCACTGATTGTTAGCAGGTTTCCTGCTTCTGATGTACTTTAAAAAGTTTTTGCTATTACTTCTGAGTCTTTAGCCAGCTGTTCTTCAAATTCTTTTTTGGTCTTCCTAATTATATTTTTATAATTTGCCAGAGAGTTTATGCTCCTTTCTATTTTCCGCACTAGGATTTAACTTCCACTTTTTAAAGGATGGCTTTTTGCCTCTCACTGCTTCTTTTACTCTGTTTTTTAGCCACAGTGGCACTTTCTTGGTTCTCTTACTACGTTTTTTTAATTTGGGGTATACATTTAAGTTGAGCCTCTATTATGGTGCCTTTAAAAAGTTTCCTCGTTTCTTTACTATTCCTCGTTTTTGTGTAGATCCCTTTTCTGAAATTAAATTCTACAGTGTTGGGCTGCTGTGGTGTTTTCTCCACCACAGTGATGTTATAATCACTATTACCGAGCAGTCCAGCTATACTCATCTCTTGGACCATATCCTATGTACCACTTAGGACTAAATCAAGAATTGCCTCTTCTTGTGGGTTCTAGGACTAGCTGCTCCAAGAAGCAATCATTTAATGTGTCAAGAAACTTTATCTCTGCATCACGTCCTGAGGTGACATGTACCCAGTCAATATGGGGATAGCTGAAATTCCCATTATTGAGACTTTTATTTTAAAAGCCTCTCTAATCGCCCTGAGCGTTTCACAGTCACTATCACCATCCTGGTCAGGTGGTGGTAATATATCCCTACTCCTATATTCTTATCATTAGAGCATGAAATTACTATCCATGAAGAGTCTATGGTACAGTTTGGTTCATTTAAGACTTTTACTTCATTTGATTTTACACTTTCTTTCACATATAGTGCCACTCCTCCAGCAGCACAACCTGTTCTGTCCTTCCAATATATTTTGTACCCTGGTATTACTGTCCCATTGATTATCTTCATTCCACCAAGTTTTTGTGATGCCTATTATATCAATACCTTCATTTAATATAAGGCACTCTAATTCACTCATCTTATTATTTAGACTCCTAGCATTGGTATATAAGCACTTTAAGAACTTGTCACTTTGTAGCTGTCTCCTATTACATGATGTACTGAATCGGACTTTTTCATTTGACTGTTTCTCATCAGATCTTACCTGTATTTTATCATCTTCCATCCTCTCCTCCTTACTAGAACATAATCTCCATTAATAGATCCTCCCCTAAGGGATGTCTCTGTCCGAGCCACGTGGTCCTCCATACCTATCGCAGCATTTTGTAAAATGATGAAATCTTAATGTGAAAATTCAATACATCCCTTAATAAGTCTTTGCAGAAAAATAGGAAAAGACCACCAATATTTTGTGCAGATTATAAAGTACACAGTTTGGTGTACCTTTAGTACTGAATTTTGAAGGAAACACTAATTTTTAAAAGCACTGCAGAATAAATTGAATTTTGTATTTAATCTTAGTTTAGTTAAAGTTTCTAAAACCTAATTTGACCACAGGGATAGTACATTTTGGTATAATTTTCTTTAATGAGGTAGGCAATGATTACTAGCAAGAAATACCTAAGAGATTAATTAAAGCTTGTTTTCATGACAAGGACATGATTTCCTGTTATGAGATTAAAACTGATTTTTCAACCATAAATATACAATATTTTAAAATAATTGCTGACAATTCCCATACTATTCATATTTTGATAGACTTAAATAGCAATCATTGTTAAGGATTTAATAATGTAAATAAATACTACTTAGATGCAGCAATAAAAATGTAAACCCACAAATGCTGCCAAGTGGTTTAGATTCAAAATTTGCCCAACCTTCTAGGTTATCAAATCAAATCCAGCCCAGGCCGATAGTGACTGAAAGTTGCTACTAGATACCATCTAATTGAAATGAGGTGTCCTATGTGAAATGAGTTGGTGGTCTCACTTCAATTCCTAGAAGCCATCACAAAATTCACACGACCACAAGAGACAACCTTGTTAGTTTCAGCAAATCTGACAAGGATTGAACTGATCTGGATACTGAATATTTTTTCACTTGAGGAAGGGGCCTTTCAGGTCAGCATTGAGATACATCTGCCTCATCAACGTAAGGACTCCTGCATTGCCGTTGCTGTATTTTTTTCAGTGGACAAACAGAGGATTTCATTTTCCAAGACGATTTTTGAGCATTACATGCAGTACTTCTGTTTAATGGTAAAGCTGTGCTTAGGCACACAGGTTAGTTTCCTGGACTTTTTCCCCCTGTCCATTCAATTATGATTGAAGAGAGAAAGTCTTTTACCATTAAGTGGAAGAACTGAGACCACAGGTTTCAAAAGAAGGATTAAAACAAGAAAATAAAGAGTCCTCTAGGTACATAGACTGAAGGGAGAAGAACAAGATGAACTGTTGAGAAATATCTCATAGGAAGGAAGTAGCTACTTTATTTCCTTCTACAGCAGCAGCACTGAGGGTACACCAGAATAGCCTTAACTTCAAATTTACTGGCTTAAATCTCCATCTTAATTTAAATATGAAGAACAGGCTGAAGAACATCTGAAGTTAGCAAACAATTGCTGTAACTGCTTAGACAATGGAGATAAATAATGTACAACTGAAGCTCATTAATAATGACTTAATAGTACTCTGGACAAAGGTTTCGGTACCATTTCTTCTTGTTCACTGGACATTAAAAAACAATTAGAGACACTGACAATAGGTATGCTGTCTGTCACAACATTATTCTAAAGAGAGTTGCATGCCCACAAACTAAATACTGTAAAGGATTAAAATGTATCAGATAGCGTAAACTGTCCCCTACAATTCACCTAACTAAACTGTCTAAGTAAAATGAATATACTTATATTTACATAGAGTGCAATGAAAACAAAAATGTTTAACATTCCAGTTTAATTGAAGATGTTGATACAGTTTTGTACTTTTGGTGAAAAATTACTTTAACATATAGATCTAGCATGACTTCGTGAAGTATAAAGAGCAAATCAGAAGCTTTTAATTACTCCCACTCCATTGCTGATTGCTCCAATGTAACCAATAAATGAATCATTTCTTGCTGTATTTCAGTTCCCATCATTAGCATTCATGTCCATTTGCATTAATTTTCTCCCTTCAGAATAGATAACAATTCACCATTTTCCTTTAGTTCCTGTAAAGAAATTATAGAATAGTAACTCAGGGCATGTATATTTTGCAATTACCTCTGACAAATTCAACAAGGATGGTTTTCATGACAAAAACATGAAACTGTCCACTATGCAGGAAGAGAGACTAAATAACCCACTAGAGGTCTCTCTCAACCACAAGTAATTAATTTTTGTAATTCTGTATTTTAAAAAAGTTTTACAGAAATAAAACACTCAACATGCTACACAAATGAAAATTAAAAAAAAAATCACGATCCGTCAATAAAATTTGTTAAAGTTTAAAACCATGAATTGGTGTAAATTATAATTTAGAAGTACATGTATGCCCTAGTCTGGTTAGTTAAATTTAGTTCAAATTATAAGTCATTCAGTCTATTTCAGTTAGTGTGAAATGTTCTGTTTTTCTTAGTTGTATACAGAAAACATTTACAAGCAGAATATTCATGCATATTGACAGTTATTTTATAACATATCTTCAAATTACTGTAAGATGCATATGTCAGTAGAATGTATCACTAAAGTGAGCTCTCAGTAACAGATCAACAGCTGTATTGGACTATTTTTCAAAAACTACTGGTGCGTATAACACATTCCAACTTCTTTGATGCTCAAAATTATACTTATTGATCAATGTATGAGTTACCCCAAAACTGTAGTAAGTAAATAAAATTTTAAAAAATCATCTATATAATTTAAGTAACATCAGCTTATTTTCAGAGCTAAATGGGATGCATCGATTATATCTTCCCAGGAGTTACAATGTGCATTGCCTATAAAACATTCAGACAAGAATGAACTCAGGAGTATTAGGCATTTAGAAGACTTTGCCTGCTCTGTTACAAAAATCAAAAACCACAGTAACAAATGCAGATCTATTTTTGTTGCTTCAGGGTCTGTTCAAAATACTACAATAAACCTCACTTTTTTTTTTTTCCAGGAATGAGACAGTTTGCTAGGAAAAATGTCTCACCACCTTATTTGAGAAGAGCAATGTCAAAAGTAAAACTAAAAAGCAAATGAAACCTGTAACAATGCACCCACAGGGTAAAAATGGTCTTTACGGTAAAGGTAGCTGACTGCTGTCAAGAAAATACATTTCGTTGCTGTATCAGAGTATGTGAGCATGCTGGAGATTTAAAAGCTCCTTTCAATCATATGTTGAAATAATGGTAGTCACAGTAAAACCAACCAAGTCATTCCATTTCAAAATCTAAAGCCATTACACAGGAGCTTATGTATATGGCAGTTAGAAAATATTTCTCTTAGAAGTTCACACTAGAAAAGTCAATTTACATTTTTAACAGGAGTCGCCACTTGCTTACCTTAACAATATCCAGCCCTCCAACAAGTTCACCTTTCACATACAACTGAGGGTATGTTGGCCAGTTTGAATATGTTTTTAATCCTTGCCGCACCTAAGGAAAATAATTTTAACTTTAAGACTCTTCAGAGCAGCTTTACTACTGTAGTAGATGTAACAGTGACATCTGTGGGGTCGAGGGGACGAGATTAAGGGTATGTCTACACTACGGGATTACTCCGATTTTACATAAACCGGTTTTGTAAAACAGATTGTATAAAGTCGAGTGCACGCAGCCACACTAGGCACATTAATTCGGTGGTGTGCGTCCATGGTCCGAGGCTAGCGTTGATTTCTGGAGTGTTGCACTGTGGGTAGCTATCCTATAGTTCCCGCAGTCTCCCCCACCCATTGGAATTCTGGGTTGAGACCCCAATGCATGACGGTGCAAAAACAGCGTCGCGGGTGATTCTGGGTAAATGTCGTCACTCATTCCTTCCTCTGTGAAAGCAACGGCAGACAATCATTTCGCGCCCTTTTTTCCTGGCTTGCTCTGGAGATTCCATGCATGGCACCATAACCCGTTCAGCTTGTTTTTTTTTTTTTTTTTTTTTTTTTTTTTTTTTTTCTGTACACCGTATGTCTACTGGATGTCTGCTCCAGAGGCGGTACCTGCCGTGATACACAGTAAACATTCTTGCCTTTTGTAAGATACATAGCCGAGACGGTTCCGTGATTTGTCGTCTTGCTGCCTGTCCTCGGGTGCCCCTGGCTGAGGTCAGCTGGCGAGAGCAAAGACAAAATGGAAATGACTCCCTGAGTCAATACCCTCCTTTATGTCTATCTAAAAATAGACGTCAGTACCTCCCTAGGAATCCTATGGCTGCACAGGGACTAGAGAACCCGTGTACTCATAGAACCAGACGCGATCACAGGCAGCTCCTGTCAGATCCCAGCAGAAGATGATTGAGGCTACCATGGTCATCATTAGGGGTTTGCCCCCTGCCAAACAACCCACCTGTGCTTCCGCTGCTCCCCCACCCCTGCCTACCGTTGCACTCCCCCCCCCCCACCGCCATTTGTGTATGACCAGTAAGAAGATGCGGAATAGCACCACTGACTTGCTCGTCTATAAATTGGGAGGCAGCTCCAAGCTGCATATTGATTAGTCAGAGACCATCACGGTGCAGGGGGAGGGCCAGCATCCGCTGCTATGCTAGTCCAGGAGTTACCGGATCTTTTCTTTACACGAAAGCGGAGGGCTAATGGAGTCACGCCCCTAGGTGCTATGATGAGAGTTTACAGCCAGTTATGTACCGATCGAATTGGATGACCGGGATCATTCCTATTTTACCCAAGACCGACCCCAGCCAACCTCACCTGGGACTCAGCAGGAGCACTCTTTGGGCTGATGATTGACAAGATAGCAGTCATGTATACCGTACTGCCACCGGGGAGGGAGGGAGGTGGGAAAAACGAAGGAGGGCGAGGTACTTGTTCACTTGCGCGCATCGCGTTTCTCAGCAGCATTGCAGTAACATGTGTGACACTGACAAGTCAAGAACGATTTTTTCCCTTTTCTTTCACGGGGACAGGGGTATTGACGGATAGTAGCCCTGAGTATTTCACGCCGTGCGACATGGTTTGACGTACCGGCCATTAGGAGTTCAGCCAAGAATACATACTTTCGCGGATGACTGCTGGCGGATTGTGGGACTAGTGCGTCCTCTACCCCCTCCCTCCATGAGCGTCCATTTTCTTCTTTATGCTTCCGTACCCTTCCCACACACTGTCCATGACTTATTATAGCCTGCGAGATTTTTTTCAACATGCTTGCATTTCATCTTCTGTAATTGAACCTCTCATCAGAACAGATTTGTCCTCCCCATATACGGCAATCACTCCAGTATCGCCCGCTCCGTGTCCATTGCTGGATGCTCTTTTTTGGATTTGCGGACTGCTCGCACCGCGTGTGATCGAGTTCCACGCGCGGCAAACAGGAAAGAAATTCACCGTTTGCGGGCGGCTTTTCCTAGTCTACCCTGGCCACGTATCAATTTCAATGCTGTTCCAGAGCAGCCAAGGTGCACTGTGGGAATACCGCCGAGAGGCAATAACGTCGATTCCGGCCACAGCTACCTGTATCCGATATGGTAATACCGATTTCAGCACTACTCCTCTTGTCGGGGAGGAGTACAGAAACCGGTTTAAAGTACCCTTTATATCGATATAAAGGGCCTCGTTGTGTGGATGGGTGCAGCGTTAAATTGGTTTAACACTGCTAAAATCAGTTTAAACGCGTAGTGTAGACCAGGTTAAAGACTCAGACTTACCTCTTCGTCCTCTAATATGTCAAATGTCTCATAATCAACACTATAAATAAAGATGAAAATGAATTATGTATTTTTGCAACACAATACCCACAAAAATATAACACATTTATTTCTTTTCACACTACGAGATAGCCACCATCCATAATATAGGAGACTCTCACAAGATATCTATTTATAATCTATAGGCAAGAGACTGCAGAAAGTCAGCTATTTAAGTGGGACATCTGGTAATTAGCCATTAAATACTCCAAGCAACAGACTACTTATTTTACAGATACTACATCTTTATTAGCATCTACATCAAAATCAAAAGTTAGTATAGACCAAAAAAATACCCAATTTAATTGAACGATTACTTACGCTGACTAGACAGAGTGACATGTTACACAAGAAAAACTGAGCATCTGCTTTAAGTGTGCAAAATAAATGTGATATTTAAGATCATTCGGTTCGCCAACATAGTGATTAAGAATAGAAAAAGTTTTAGACACCAAAATAAACTATTAACATCGCAGGCAAAGTTGCTGATCCATAATAGTACACTTATTTTGTTAATAATTCCTTGCACTCTGACTAGAGTTATTTCATAAACACCAGACAGTAGGCAAATTCTTATGCTCTGATTGGCTGATGGGCATTGAAACACAGGCAGGGATTTGTTTGAGGTGTTTCTGAACCTTACAAATCTCCATTCTGATTGGCTACTGCTCTCAGTTGATTCATAGGGCCACAATTATTGTTGATTGCCCTTGCCAGTCACACATTTAACCAGCAAAATAAGACTATATAATTTTTTTTTAATGGAATTATTCAAGGGGCGAAGCTGCTAAGCAATTCTCAAGGGACAAGAAGGAGCTGTAGGGGAAGATGGGAAATCAGACATTAGGCATGGCAAGACACTCAGAATTTGAGTCAGCCATGTTTATTGTGGGCAAAAGGGAATTCTAGAAGTTGCTAATCAGAGTGCAAGGATTTCTGTAGTCAACAATCAGATTGCAAAGAGGAGAGGATGAGAAGGGCATTCACAGTGCTCGCTGTTAGTTAGTCTAGCTACCACCAAGCTAAGTAGTTACTTTTTATTATTTAATTTGAAGGTAATGTGACATATAGTGTACTCACTGCATTTAATTTAGTAGCCAAATAAATTTAAGTAGGGAAATAAGTTCCATTTTTATTACAATTATCAAATGCCAGCTGCTTTTCCATCTCTCTCTACAGCGACTATTGAGCTAAATAGCTGGCAACCATTATGGATTTGAATTAACTAGCAACTATTTGCACTATGCAACGTCTCACGCAGAACAAGAGAGTTACATGTCCAGCAATAATCAGGAGGAGTAATTCACTAATATGATCACACAGTGAACTTGTTCAACAGACCTTTGAATGTGCTTAAACTGCCTCCCACATTCCAGCAATCACCACTGGCAGATGTTAATCTTCTACTAAATGTACTGTGAACTCAGTCACCACACCAGGCATCTCCCTCTTGTCGTTTCTCTTTCCACTGAAGCCTTCTATTTTTAAGGCATTAATAAGATGCCTCCTTTACATGTTTATAAATACATTTTTAGGTGAGTGAAAAAGCCATTCTCCCATTAGAATGATTCAATTTACTATTGCTACCTGGCGTTTTTCCACCTTGTAAGTTTCCTTATAAATATTGCACTTTTATTCATTACAAATCAGTTGTGTTTTAAATAATAGCTACGTACCCAGTGCTGTTTAGGATTTCTATAATTTGCTTGCTGAATCCACATTTTGCCATCTAAAATGAGAGAAAGACTTATTACAAGACTATTTTTCAAGTTTTGTGAAGTTTTAAAGTTCTTAAGCCAAGAAAATTCCAGATTTTCACATCACAACCCAGTTAATCTGTTTTATTTCTAAGAAATAACCCTTCTTGATGTGCACCCTCTCTGCTGTCCTCCTTCCACAATCACCTTAACAGCTATATTACATTTGCTCTGCCAAGTTTAACTTCGCAGAGCAATTTGTCTCTTTCTCACTTGCAAACACTTGTAAAGTGAATGAAAACACTGAGAATCATCTCCCTCATTTCTTCTGTTATGAGAGCTGGTGTTCTGACAGTTTTCCCAAGTGAAGCCATTTTCCACATTCATCCATTTTGGTCTTGAAAACTGGTTACAGCTAAGATGCAGGTTCTCTCTTAAAAGTATTCAAAGAGAGCCAAAGTTAAGAAGTTGCCCAAGAAGTATAGTACTTGTAGATTCACACATTTCATAAAATCTTATTTCTAAACAGAGAAGCTTACTAAAAAAAAAGTAAAAAAGAGAAGCTTACTATTCCCCATATATTTTTCCCTTTACCCATCGCTGTCCATTTTGCAAGACAGGCAGCAGTTTTCTGGACTGACTTGGTAAATTCTGCATCTGCACAAAGATTCATTCTCATTTTGAAAGGGAATTATCTATTTTTGCTTATTCCCATATGGGATCCTGCTTGAAACACAATCTATACACATTATTTAGTCCAGACTACCTGCCCCTCCTTGAAGATTTGACTTTTTTGGCAGCTCAGATGCAAAAAACTAAAATTTGAACTTGAGGCTACGGAGCCTCTCTACAACTGGCTGTTTTTAAGGCTAACAATGAGTTAGCATCTCCCTTCAGGATTCCAACACTTGCTAACCTGGTGAGTCAGCAGAAGTGCTATGATTATGTCACAGAGGTCACAGAATCTATGACTTCCATTGACCTCTGTGCTATTTTCTGCCCTGGGGTCGGAGCTCCCAGCCACCCATCTTTGCAGCTCCCACCCCTGCAAGTGGAGTGGAACCCCTCAGAGCTCCCTGCTGCCATGGGCAGCAGGACCCCCAGAGCTGCTCAGCCACAGTGCTGGGGGACCCCAAAACTCCCACTCACCTAGTGGCAGCGGGGGACCCCAGAGCTCCAGCAGCAGTGGGTTATGAGCTGAATCTGCCACCCCATTTTGTTAGGGATATTTTTAGTGAAAGTCTGGGACAGGTCAAAGGCTTCCGTGAATTTTTGTTATTGCCTGTGACCTGTCCATGACTTTTACTAAAAATATCCATGACAAAATCTGAGCCTTAGTTATAAGTAATAAGGAAATTGAGCTCAGAGAAAAAAGAAATGAAATGGAAAGAGGGAATCATACATGGAAAAGCCTAGTTCCCCACCTGAAGCAGAGCTCCTTCTGTACATATATCCCCTCAAAACTACTGAATAAACATTTCATGAAATCAGATTACTAAGTGGGGTAGGGGGTCATCACCTAGTATCCATCATTCCAAATCGAAAGTTTACATTTTCACCCATACCGCTGTACCTGCCTCATTGTTCACAGAGAGGCCAGTTTATGTTATGTGACACATTGAGAAACAAGCTAACCTTTTGAGTTAGTCATTTATTACCATTTCAATCCTAATTAACAACACTTGTCTGTCTTCGGTCAAATTTATTTTAGTCTGGGGGGATAAAAAATGGCAGTTCAGAGACACCATCTCACACATGTAAAAAGAAATCATTTATGGTATGTGGTGCCATAAAATTATCTAGCATCTTTTTTAAGCTATGCTGAAAATTTACATAACAAAAGCAGAGAAACGAAAATGGATAGGACAAATACTCAGCTAGGCCACAAAGGGAAATGCCAAAAGAGATGTCTAGGATCAACATGGCAGGTAATAATTGAAGGGTAGGCCTCACAAGTGAGAGTCTGACTACGTAAGCAGCAAGAGAGAACTAAGAGTGATCTATTATCTGCTAAACACAAAACTATCAGCACACGGACTTTTGGACTAAAACCAAAAGGGGGAGATAATTCAAACACAAATAGTATAAATGATGTAGATGAAGCTGATGAATGTAACTAAAGTTTTAGTGAGATGATTGCATCACCACAGCAATGTGCTCAGCTGAAGTACTGATAACTGTCAGATAAATTATAGATTGCTTTGCACGGTTTGTAGAAGCAAGTCAGACAGATAACTTCCTGATATCACTCCAATTTCAGTTGCCAAAAAGAAAAGAAGTTTAACAGTCCCTTCCCAGCATATGTGAGCATCAAAAGAAAATACAATGAAACCATTTTCGAGATCTTTACCTGCTTGTTTCCTTTCATAAACAGCATCACAGAAGCTTTGTTTGTCAGGACTTTAAGTCTAAAATAGGGAAAAAATGATACAAAATATATTTCAGTTCAATTATTAACCATAGTTTTGATCTACTTCTTCAGTAACATCATCACCTTCAGGAAAACAAGGTGACCAGAAGCAGTCAGCATGGATTCACCAAGGGTAAATCATGCCTGACCAACCTGATTGCTTTCTATGATGAGATGACTGGACTTGTGGATGGGGGCAAAGCTGTTGATGTT
>NC_133783.1:40619087-40671460 GCF_003597395.2 Chelonoidis abingdonii
GGCTAGACCGCACCCTGGCTGGGATTATTTAGGGAAAGTGGTCCTGCCTTTAGCAGGGGGTTGGACTAGATGACCTCATGAGGTCCCTTCCAACCTTTTGATTCTATGATTCTATGATACAAGAAAGATAAGAAGATAATGTATAGGTTTAGTAGATACATTTAAAGCTGCATTATAAACAAATGAATTTATATTCCATTCTATTTCATTCTCTCCCTAAGCCACTGTAAACCATGATATTACTTTTAAAGCAACGATTATTTTTTCCAGATTAAACTGCAAATACCTAGATGCATCAAACTTAAGGGGGAAATTCCATATTGAATTGGAGATATTTTTAATATGATATCCAGATATCTGAATATCTAATCACAGGTATCAGAAAGACAAGGTGGGTGAGGTAACATCTTTTACTGGCCAACTTCTGTTGGTGAGAGAGACAAGCTTTCAAATTTACACAATAATGCTCTCTTTGAAAGACCTGAAGAAAAGTTTTTTGTAAGCTCAAAAGCTTGTCTCTCACCAACAGAATTTGGCCCAATAAAAGATATTACTGAACCCAGCTTGTCTCTGTAGAAACAGTGTTGGTCCCAGGACATAACACTGCAGTTACAGATATGTAATCTATACACAATATTTCAAATGCAGAACCTAGCTATTAGTGATTCAACTTCTTCTCATACATCATTAGATAAAGTCTTTGCTAGTACTCTATGAAAAATTATGACTGACATCCAATAGTCAAACCCATTTCAGTTGAGATGGTATTTTAATATTTTTGGTTGCTTGCTTGCTAAGAATTTACTGTTCCATAACATTTTTACAGGTTCATAACAACCTCTTTCCCCAAATTCTCCATCAAGAATTTTGACGGGTCATATTACAGAACATTAAAGTCCCACAACATCTGATAAAATAGGACATCAAATTTTATGAACTTCTAAGAGAGCTGCCAGGTTGTAGAAAATATGCTCCATTTTATTTTTTTTTAAATTTCCCATTAGGCTTAATTCTTTGCTTGAATGACTGGAGAGTAGGGGCCGTAGGGAGCCAACTCTGATCCTCTAAAGGGGTAGAATTTCATTACAGATTCATTTAGCACAAAGAAAGAGTAGCATGGTCAAACACCTAGGTTGTCACTGTTCTGCTGAGTGACTTTCCCTTCGGCATTGATCATGGAAATCAACTGGCCAGAGATTCACAAGTGAAAAATGTAAAAGAAGTTTAATTACAGTGCTGTAAAAATACGCTTTGGTTTTCAAAGGAAAACTGGGAAGCTGGAAGACAGCTATGGAAAGCTGAAAATTAAGCTAGGCAACAAGCTCACCTGTTTCAATATGAATACAATAATATAATTAGACACAGATTGGAGTGAATCTAGAACTTCTAGCCTAGCTCTATGAATAGGAGTTCTATGATTGTCCTGCACAGTGACTGGACAATTGCCATTTTGCCAGTGTTAAAGTATCCGAATGAGTGAAGATTTCAGATCCTTGTCTTACAGCTCTCGGTGCTTCTTTAGCAAGGCATCCACCTGAACCAATCTTAAGTGACTTCATTAAAACATATTTAGATCCTGTATAAGCATCGTTTTCAGGAATGGAAGAAGTGACATCTCATATTATGGCTAATGGAGAAAAGAAACTAATTGTTTTTGCTTCAAAGACTAAGCAAAGCAGAAAACAAAGCATGGTACAAATTAGGAAGTAATTTCTGAGCTTGCAAGTTGGCATGGGGGGGAGAAGAAGACCAGCAAAAGCACCTCTTGCAGAAAAAAATTCAATTTAAAAAGAAAGTGACTCTGAAGGTATAACTCATCACCCAACGGAACCAGTCAGTTTTTCTAGAGGGGATGGCTCGCTCAGTAGTCTAAACATTAGGTTTCAAATACTGAGTCTCCCTGGAGCTTAATGGTTCAAATCCCAAAAATTCAGGTTAAGCTCTTTATTCTCAAGATAGTTTGAATTCCATGTAGTTTGCTGTAAAGAGGTGTTTGAGGTTTGTTTGTTTTTTTAAGATTAAAAATAAAAGGTCTGTTTGCTCTGTGCAGACATTCAAGAGCTCATAAGCAAGGGTCTGTCCTGGTATTACTGAAATATTTCAGTGTTTATTACCCTTACCCATGACAAAACATAGTGCTGTTCATTATCACATTATTTTATTATTGTTTCTGTAATCTACTGAAGTTTCCTATCAATATTTTCAAGTACTTCTACTTGTTATATACACACACAGTAGTACAAAATATAGCCCTTATCCTGTAATCAGATCTGGTCAGACACTATAATACAGAATAAGGCTATACCTGAATATATTTGACTGCAGAATCAAGGCCAAAATGAGTAACTAAAACTTGAAAGAAAAAAAAAGCACAAAGAGTAAATTAAAGGGTATGCTCTCATCTAACCTTTGCATATTCTAATTTGTAAGTATTTAACTGTTCAGCCTACTAGTCCTTTATTGTAATACAGCAGAACTTCGGAGTTATGAAAACCGAAGTTACAAACTGACCAGTCAAGCACACGCCTCATTTGGAACCGGAAGTATGCAATCAGGCAACAGCAGAGACAAAAAAGTAAATACAGTACAATACTGTGTTAAACTACTAAAAAAAAAAAAAAAAAAGGGAAAATTTAAAAAAGATTTTACAAGAAAAGGAATTGTTTCTGTGCTTCTTTCATTTAAATTAAGATAGTTAAAAGCAGCATTTTTCTTCTGCATAGTGAAGTTTCACAGCTGTATGAAGTCAATGTTCAGTGGTAAACTTTTGAAAGAACAACCATAACTTTTTGTTCAGCATTACAAACATTTCAGAGTTATGAACAATCTCCATTCCTGAGATTGTTGTTATATGCTATTTCCCAAGCGTGGTTTACCAATGTGTCTTTGGCAGTTGGGATCGGACACTTTCAGAGCTTTATAGATACCCAGTGTCACCAGCCTCAGACTATGAGTAGATGTGTGTGTGTCAATATTTGCCTTCAGAGAATAGGTGTAACGTGATAATTTAGCTTCCTCTTTACTGTCTTAATGGTGTGATACATATAAGATGAGAAACAAATTCCCACTACTTGCTAGCTATTGCTATAAAATAGGAACATTACTCACATATTTAGAGCTTATGATTCACTTGGTTACCAGGCTTGACTTAGTGGAGCAGCCAAATTTAAACAGAGCATGTGCTCAAATGGAAAGACTCAAGAGGCCAGACTGGCTTCTAGATACTAGGTCTGCCTTGGGAGATTAAAAACCCACAGTGCATCACTAAAAAGCACATAATGTCAAAGGAGACAACAGTGGGAAATGAGGCTACGTAATTATACTGTACTGACACCAGAGTAACCAAATCTATATCCAATCAGATTAAAAAACTTTAAAAAGTTACTTGTAGAGTTACAACATTTTCTATAAAAGGATTTACCTATGTTTCCTTTCTTAAAAAAGGAGTTGTTATCCAAGAAAGGAGACTGGAGGAAATCTATGTGTACTATTTTAATTGTAATAAAACTTGTAGTCTAAGTAAATCCTATTAAAACAGCATACCCAAATGTTTACTTCTATATACGATCACCGATGTTATCAACAATTGAAAAGGTAGCTAAAAGATTCAATTACTTCAAATGAAAGACTGCAGCATTACAGTAATTTACTTTTTAAGTGTTGCTGTATTTCTGAGTGTCAGAATATGGATGTTGCCTCTAAACTATAACACACTGTAAAATAAAGATATAATACATCATACTTGTCTTCCAATTTGTGTGCCTTGGGACAAATTGTGTCCAGTTCTCCAGAAGCCTCTAGTTCCTGAAAAACAGGTGTTCAGATTTAGAGATAGTTATATACACACACACACTTTTAAAAACACGCAAAACATAAAGAAGATGCAGATTTCTCAATTTCTAACCTTAACAATATCCAGTCCACCAATAAGCTCTCCAGCTACATATAACTGTGGATAAGTAGGCCAATTAGAGTATGTTTTCAGTCCTTGACGTACTTCTTCATCAGAAAAAATATCAAAACTGCTAAACATAATGTTATGTTTGTTAAGAATCTCCACCATTTGTCTGCTGAAACCTGGATATAAAGAGGATATCAGTCAGGAGGTGATTAATTTAAATTATATCTATTTTTAAATAAAATGCTCTCGTGGCTATATGAACATTTGGTTAAAAAATGTACTACAGATCATCCAGACAATAACCACTCCCTACAAGATTCTAGTGTGTTTGTTTTTCTTATCTGAGAGTATTAACATGATAAAACAAAAAAGACAAAGAATAAAAACGGTTTTATTACTGTGAATATTAAGCCTAAGTATCTAGACAGTATGTATATGTCTGAAGTTTGCCTGCATAAACAATTGCATTCAGTAACTTTAGTGTACTACATTTTGGTGGAACATCTTATGGTTAAACCTCAAAGAATCTATTTCCCTAGTCTCTGACTTGTCCAGTTCTCCTCCTTCCTTCTGCATCCAAAAGAAAAGATACTCTTTGCCCTCCTCACATCTTCTGCTCCCTCTTATCTTCCCCCCATCCCCACTTCACATTCCTGCAGCTCTTCTTGTTTTCTCCCTCCAGCTACTGCCAGCCTCCTCCAAACACCAATAGTTTGAATTAGTTGAAACTGACTGACTAAAGAGCATGGGAACTACTATTCAAGCCTATTGGGTGGCAACAGTTTGAATTTTAAAATGGCCTTTTTCTGGCTGCGTTTCAGCTGCCACTGCTTTGACACTATTTTCCCTCCCACATCACAACAACCTGAGTTTGTTTTTTAAGTATTTACATTCACAAGGGTACATATTTTATTGTATGTGACACTTTTTATTAGGTACTATGAAGTCTTGTACTTTTCTTCTGATACTTTCTCATTAGCACATTAAGTAATGGACATTAAGAGTTATAAAATATGGGATTTAAAACACACTTATGTAGTCTGTTTTACAAAAAATGTTTCTTTTCATAATTTAATTCTTTGTTCTAAGAAAATATACAATAATAAATGTATCCCAGTCTTCACACACACATTCACTTTTTACAATACTGTCCACAAAACTTAACATTCCTTATGCATAATAAACCATTTTTACACTAAAAAAGCAACTAGCTAAAGATCATTTTAAAAAATCTTCTGTCATAACCACCACCATCATTCTAGATTACTAAAACTGAAAAGTAAATTCTGAACATTTTCACTATTTGGACTTTTTTTTTTTTTTTACACATTTTTTTAATAAAAACGGAACAAAAGGAATTCTTAAATAAAATAACCAGACTGTCACATAAAAATAACTATTATTTAATTTCAACTTGCAAGATCACTTACTAATTTTTTAAATATGGATTTGCACTACAGTTTTCTGCAGTTTGCATGATCTGCAATTTTTTGAGATGAGGTACTGATATGTATATGTATGACATCTAAGTGTTAAGTTCATGTACAGCCTGAAGTAAAAACATGGATTCTGAAATTTCTCATTCATCTGGGAGTTCATTGGTAAACAGCTAAAGGGTGATTGCTGATGGTTATTCTGTTGCCAATATATTAACTCATTTCTATTGAACAAGGCTGAGGAAAAGCTTCATTTTAGCTATAGGCAATTACATGAAGACTAGAAATATAGGTAGGTTGTGTTTCATTTTTAAGTGTTAAAGTAGCAGAATGAAAATGTTATGCTCAGGGATAAAGTACCAATACAGCTTTACTTTCACAACAAAAGATTTAGGTTGAATTTCTGAAAACACACCATACATGTAAACAAAGAATTAAAGTGTGAACAAAATGTAAGTATATCCAGACAGCCATAAATGCTGCTATATACTTTATACTGTTAATGAGAATAAATAAAATTTTAATACCAGTGAAACAAGCAAACCAATGCAGTCACAGCCCAAAAATCTCCTGAAACAAGATTTACATGTGTAGCAACATAATACAATAGCCAGTGAACACATGGCCAAGGGAACCGACTTCCCTCAACACTATACTGAAGTTGACTCTCTCAATGAAGTAATGATTAACTATAAAAAGATTCCATATCCCACCACAGGAGAGGGTTCCTCACTAGTCGCCAAGTGTACTCATCTATCATTTCAAATCTGTTGCATCTCTCAAAACAGAGTTTGTTCACAACTATATTCATCCTTAGATAACCAAATGAAATATCTTGTATTTTACATTCTTTTTACTTATCTAATGCCATTGTCATAACAAACCAGTTTTAACTTTGACAATTTTGCCTTTTCAGTATGGTAAGCTCTCCTCTTATTAAAAGGTATGCATATTTTAACAACTCTGCCAGCACCAGTATACTATAGATTTTTCTCTTCAACCAACACCACATTCTACCTTAAGTATCTTATCTGCTGAATTGGACTAACAACTACTAAATTAATTTCTCTTCAATCTTAGTTACAAATTCAGGCAATCCTACATATAACTGCAAATTTTCACTGATAATCTAGGTTTTAATACATAAATCCGTACTATGTAAGTAAACACAGCTCATTGTGAATTTTTCATAGAATGTGTGACAGTAGTATACATATAAAATCTGTGCAAGTTTGAAAAAATTGTACAATGTTATAGTGCATGACTGTATAATTAGAAAATTATCTTATGCAAATGCACCAAAGAGTCAAACTCTGTGTGTAATCTTGATTTCGGCTTTTCCTGTTTTTTTGAGCATTTAACCAAGCACTCTCAATGCTCACTTAATCTCTTACGTTTAAACTTGGCCGAGTTCCCTCTGTGAAATAATGGATTTCCGCTGAACCTCTGCCTCAGCCCACATACATATTCAGTACACTTCTGTCATAAACAGATGGTTAAGGGTTAATGTCTCTTCTACCTGTAAAGGGTTAAGAAGCTCAGTAAACCTGGCTGACACCTGACCAGAGGACCAATAGGGGGACAAGATACTTTCAAATCTTGGTGGAGGGAAGTCTTTGTTTGTGCTGCTTGCTCGGATCGTTGTTTGCTCTCGGGACTGAGAGGGACAGGACATCATTCCAGGTTCTCCAAATCTTTCTGAAACAGTCTTTCATGTTTCATTTCAAATCTTTGAAGTGGAAGGTGAAGCCTCGTCAATTGCATTTGAATCGCTGGCTTGCTCTCTAGCAGAATCCGTTGTGTTGACTAGTCTCGAGGGAACTGAGGGAGGGACCGGCACAGCATGTCCAGGTTTCTCCAAGAGGTCTTTTCTGAAAACAGTCTTTCGATGTTTACAAACTACGTAAGTAATAGCCAGGCAAGGCGGGATTAGTCCTTATGTTTGTTTTCTTAACTTGGTACATGTGTACTTTTTGCTTGGATAGATTTTATACCTCTGATTTGCTGTAACCTTTGATAGGATCTCAGGCTGGGGGCGGAGGGTCCCTCTGTCTATATTGAATTCTGAAAGTGATCCTCTTGTTAAATGCCTGATAAATTACGCGATCTATCCTTGATTTTTACTAGAAGAATAACTTTTTTATCTTTTCACTTTCTTTATTAAAAGCTTTCTTTTTAAGAACCTCCATTGAATTTTTCCTTGTTTTAGAATCCAAGGGGATGAAGTCTAAACTCACCAGGCATAGCCGGTGAGGGGAAAGCAGGGGGGATGGTTAATTTCCTCCTTGTTTTTAAAATCCATAGGAGTTTGGATATTGGTGTGAAGCTTCCCAAGGCAACCCGGGGGAGGTGGAGAAGTCTAGGAAAAGGAGGGGATGTTAATTCCTTCTTTGTTTTAAGATCCAAGGAGTTTGGATTTGTGTAAGCCTCTCAAGGCAACCAAGGGAGGGAGAGTCATGGAGGGGATGAAGTGGGAGGGGGAACGGTTAATTTCCCCTCTGCTAGAAAAAGACCACAAGGGGTTTGGGGAAACAGAAAGTTGTGCCAGACACAGACCTTCTTGGCTGGTCGGCAGCCGCACAGCTTAAATTCAAGCCTACTTAAATTAAAGCTTTAAAAGTGTTCATGACTGCAGGTCCTCATTTTTTGTACTACTAAAGATTTCAAAGCTGGGAAAAAACCTTGACAACTTTCAATTACACACGCGGAGCAAGGAGAACCAGACCTAGATGAGCGAATGGCCAGGATAGAGGACTCTGGAGATAACTGTGGTTGGCGCCCATACCCCGATTGGGTGACGGGCATTGCGAAGTGAAGTGAGTGAGTTTAGAGCGCAAGAGGGAGGACTCCTCTCTCATATCTGAGACAAAGCGGGACGATCAGGCAAGTTACTTAAGTGCCTGATATAACACAACTGCATAGAAGCCTTGGAACCAAGCAGGGAAGACTGGAGTCCTGGAACAGTCAAGGGAACTTATGATGTGATGGAATAACAGAGACTTGGTGGGATAACTCCATGGTTGACTGAGAGGTTATTGTCATGGAGCGATGGATATAAACTTTGAATCAGACTGTGACATGGATAAGGGCAGGTTGCATGAAAAGGTGGGAGTTGAACCATTGTATGTAGTGAGAGCAGTGTGACTGCTCAGCAGCTCTGTTATGAAACGTGCGGAAAAAAACTGAGGTCTCTCTGGATTAAAGTTAGACGAAGTGTGAGTAACATAAGTTGATGTCATGGTGGGAGTCAGCTGCTAATTAGACCACCAGACCATGAGTGTGGACGAGGCTTTCTTCAGCAACTAACAGAAGTTACTGCTGGGAATAGATCACAGGCCCTGTGTTCTCATGGGAGACTTTTATCACCCTGATATCTGCTGGAAGAGCAATACAGCGCGTGCACAAATATCCAGAAAGTTTTTGGAAAGTGTAGGGACAATTTTCTGGTACAAGTGCTGGAGGAACCCAAGCTAAGGGGCAGAGCTCTTTCTAGACCTGCTGCTCAGAAACAGGACACGAATTAGGAGGGAGAAGCAAAAGTGGATGGGAACCTGGGAGCAGTGACCATGAGATGGTCGAGTTCAGGATCCTGACACAAGGAAGAAAAGAAGAGCAGCAGAATACGGACCCTGGACTTCAGAAAAGCAGACTTTGACTCCCTCAGGGAACTGATGGTCAGGATCCCTTTGGGAGGAATAACATGAGAGGGAAAGGAGTCCAGGAGAGCTGGCTATATTTTTAAAGAATCCTTATTTGAGAGGTTGCAGGAAAAAAACATCCTGATGTGTAGAAAGAATAGTAAATATGGCAGGCGACCAGCTTGGCTTAACAGTGAAATCCCTGCTGATCTTAAATACAAAGAAGATTTCACGAGACGTGGAAGATTGGACAAATGACCAGGGAGTATAAAAATATTGCTCAGGAATGCAGGAGTGAAATTAGGAAGGCCAACTCACACTTGAAGTTGCAGCTAGCAAGAGATGTTAAGAGTAACAAGAAAGGTCTCTTCAGGTATGTTAGCAACAAGAAGAAAGTCCAGGAAAATGTGGGCCCCTTAATGAATGACGGAGGCAACCTAATGACAGAGGATGTGGAAAAAGCTAATGTACTCAATGCTTTTTTTGCTTCTGTCTTCACAAACAAAGTCAGCTCCCAGACTACTGCACTGGGCAGCACAGTATGGGGAGCAGGTGACCAGCCCTCTGTAGAGAAAGAAGTGGTTCAGGACTATTTAGAAAAGCTGGACGAGCACAAGTCCATGGACCTAGAAGTGCTGCATTCGAGGGTGCTAAAGGAGTTGGAGGATGTGATTGCAGAGCCATTGACCACTATCTTTGAAAACTCATGGCGATGGGGGAGGTCCCAATGACTGGAAAAAGGCTAATGCAGTGCCCATCTTTAAAAAAAGAGGAGGAGGAGGATCCGGGGAACTACAGGCCAGTCAGCCTCACCTCAGTCCCTGGAAAAATCATGGAGCAGGTCCTCAAGAAATCAATTCTGAAGCACTTAGAGGAGAGGAAAGTGATCAGGAACAGTCAGCATGGATTCACCAAGGGCAAGTCATGCCTGACTAACCTAACTGCTTTTATGACGAGATAACTGGCTCTGTGGATGAGGGGAAAGTAATGGATGTGTTACTCCTTGACTTTAGCAAAGCTTTTGGTACTGTCTCCTACAGTATTCTTGCCAGCAAGTTAAAGAAGTATGGGCTGGATGAATGGATAGAAAGCTGGCTAGATCATCGGACTCAACAGGTAGCGATCAATGGTTCCATGTCTAGTTGGCAGCCGGTATCAAGCGGAGTGCCCCAAGGGTCGGTCCTGGGGCCCATTTTGCTCAAGATCTTCATTAATTATCTAGAGGATGGCGAGGACTGCACCCTCAGCAAGTCTGCAGATGACACTAAACTGGGAGGCGTGGCAGATACTCTAGGGGGTAGGGATAGCATACAGAGGGACCTAGACAAATTAGAGGATTGGGCCAAAAGAAATCTGATGAGGTTCAACAAGGACAAGTGCAGAGTCCTGCACTTAGGACCTGCCACTCTAGGACGGAAGAATCCCATGCACTGCTCACAGACTAGGGACCCGGAATGGCTAGGAAGCAGTTCTGGTGCAGAAAAGGATCCTAGGGGTTAGCAGTGGGATGAGAAGCTGGATATGAGTCGACAGTGTGCCCTTGTTGCCAGGAAGGCTAATGGCATTTTGGGCTGTATAAGTAGGGGCATTGCCAGCAGATCGAGGGACGTGATCATTCCTCTCTATCGGACATTGGTGAGGCCTCATTCTGGAGTATCTGTGTCCAGTTTTGGGCCCCACGCTAAACAAGAAGGATGTGGGAAAAACTGGTAAAGAAGTCCAGCCTCCTGAGGGCAACAAAAATGATTAGGGGGCTGGAGCACATGACTATTAGAGAGAGGCTGAGGGAACTCGGGATTATTAGACTCCTGCAGAAGAGAAGAATGAGGGGATTGTGATGCTGCTTTCAACTACCCTGGAAAGAGGGGTTCCAAAGAGGAATGGATCTAGACTGTTCTCAGTGGTACCAGATGACAGAAACAAGGAGAGTAATGGTCTAAAGTTGCAGTGGGAAGGTTAAGGTTGGCTATAGAAAAACTTTTCACTAGGAGGGTTGGTGAAGCACTGGAATGGGTTACCTAGGGAGGTGTGGAATCTCCTCCTTAGAGGCTTTTTACAGTCAGGCTTGACAAAGCCTGGCTGGATGATTAGTTGGGGATCTGGTTCCTGCTTTCTGAGCAGGGGGTTGGACTGGATGACCTCCTGAGGTCCCTTCCAACCCTGATATTCTATGATTACACTGTTAAAATTAGCCTTACATACATGTACAGATATAACTTAAAAGCTCAGCATGCGATTTGCAAAAGCTCATGCCTACCTTCAAGCTTTTTTGATACAAGGGGTGTTCTTATAAAGGTTTCAAAGTTTCAGGAAGTTCTCAAAGCAGAAGGGTCAAAGTGAAAACTTTTACTTAACCTACACTATAGTAGTAACTGTCTCTGACACTATAATTATGAAAACTAAGACATTTCACTGACATATTGAGTATATGCAAATGAAATACAAACACTAAAAAATTAAAAAACAAAAAACAAAAAACAGTCCTAATCTATATTCTCCCATCGGAGTGAATTTAAAAAATGTATTTACTTTAAATTAAATACATTTTTCTCTATAAAAAAGCCTATTTAAAGTTAAATTTGAAATTATGACAACCTATGGCAAGACCTAAACAAGGGTTGCCACCCATCCAAGTTTTTCTTGAGCAATCCAGTTTTTGGCATTTGTGTCCCAGTGCTTTAAAGGAAGTTTAAAATAATGTTTTAAAGGAAGTCAAACCACAGAACTGGTGGAAGTCAGTGCCTAAGCACCTGGAACCAGAGTTCATTGAAGTGCTATACTAGCTTCTGACAGCAATAGCTTCCTCTGCAAGTAAAAGAGAATATTTTCTTCGTTTCAATTTATTCAAATAGTTCAGTCCAATAACTAGTTTCATATGAAGTTGGGAAACAGATTGGGAGCTGAGAAAGCAGGAAAGCTTGGCTTCTTCTTTAAAGCTATGAATGAAAGAGGAGGTGTAAGAAGATGACACTTTCTAGTCCTAAATTTTAAACAACATGGTGATCAGAAACAATCAGGTTCAATACACCAACTAAAGATTATAGTGTCTTTGATTAAGAAATGTATGGATAAACTTATTTTGTTTTTCTGTATCCAGCACATTTAAGGTACTTAACTAATTAACTTAAAACTTAAAAGTGCTGTTTGTATATTTAATTGCATTCCAAATTCCATCCCAATGAGTTCTATATAAATGACATATAAAAAATGTGTCATTTGCCATTTTCTAACATAATGAAAAATGTAAAAACTAAGAATCTGAATACATATGTTAAGCTACATAGCTGCTTAAACAAATGTCTACAGATATAGTAGATGCGCTGGTTAGCAAAAAAGTACCAAATTTACTGTAAAGGCTACAGTTGGTTGTGGACCAACGTTTTAATGGTTACTAACCGACGAGAATAAACTTTTCTTTTAGAAAATAAAGAGTACAAATGCAAAACAAAATTAAAATTTATTTAAATCAAGGTTTCTTTCTTGCTGCTTTAAACCACAATTAAAATCTGTGATATAAATCACTGATTTAAATCAAACCCTTCCATCTCCCATTCATCGTAACATACTGGGGGAAAACCAAACTGGATTACAAATATTTTGCAAAGCAAACACCACATATTATAACTAAGGCAAGAAATTTATGAGTGATAGCATTTTATTTCCCAATAATCTTATTTCTATTTGGGATAAAGACATAGGTGCTTAAAAGCATCTCAATTCTTCATTGCATATGAAATATGTATGAGGAGCGTGCAAATATTTATGTATGATTTTAAAGTGCACACACAGTTGTACAGTTAACGTGGGGCGGGAGAGGTGTGAATGTTTAGTTTTAGTTTGTTACTTGTTAAAACATTTCTACCTTAACCCATAGGTGTTGGAACTAGAGATGCTGGCTTGAAGTGGTTTCCATTATATACTGGGTTTACAGTTTTGTTCAATGGCTCAGCACCCACACTATAAAAATTGTTCCAGCATCCCTGCCATAATGATCTTGTGGGACTTATTCATCTAATTAAAATGTAGCAGCATTTTAGGACTTAAGGAAAAAGACACCAGATCAGATGTTCGTATTGCATGAACCATTTACAGGATCCTGCAGACCACTTCATCTCCCATTCATAACCCAGTAACATTCCCACAGTACTCACAACAGTAGTTTACATGTAAAAGCGACTTTTTAATTATTTTCTTTTAATACAATTAGCTGTTGGAGGTAGAGCCAATAGCATGTGATCAACCAGCTCTCCACATACACCTCTACCCCGATATAACAAGAAGTCAGATACAACACGGTAAAGCGGTGCTCGGGGGGGGGGGGTGGGGGGCTGCAGGCTCCAGCGGATCAAAGCAAGTTCGATATAACGTGATTTCACCTATAACACAGTAAGATTTTTTGGCTCCCAAAGATAGCATTATATCGAGGTAGAGGTGTACAACCAAGTGATCTCCACACAGTCTGAAAACAGCTTTATTAAACCACGGAGTCTCTCCCTGCCAATGCAGGATTGTTCCTTATAGTACATTATGTAGTGTTTTGTCTGGTCTTTTTAAAATCCCAGACATTGGTACTTTTCACCATTACGATTTCCTTTTACGACTGTTTCACAGCCCAATACATTTCATTGGCAAAAAGTTCTTCTTCCTATTCAGAGTAAGTTATTTTAATTCCATCACATCACTCCCATTTACTGCACTCAACTCCTTGAGTTAATCTTCAGAATACATGTAGACTTCCTTCCTTCCCCCATCCACAAGTCATTGCTTAGGCAAGATATACATGTCAGCTCTTTAAAATCCTTCCTCAAAAGGCTCTTGCTCAGTTGTGTTGCTCTTTTCCTCCAATCTGTCAGCATCAGGTCTGTTCCAAAGTTCACTGAAGTCGGTGGAAAGTTTTCCACTGACTTTAACAAGCTTTGGATCAGACCCATGATGACTAGAAATGAAAGTACTATTCCCGATATTATACCACAACTACAGCAAGAAGTCCTAATAGCTCCTTTTCCCAGGACATGATGGCTGTGTTTGCAGCCCAAAATACCATTTTTTGTAGCCATACATATTGCAAACTCAAATCACTACCACCTCTCACTTCATCATTTGCACTTACTCCCTCCCACTGAACTTGTGTTTTGAATAACTTTCACCTTCCTCTCCCTCTTTTCTACCCCAGTGTAGTACTGAAGCTTGCATTGTTCCTATTTAATTCTTGTTTTTTATGTTCTTGCCATTTTCAGTTTCTCTAGGTCCTTTTGTACTTTTTCCTCCATTTTTACTATTTACTCAACTCTTCTCAATTTGGTTTCTTTCATGAATCTCATGAATACACCGTTATCCTGATCACTAAAGAACATAGCAAATAAGTACGGTCATCACTTTGGTAAGTCATTAGAAACCTCTCTCAAACACTGACTCTTCCCTGTTGCATTGTTACTTATTGCCCTTTGTTTCCAGCCAGTTACCCAGTTTTAAATCCACATGCGTTCTTATCAAAACCAATTTAATTTTTAAATTATAATTTTGAGGAATTGTATCAAAGTCAGGCTGGATAAAAAGTGATTTTTATTTAAATTAGAGATGAGTTAAATTAAAAAACTACTGAAAATTAAATTTATATTTTACAATAACCTAGGTTAAGGCCTGAACTTACCATAATCTATTAATATTATTTTAATTAAAATGATTTTAACATTACATGTTTGCTACCACTTTTTGGTGGAAGTCACTGCCTAATCACCTGGAACTAAAGTGTGTTGAAGTGCTCAACTAGTTTTTGATAGCGGTAACCTCTTCTGCAGGTACAGAGAGAATTGGGCAGGTTGCTTAGTCTTTCTATCCCTCTGTTCCCTATCTGGAGCAACAGAATAACAATACAGTAACTTCATGAGTGGACTGTGAAAATAAATTAATTAGTGTTTTGAGGCGCTCAGATACTTTAATGCAGTGGTCCCCGTATTAAACTGTCAGGGTGTGCCCCCTGGAGGGGCAGAGGGGTGCAGAGGAACTTTGGCGGAGGCACGGCAGGACCCAGGACAGTTCCCGTGGGGGATAGGGAGGGAGCGCCACCCAGCCCTGCTCCACTTCCACCTCTGCTCCAGCCCCACCTCCAGTCGGGGCTCCTCCCCCAGCCCCACTCCCAGCTTCAGCCCCCAACTGCAGCCCCAGCCTTGGTCCCTTTACTCCCTTCCGCTTCCCTTCCCTCCCCTCCCCTCTGAAGCCACGGTCCAGGGTTGGGGGAGGGTGTCATGGACAAGGGTAAAGGGGCCATGACCTCAAAAAGCCTGGGGACCTCTGCTTTAATGATACATACCACAAACAAGCCTATATATAACTCCTGCAACCAATCCCTACATAAACAAGCCCTGTTACATTAAATGAAATTTCAGGAAGTCCTTACCACAACGAGGCTCCTGGGGAGATCCTTTTATAAACACCATGCAGGGTGCAGCATTGGTCAATTTCTTTATACGCACGTTGAGGTCCTCTTTTGCATTATCATTAGGGCCAGCTGAAATTGTACTGCTAGATGCATGGCGCTGGACTTTTTTGGTCAGCTCTGGGGCATGGGCACCATCTAATCTGTCAATTTTCTGAGAATTCTAAATAAGCCAAGAGAGTAGCTCAGTTAAGAAGCATTAACTAAAAGCGTCTTCTAAACTACTAAAAATTGGAAGTTTCATGTATTCCATCACTACATATTATAGGTTTTCAGATAAGCAGGCAGAATGGGTTAGAATACTGACCCTTTACCTCTTTAATCCCAGCAAAATTCTAAAACAGAAACTAGTCTGTTGGCCATAGCACTCTCTGTACCAAACAGGCTTCTTAAAACTTGTTATAAACAAACAAAAATTATTAACAACAAACAGAACCAAATGTGCTATTTCTACTGCATAATCACCTGTTAATTCTTCTCAAGTGTTACACTGAATAATTCAAACAGAAAAGTGAATGAATCATGAACCCTCAGTAGACCACACCTAACACAACACAAGAGAAGAGTCTTGTGCATCTCAGGTATTGTAAAGCCACCTATGAATTCCAAGGCATTTCCAGGAGGTTCTGAAATATGAAAACTGGGTTCCATAATCATTTCTGTGAACTGGCTATTCTTGTGCCCTCGGTTAAAAAAAACAAAACACACATACACACACATGGAGACACAGACTGTTAGAAGTTTCTACATTAAGTCAAAATTAAGAAAAGAGAGTTCTGCTCTTTTTAGTACTAAAACAAGAGTAGAATGAAAATTTACTAGTACTGAACTGCTGAACTTAACACAGACATTCATGTGAGTAATATGCAATCCATTTTCTCTTACCTTAAAAAACAAGAATGTTGGAACAGAACTAATTTCATATTTTTCAGATACTTCAGGCACAGCTTCAGCTTCCAGCTTAAAAGTCAGAGAAAACATGGTTTTATTTTCATAATTTTCTTTGAAGTTTTGATTGTGCATGTCAATCCTTTTTATAATGTTCTGCTCAGCATTTTATATGTTTAAAAAGGAGTTTGATGCAAAAGTTTATGAGACATTTGCATTTAAATGAGACTCGGTGGGCTGGCATGTCATCCACTGAGCCTGCACAGTGTCAAAACAGGTTCAGGGGTTTTTATTTCGTTGCACATTTCAAAAGATGCCTAGAGGCTGTGAATAAAATTTTTGGTGCACTAGTGACCTAGTAAATTTTCAATCATATGCAGCTACTACTATATTGAAATCCATAAATCATTGACCCCAGTTATGTCATGATTACAGTGCTTATTTTCTGCCCACAGCAATTCTTGCTGTTTGCTCTATTGACTAATTTCAAGAGGCAGTACATCATGACTGACATTTGCAGCCTTCTGCAAATTATGAGGCAAAAAGGAGTATTTCTTCAATAAACTATTGATGTCTGCTAAATTTTACTTTTAACTCTTGCAAGGCTCCTGGATTCTAAGTAGAAAGCTTGTTAGACTATTGGTCCAGAAGCTTGGTCATCATTAAAATGCATATTTTGGAATTCTAGAAGATACTTTTTTACCAGACAAATGTAAGTCTTTTTATTAACCATGTCCAACGTGTGTATTCTGTCTCAGCTGCTGACTTCAGTGACAAAAGTTATTTGGAGGGCTGTTTTTAATTTGTTTATTGCAATAAAAGCTGATTTCCTGTTAGCGCTGCAGACATTAAGTAGAAAAATAAAGGTATAAATAAGGTGGTAAAATAGTGAATATAAATGTATTTCAAGGAATAGTAAATAGAAACCTGTGATCCCATTTACAAGTGCACAAAGCCTTGCCAACTCCTCTTTCTGCAACCTGTACACTGGGGCTTTATCAACAGCAACTGGAAAACCATTCCGGGTTGCTGATTTCTTGTTCAGAAAATTAACATTTTTAACAACGTCATCACTGACTATTCGATTTCTGGCTCTCTCTATATAGCGCTTTGAACTTTTTAGTGTTATTTGTAAACGTAGATTTTGGTTTGTTACACCCATAAGGCTTTTAATCTTGTTACAATTTTGGATGCAAGAGAAATAATTTTACATCTGCTCAACGTTCCCTCAAGTGGACAGCGGGCTGCAGACAGGGGAGTTTGAGAGGGAGTTTGACAGAGGGAAGCCTATGATGGTTAGGAAGACCTGTAACACCTGTACCAGCACTGCTTCTGTCTCCTCTACCTGCACCTGTAGCCAGACAGAGCGCCTGAGCATGGATGCTTCTACCCTGATCCTGGTGTGGTTTTGCAGAGACTGTGATTTGCAATTCCTGCTTACTGACATCCAGGCTGGGGGGATCACCCAATGTGAAAGGTGCCTGCTGGTGAAATCTTTCAGGCACTCGGTGGGGGAGCTACAGGAGGTGGCAGCTAGATTGAGGAGCATCCGAATCCATGAGCAAATCCACGAGTGTCCATGTGGAGACAGCTGAGGTAGCTGTTTCAGTACACAGGACTGCTGATACACCACTGGTGGAGTAAGAGATGGCTCAGGGTAAACACTAGCAGCTGGTTACTTCTGGCAGCAGGCAGTTCACCACCCCTGCCCCGAACCCTCCCACCATGGTAACAGCTAACCGTTATGCTCTTCTTGATACAGGAAAGAAGGAATCACCCTCTTCAATAGAGGAGGAGAAGCCTCATACCCCTAAGGCTGGGAGGTCTGCTGCCACCGCTGCAAATAGGAAACATAGGGTAGTGGTGGTCGGAGACTCTCTTCTGAGAGTGACGGAGGCGCCCATCTGTTGCCCTGACATTTCATCTTGGAAGGTACGCTGCCTGCCAGGGGCTCGTATCCAAGACATTACGGAGGCATTGTCAAGGATTATCCAGCCCTCTGACTACTACCCCATGCTACTCATATATGTGGGCACAAGTGATATGCCAGGTGTGACACTAAGAGGATCAAGAGTGACTACAGGGCTCTGGGAGTACAGGTGAAGGAGTATGGAGCGCAGGTGGTATTCTCTTTTATTCTTCCTGTCAAAGGTAGGGGCCCGGGCAGAGACAGGTGCATCATGGAGGTGAATGCCTGGCTGCGAAGATGGTGTCACCAGGAGGGTTTGCTTCCTCGACCACGAGATGGTATTCCAGGAAGGAACTGCCTAGGCAGAGATGGCGTTCACCTTTTGAGGACGGGAAAACCTATTTGGATGCAAACTGGCTAACTTAGTGAGAGAGAGGGCTTTAAACTAGGTTCGACAGGGACAGGTGAGCAAAGCCCACAAGTAAGTGGGGAACATGGAGACCTGGGAGATGGGTCGGGAAATAGGAGGGAGCATGGGCCATAATGGCAAAGAGAAAGGAGGTCAGGGCAAAACAAGGAGGCAATCAAATCAGTATCTTATACAAATATACAAATGCCGAGAATATGGGTAATAAGCAGGAAGAATTGGAGTGCTAATAAATAAATACAACTATGACATTGTTGGCATCAACAAACTTGTGGGATAAATAACATGACTGGAATGTTGGTATGGATGGGTACTCCTTGCTCAGGAAGGATAGATAGGGAAAAGGGGAGGAGGTGTTCCCTTATATACTACAAATGTACACACTTGGCTGAGGTGGAGATGGACATAGGAGACGGAAGTGTTGAGAGTCTCTGGGTTTAGGATAAAAGGGGTAAAAACCAAGGGTGATTGCATGCTAGGAGTCTACTACAGGCCACCTAACTGGGTGGAAGAGGTGGATGAGGCTTTTTTTAAGAACAATTAGCAAATCATCCAAAGCCCAATATTAGTGGCGTTGATGGGGGACTTCAACTATCAGATATATGTTGTGAAAATAAAACAGCAGGGCACAGACCATCTGTCATAAACAGACAGTAGAAATTATAAACAGAAGTACTTTATATCTCTTTTGACTGTAAAGGGTTAACAAGTTCAGTAAGCCTGGCTGTCACCTGACCGGAGGACCAATCAGGGGACAGGATACTTTCAGATCTTGAGGGAGGGAAGTTTCTGTGTGTGCTGTTTGAATTTGGTTGTTGTTCTCTCTGGGTTCTGAGAGTGACCAGACATGCACCAGTTTCTCTCACAATCTCTCTGATACAGGCTCTTATAAGTTCAGAATAGTGAGTACTAGGTAGGTAAGGAGTTTAGGCTTATGTTTGTTTCTTTATTGCAAATGTGCATTTGGCTGAAGGAGTTCAAATTGTATTTGGCTGGAGGATTTAATTTGTACTTGTATACTTAGGCTGGGAGGTATTCCCAGGTCTATAGCTGAAAAACCATGTACCTAATCCATCTTAAATTTACAAAGATAATTTTTACTGTTTTCTCTCTTTAATTAAAAGTTTTTCTTGTTTTTAAGAACCTGATTTTTTTATTCTGGTGAGACACCAGGGGACTGGTCTGGATCCCTGGGACTGGGTGGGGAGAAAGGAGAGAAGGGGAGAGAAAGGTTAATTTCTCTCTGTGATAGGATTACTTTCTCTC
The DNA here is from genome assembly GCF_003597395.2 of Chelonoidis abingdonii. Lineage (NCBI taxonomy): Eukaryota > Metazoa > Chordata > Testudines > Testudinidae > Chelonoidis > Chelonoidis abingdonii. The sequence continues at coordinate 40,638,989 of NC_133783.1, forward strand.
TCAGGGAGAGTCTGGGAGGGGAGAGAGAAGAGGAGGGAAGGTGAATTTCTTTCTGTTTGGTGATTCAAGGAGTTTGAAATCACAGTATCTTCCAGGGTAACCCAGGAGGGGAAGCCTGGGAGAGGCAACAGTAGGGAAAGGGTTTACTTTCCTTGTGTTAAGATCCAGGATCTGGGTCTTGTGTTCCCCGGGCAAGGTTTTGGGGGACCAGAGTGTACCAGGCACTGGAATTCCTGGTTGGTGGCAGCGCTACAAGTTCTATAGCTGGTAATAAGCTTAGAGGAGTTCAGCTGGTACCCCATCTTTTGAACACTAAGGTTTAGAGTGGGAATTGTACCATGACACCATCAGCAAGTTCTTGGACTACATTGCAGACAACTTTTTATTTCCAGAAGGTGAAAAGCTACTGGGGGAAGCCTGTTCTAGACTTGATTTTAACAAATAGGGAGGAACTCATTGAGAATTTGAAAGTAGAAGGCAGCTTGGTGAAGTGATAATGAAATCAGAGTTCACAATTCTAAGGAAGGGTGAAGGAAGTACAGCAAAATAAGACAATGTTGATTTCAGGAAAGTGGATTTTGTAACTCAGATGAGCTGATAGGTAAGGTCCCATGGGAATCAAAACTGAGGGGAAAAACAACTGAGGAGATTTGTGCAGTTTTTCAAAGGAACATACTAGGGCCAAAAGCAAGATAAAAGTGTGGCAAAAGATCACCTTGGCTTAAACACGAGATCTTGCATGATCTAAAACATAAAAAGGAGTCATATAAAAAATGGAAACTAGGACAGATTACAACATGAATATAGTAAACAACACAGGAATGCAGGGCAAGATAAGAAAGGCAAAGGCACCAAAATGAGCTCAAACTAGCTACAGGAATAAAGGGAAACAAAGACACTTTTTATCTATACATTAGAAGCAAGAGGAAGACAAGACAGGGTAGGCCCACTGCTCAGTGAGAGGCAGAAACAGTAACAAGCAACTTGAAATGGCAGAGATGCTTAATGACTTCTTTGTTTTGGTCTTCACCAAGAAGTCTGAAGGAATGCCTAACATAGTGAATGCTAATGGGAAGCGGGTAAGTTTAGAAGAGAAAATAAAAAAAGAACAAGTTAAAAATCACTTAGAGAAGTTAGATGCCTATAAGTCACCAGGGCCTGATGAAATGTATCCTAGAATACTTAAGGAGCTAATAGAGGAGGTATCTGAGCCTCTAGCTATTATCTTTGGAAAATCATGGGAGACAGGAGAGATTCCAGAAAACTGGAAAACGGCAAATACAGTGCCCATCTATAAAAAGGGAAATAAAAAACAACCCAGGAAACTAGAGACCAGTTAGTTTAACTTTTGTGCCAGGGAAGATAATGGAGCAAGTAATTAAGGAAACCATCTGCACACACTTGGAAGGTGGTAAGGTGATAGGGAACAGCCAGCACGGATTTGTAAAGAACAAATCATGTCAAACAAATCTGATAGCTTTCTTTGATAGTCTTGTGGATAAGGGAGAAGCGGTGGATGTGGTATACCTAGACTTTAGTAAGGCGTTTGATACGGTCTCGCATGATATTCTTATCAATAAACTAGGCAAATACAACTTAGATGGGGCTACTATAAAGATGGGTGCATAACTGGCTGGATAACCATACTCAGGGTATGTCTACACTATGGGATTATTCCGATTTTACAGAAACCGTTTTTTACAAACAGATTGTATAAAGTCGAGTGCACACGGCCACACTAAGCACATTAATTCGGCGGTGTGCGTCCATGTACCGAGGCTGGCGTCGATTTCCGGAGCGTTGCACTGCGGGTAGTTATCCTGTAGCTATCCCATAGTTCCCACAGTCTCCCCCGCCCATTAGAATTCTGGGTTAAGATCCCAATGCATAATGGTGCAAAAACAGTGTCGCGGGTGATTCTGGGTCAATGTCATCACTCAATCTTTCCTCCATGAAAGCAACGGCAGACAATCATTTCGCACCCTTTTTCCCGAATTGCCCTGGCAGACAACATAGCATGGCAATCATGGAGCCTCTTTTGCCTTTTGTCACTGTCACCGTATGCGTACTGGATGCTGCTGACAGAGGCAGTACTCCAGTGCTACATAGCAGCATTCATTTGCCTTTGCACGGTAGCAGAGATGGCTACCATCCCTATTGCACTGTCTGCCATTGTAAACTGGCGATGAGATGATGGTTATCAGTCATTTTGCACTGTTTGCAATTAGAAATTGGTGATGACGGTTATCAATCCTTTTGTACCGTCTGCTGCTGTCATGGGTGCTCCTGGCTGGCCTCACTGAGGTTGGCCAGGGGCGCATGGACAAAAATGGGAATAACTCCACAGGTCATTTCCTTCTTTATGTTTTGTCTAAAAACAGAGTCAGTCTTGCCTAGAATATGGGGCAAGTGTACTAGAGAACCAGAGAGCACAGTCGCTCCATGTCAGAGCCCCAGAGATCCCACAGAAATGATGAGCTCCATGCCATTCTAGGGGGTGCCCCTGCGACAACCTCACCCATTGCTTCCCTCCTCCCCCAACCCTCCTGGGCTACCGTGGCAGTGTCCCCCCATTTGTGTGATGAAGTAATAAAGAATGCAGGAATAAGAAACACTGACTTTTTCGCGAGATAAAATGAGGGGGAGGCAACCTCCAGCTGCTATGATAGTCCAAGCAGAACATTAAAGGGTAGAGGGAGAGGAGTTGCAGCAATCCCGCTGCTATGATAGTCCAGGCAGTACAAGAATCTTTTCTTTTACACTGAAAGCGGGGGGGGGGGGGGGTCTGATGGAGCTCAGCCTCCAGCTGCTATGATGAGGACGGTTACCAAGCCTTTTGTACCATCTGCCAGGAATGACCAGGGTCATTCCATTTTTACCCAAGAGCCCTGGCCGACCTCACCGAGCCAGCTAGGAGCACTCCACTGGATGATGAAGACGGTTTTCCACCTTTTGCACCGTCTGCCATCAGGAAAGGAAGGGGAGGGGATGCTGCTGTTCAGCATCGCACCCCCGCGTCTACCAGCAGCATGCAGCAGACATACGGTGACACTGAAAAGGTCAAGAAATGATTTTTTCCCATTTCCTTTCCTGGGGGGAGAGGGGGTAATGACGAGATATACCCTGAACCACCCCGGACAATGTTTTTGACTCTTCAGGCATTGGGCACTCAGCAAGAATGCAAATGCTTTTCTGAGATTGCGGGGACTGTGGGATACGGAGTCCTCAGTACTCCCTCCTCCCTGAGCGTCCATTTCATTTGGCTTCCATACGCTTGTCACGCAGCACAGTGCTGAGTCCCTGCTGTGGCCTCTGTCTATCATAGCCTGGAGATTTTTTCAAATGCTTTGTCATTTCGTCTTCTGTTAACGGAGCTTGATAGAACAGCTTTGTCTCCCCATACAGCGATCAGATCCAGTATCTCCCGTATGGTCCATGCTGGAGTTCTTTTGATTTGGGATGGCATCACCACCCAGTGCTGATTAGAGCCTCCACACTGGGCAAACAGGAAATGAAATTCAAAAATTCGCAGGGCTTTTCCTGTCAACCTGGCCAGTGCACTGAGTTCAGATTGCTTTGCACAGCAGTCACAATGGTGCACTATGGGATACCGCCCGGAGGCCAAACCGTTGAATTGCTGCCATACTAACCCTAATCTGACATGGCAATACCGATTTCAGGGCTACTCTCCTCATCAGAGAGGAGTACAGAAATCGGTTTAAAGGGCAAGCTAGGATTGCTAGGCCGTTAAAAGCCCGGTCAGCGCTGCACAGCATCCAGAAGGAACCAGCATGTCCCTGCGGCCCCTAGGCACAGGTGTGATCAGGGAAGCTCCGTGCGCCACCTCCACAGCTCCCATTGGCTGGGAACTGCAGCCAGTGGGAGCTGCAGGTGCAGGCAACACGCAAGTATGCAGACCCACCAGGCTGCGCCTCCGCCTAGGGGCCAAATCTGACAGTCACGCCGGCCACTTCCGGGAACGGCGTGGAGCCAGAGCAGGCAGGGAGACTGCCTTAGCTTCAGTGGCCAGAGCCCGCATCCCAAACCCCCTCTCACACTCTGCACCCCAACTCCTTACCCCAGTCCTGAGCCCACTTCCACACTTAAAACCCCTTGGCCACATCCAGAAGTCCCCTCCTGCAACCCATACCCCTCATCCCACCCAAGTCCACACCCTCAGCCACAGTCCTCACCCCCCTCACACCTCAACCCCTGCTTCAGCTTAGAGCCCCCTCCCACACCTTGAACCCCTCATTTCTGACCCCAATCCAGAGCCTAAGGGAAGCCGCGAGCTTTAGTGCCCCTCCACAGGGCTGGAGCTGCGAGCACTGTCTCGCCCCGCTGCATGGGGGAGCCCCAAGCCTCCCCCAATCACAGGGCTGTGTGTGGCCCATGACTGATTTTTTTTGTGAGTCAATGGCCGGATAGAAAAAAGGTTCCCCACCCCTGCTGTAGGCAATCAAAGAAATGAAAGTTCCAGAGAAGGATCAAAGATTTTCTCTCTCAACATGGGCCTAATCCAAAGCCCACTGAAATCAATGGGAGTCTTCAGTGGACTTTGGATCAGGCCCCTTAAATTTCTCTTGCTCTCAAGTTAATTCTTGTCAGGTCTGATCCTTCAGCAAAACAAGCAGTCCTTATGCATATGTGAGCATCATCATCAAGTAGACATTCAAAATTTCCTTCTCTCAAACATACTTCTAAAGATTTCAGAAAAATATGCAAAGGGAATGGAACTATAGCTTAACTTTATGAACAGCAGCCTAAAGAATAAGCCATGACTGGAATTCTGCCAGGCTATCACACAGAGATTTTTGAGAATGGTTTTTAAATAAGCTCCTTTAGGTTCTACCTGCAGTTTTTGATCGAATCATAAGATTGTTTGATGCACACAACAGATCTTTACAGTATCTCCCTCACCTGGTTTATCCTGTTTTTGGCCAAGCAGCACCAAACTGTGACCTTTAATTCTGAGTCTTCTATCCCTACTTCAACCACATAGTCAAATCTCCACAAGAATTAACTGAGAAACAAAATCTGTAAATATATTTTTATTTTCTGATCTCCTGCAAATGGCTGAATCATTGTTATATGATACTGAACTTTTATTCCTTTTTCTTTTGGTGGCTCATTTCCTAGTTACTTTGATGTTTTTGTTGCATTTTAATGAAGTTCATTCACACATAACTTATTTTATAAAACTGAATTTGTTATTGGTCCATCCACCAAATTTCAGACTGTTTTAAGATAGAGAACACAAGTCACATTTTAAACCTCATGGCTTGGTTAAAATTAAAATTTATTCTGAGGTCATCTTTAAAAAAATTAATATAAACTTGTGTTTAAATAGTGTAGTCATAATTTTAATCACATTTTAAAAGGTTGCTCAAGATTTTGAAGAAGTTACACTTGTTGTAAACAATGGATTTTAAAACTGACAATGCGACTTACAAGGCAGTCCACAATTAGGAACCCACACTCCTGATTAGGTACTTAAAATTAACTTGGTAGGTTAGCTAAATTGTTATTGAATGATCTGAAGTTCGATTGCTTGGCTATTCCAGAACATGTGACAAAGTTCTATGCTTTTAATTATGAAGCCAAAATATTAAATTAGTACCAGTCAGAGTCCAAACTACTGAGTCAATAGACTTATTCAAATCTGCTTATAGCTTGTTTTCTTTAACAGACTCATCTTACGTATTGTAGTCTGGATGTGTTTACAAGACAGGTGTTGTAATTTTATTTTGCAATGTACTGTCCAATGAACCATACCATTAAAATAAATATTCATTAAAGGTGCACAATCAAGTGACAGCTGAGATTTCAAAAAAATTTGGCCTACCATAAACTACAGCAGCACTAGAAAAGCAACAAAAACAATGTATAATATTTTGAAAATTGACGTTTTAGGATACTCTAATTAAAATAGCTTTGTAAACTAACACAATTAAAAACAGATCTATCTTTCTGCTTTACAAAAGAAAATGCCAAACTGTGAGATGAGTCATTAAAAACACACAAAACATAAAGGCTGTAAGAAATCAAATTAAAACACACACACGCAGCTGGTTGTTCCATTACTCCCTGCCCTCATAATCACAAAAATGTCTCATTAACAAGAGAAAGTTGTTTTAAAATGAATGGCATGCAGATCTCGTGCATTAATTTTTTTTTCTACAGTGATTCTATTCCTGGGATATGCAGATGAACTCACAAAAATATTGCGTCTCATTTACTTACTGCTGTTCAACATGCCATGCTTAGAATGACAACATCATACAGACTTAAATTTATCTTTCTGTAAACTCTTAGTAATGGTTCGAAAAGCAACTAGAGTATCTAAATGAATCCAGAGAAAAATCTACTTGCCTAACCAGCAGCGTCACTGAAACAAATCAAAGCTCTAGCAAATCTTAAAAGAGCAGTATTGCTACCTTAATCTCAGATCCCTGGGATTAAAGAGATCAGGCTATTACACAATTAATTACAGTACTTGCTTGGTGCGTCACTGCAAGTCACATCAAGTACACAGACAAACTTAAAAACCTATTTAACTAGGTGAAGTAACATCCTATTAAAGTGCCAATATGCTGCATTTTTAAATGCAAGAATATGCAACTAACTTGTTATTTAAACCAGCAATACACCATGAACTTCACCCACAGTTCAATTTATGCAGTTTCTGACACTGATTCTTGCTAAAGTTGAACTCATTAGGATTCAAATCAGCACAAAGCTTCAGCTTCCACCCTACAGAAGTCATCAGAGAAAAAAATCTATTTCTGAAGTTCGTTTTATGTAAAAATTGTCCCCTAGCATTTGACTTTAGTTTGCATTACTATCTTTAAAATGGCCTTTACTATCTGGACATGAAGACTTACCTTCACAAATGTAACTTGTGAGTGTTCCTTAGCTAACTCAGCCATGACATCATTCATTTGAATGCACTGAGGAGCCCATGATGCCCAAAAATGAACAACTACAAGAGACCTATGACAAAACAAAACACAGATATATATTAATAGAAAGAGATGATTTTTTAAAATAATCCTATTTTGATGAAGAATAACTGACTACAAAAAGCAAGGTTAGTTGTAACGGAACAATGAAATATTACATGAATTAATATACATTGTAGGATAGAAAGAAGATGGAAAGAGTAGTACTTTTTTGAATACAGAAAAAAGGAAAATAACTGATATAAGATGAACTCACAGTAAATAACTAAGTTATCCACTCTAAGGTCATCACAACTCACAAAAAAAAACCACACTAAGAGCACAGAAAGCATAGGGATGGGGGGGGGAGGGAGCATTAAAAGAGAAAAAGTTACAAAGCCTTGCCCAATTTTTAATGTTTTTAGAAGAATGGTGGTTAGAGATGTTTGCTGAAAAACAAATACCACTGGTAAAATATGCAACATAAAAAAGAATGAATAAAATCGCAACCAAAGTTACAAGGAGCTTGACATTTTGCTACCAAACTTGATTCTAGCAGAATGCAGCATCACATACAAAGAACGAGCAACAACTGAAGCAGGCAGAAAGACCTCGATTACTCACTAGGGAGTCACACACTTTGTTGCCTCTGTTGGCTGAGCTTATTGCATACACCAGGGGCTCCTTGCATCCCTTCATTACCCCCTACAAACTGTGTGTGCCACCCGCTGATACGCCTCTATTTCAGGGACTCGCTGCAACCCCCCTCCCGCCGCTCTTCCCATGCCAGGGGCTCTGTGTGCCCTAGCAGTCTCCCATATCTCAGCATTCCTCCCCACCATTCTTATTCTCCTTTTCTCTCTCTTTTAGGATGTGAACAATTTAAAACTGTATTACAAGGATAAGCAGAGCTAAGGGCTTGTCTTCAGATGGACTCTTATTTCAGAATGAGCATGCCTATACATGGAGTTAAAAATTATCGTGTTACATCCAAAAAAGAGAAAATACCATCAAGTGGATGGATTGTCAAGCCTTGCAAGCTCAGCCAAAAAGGCACTGAAGGCACTAACAATTACAGTGACAAAATATTTGGGTTTAACAAATAATCTGGAAAACACACAACACACTTCGTTGCTTTTGTAATCCAAGTTCATTGCATCCCTTCCATTCTCCCCCACAAAATCCCTGTGTGCCACCTTCCCACTCTCCCCAATTGCAGAGACTTCCTGCAATGCACCCACACATCCCTTCATTCCAGAGCCTCTATGTGCACCCCTTTCCTTTCTCATAACAGAGTTCCCTACATTTCCCCCATGGAAAGGGTCCTGTGTGCTCTCCATTCCCTCCTCTCACCAAAGCAGCCTCCCACACTATTTCTGCATATGCGAGGGGCTCTGTATGTACCTCCATTCCACCCTTTTCATCCTGCCAAGGAACCTCTATGGCTCCCATTTCCCCCACCAGGGCTCCATTCTCCCTCACACCTATTCCTCTCACAGCAAGGGTCCCCAATTGGCCTTCCTCACCAGAAGCTTTGTTTGCTCCCATACCAGAATCCCACATTCTCCGTCACATCCATTATAGAGATTCTGAATGCCCTCATACGAGAGGCTCTATGTACTCCCTTCCCCATGCCAGGGTCCCCAGTTCTCCACCCACATATGTCAAGGACTCTACGGGACTTACTTCCCTCATTAATATTTCTCTTCTTTCTGTCTGGGAGGCCAGGTCTAATCTAGGAGCTCTTTATCAGTATACGTATATCACATCAGCAAAGAATTCCTAGCACAAATGCACATTTTATTGGCTAAACTGTGCTTTTCCCAGCATAGATTATTCCTGCCCCACTTCAATTCTCCCTGGGGTGAAATAACCGGAGGTAAAAGAATTAAGTTTAGAGGGGACAACAAATAAGAAGGGAGATGAGGAGTATACAAGATAACGAAAGATCCAAAACGGAACTCTCTCCCACACACACAACACAAAACTACCCTTTGGACTCAAAGCCACCAGATACTGGGCTCAAGAACTTGTAGGTTTTAAAAAAATGGGCATTTACATGGATAATGAGAACATTCAGAGTTATGTCAGCCAGGAAGTTTAAAAAAAAATGATATAAACCCTCATGTTTCAGGGCATAAACTAACTTCTAACTAATGAGAACTAGGAAGAAACTTTGTCTGTGAGCCAGTTATTCAATAGTAGTCCACAACAAGGTTTCTTACACCTTCCCTAAAAACATCCAGTGCAGATCACAGTCAGAGACCTGCTCCAGCATGGTTATTCCTATGCTTAACTGTTAGCTTTCTTAGACCATCTTCAGCAGAATAAGTGAATAGTTAAGGAGGATTAATATAGCTGGACAGGACAACTAATCAGGAATATAAATTCCAACTTCTTTAATGAAGGCTGTGTAATACTACCCAAGACAAAGGACTTCTCTCATAATATGGATTTCTGAGAAATACTACTGACATCAAAGCTGAAAAACATTAAGATGTCTGTGATATATCTGAAATTACAATAAGTTCTTAATAATACTCTGAATGTATAAAAATCACAAGACATACCAAACATTAGGCCATTGAAAGCTGTACAATAATTCATAATTTTGTTTTGTAATAGGCAAAATACTAACTCGTTAAGGAATTTAATATCAAACATCACATTGCAAACCCATACATTATACTCAAAGCTGTTCAATACCCCAACACTATACTGACAATTATTATTTATATTGCCATAGCGCCTATGAGCTCTAGTCACAGACCAGGACCTCTATGAGCTAGGGAAAAAAAAAAAAGACACAATGCTGTGGAATGACCCCTGAGCCCACACAGGACTCTACTGTAGTCAATGCAGTTTAAGCACAGGATCAGGGGCCAAATAATGAGTATAAGTACTAATGCTTAAAGCCAAGGAAAGGTAGGTTTCCTTTCCAACACCTGCTACTCTCAGGTGTATACAAACACTAAGATGAGAAAGCCATAATCACAACTTCCATGACTTTACACCAAAAGCAGAAGCATTACCAAAAAAAAATTAAATATACGAGTAACTTGACTTCAAGTTTCTGTCCTACCTCTATATTAGTTATGGAGCAACATACAGCATAAAATGTTCTGATCAATTAAATTATTAAAATTTGTTTTTCCAGAACTTCAATTTACAATGCAGTTGTTCCAGTCTGTATTTGCAACAACAATTCTATGCTTGTTTGGACACCATAAGAAATCCCTGAAACACGTGGTGGATCTTGATCTGCTAAACTGTAAGGGGAAAATGAAGTCCTTAATTCAGTGTGAAAAAAAATAAATAAAAATCAAAGGGGAAAAAAGATGTATATAGCAATATAGCTAGATACTAAATAATGTATTAAGCCCAAAATGCTATTTAATAATTTGATACACTTTCTTTCCCACTACTGAAGCACAGCAGAGAATTCATTCTTTCCTGAGCTGCCAAGCAGAATTTCCCACATGTCCAATTTAAATTAATCAGTATGGTAGGGGTACATCTTACCAGATGAGTGTCACCTTGTGAGCAGTCCAGGAGTAAGAACCACATGGCTGAGTAATTCTAACCCTTTTGAATGGAACAGTAATTATTTGACAAGATTATCCCTGACCATGTTATTAATATTGCAATTTGTTTTAATTTAGTGTGCACTTAATGAAAATATTGTGAAAACAGAATGCTTACCCCCTCATACATTATTTTTGTTTTAAACGGAGTTGCAATTAATCTGCCTTTCAGTACTAAACGTTTTAGAAAAGCATGAGAGAATGGCAAGATAGAGTAACTCAAAACATTGGGGAAATCAAGAGGGTCAACTGTATCTGGAGTTATTGGTGCACTTTCAGGCAAAGTGCACACTGAACTCAAGGCAGTACATATTTGACTCTACTGTCATCAGCGATAACCAGGAATTTTTTGGGGGGGGAGAAGGGGTGGGAGTAGGGGTGTTGTGTTATAACATGTGTGTCCTTCTAACTTCCTTTCCCTTGCTATGGAAAAAAAGTCTGCAATGAGGGATGCTTTATGGGGATGACCTCCAATATTGTTTTAATATTAGTCTTGTTTTTGTTATTTAGCCTATTATATATCACACCTGTTACTTTAATTGAGTCCAGAGAAAAATAGAGCTATATACACCATGTACTGTCTACAAAACTTTTCGGGTACTAACTTAAGGCCAAATACTGCAGTTACAGCTCCCTCTTAAGTAAAGGAGGGGACTGGAGGGAGTTATGCTTGAGAAAGCACTGCACAACATAAAATATTTGGATTTTGTTCCATATATTCCAGAACCAGTACAGAAAGTGATGAGACAATGCTCTCCAAATAGGCAGGTCTAAAGATGATGGTTCCATCTTCCATTATGATGCTATTTACATTTGGGTTTATCATTGTACTGTGTTACAATGTAAACATCTTTAAATTACAAATATTCAGTCACTTTCTAACACAGCACATTTTTTTCAATACAGTGTCACCATTTTAACATATCATTTAGTCAAAACTAGAATTAAATATGGAGACTTATATGACTGCTTAATTCTTGTTACATCATCATACTAATCCACCATCATCTTCGCCACTCTAAAAACAAAGATTTAATTAAAACTTTTCCATAAACATATTATGAAGTTTGTGGTTATTCCATAATATAACTTGCCAGTAAATATAAATATGTATAATCAAATAACCATTTAATCAGTTTCATTGGAATATTTATCTTTTCAACCTTTTGTGAAATCAACATTTCCCAAAATGTGTTGTTTTGTTCAATCAGTAACTGTTCAAAAAGTAACTGAATTAGCAGTACAAGGCTATGTCTACACTAGAGATCTTACAGTGGCCCAGGTGTACCGATGCAGCTGCACCACTGTCAGATCTCCTGTAGTTACTCTATAACAGTAGTTCTCAAACTTATGAACTGGTGACCCCTTTCATACAGCAAGCCTTTGAGTGAGATCCCCCCTTATAAATTCAAAACACTTCTTTAACATTTAACACTATTACAAATGCTGGAGGTGAAGTGCAGTTTGGGGCAGAGATTGACAGCTCGTGACCCCCCATGTAATTACCTCGTAACCCACTGAGGGGTCAAGACACCCAGTTTGAGAACCCCTGCTCTGTAAGAACTGACAGGTATTTGTTTTATAAAAAAAAAAAAATTTTTTTTAGGGTAGGGAAATGTTTCTATTAATCCTTAAATTTTGTCAGAATTCTGCTGTAAAATTCTCTAGTAAATTTTCTGTTTGTTTAGGCTATAAGCTCCACAGAGAGGGGATCACTGGATAAACACAAAGGAGATGTACGCTCAGTCCTGCTATGCCTAACGGGGAGAAAGGGAGGGATGATATCCCCATTACATCCAGTACCCCAGCGCCTAAAGCACAAACCAAAGTGTAGGAAACAAGTTTAATTTCCCACACCACCTTATTTGGAGCAAGGATTTGAACACGGATCTCCCATGTGAGTGCACTAACTACTGAGCTATTGGATCGAAGGTGGACACTGCTTCATCCTTGGCTGTCTTGTATGAAAGTCAAGCATGCTCTGAGCACTTGTCCCAGATTGGGCTCCACAGGTGCGGGGGGGACACCTAATTGTGAATCATACCCAGGCTTTGGCAAAAGCTAGATGGCATCAAGATTTAGACAGCTTTGCACATTTGCACTAACGAAAATTTAGATGCTCAAGGAATTGAAGCACTTACAGGGCTAGGCAACAGCAGAGCGGGGGCCTAAGGATCTAAATTATAGACTCTGGCACCTAATGTGGCAGCTAGGCACATAAGTCCTTTTATGGGTCTAGTCCCATGTTTCTTCTATTTTGTACAGTTCCAGACACTGCTAGGCATCAATCCTGCAAGCTTATTCACATAGGCTGACTTTTTCTCCACACACACACACACAGGTCTGCTCATAAAAGTCATCTTCTAGGTTTGTGCTCTTGAAAAAAATCTGTTAATATACATGTAAATATGCTGCCAGAATTGAAGTTGAAAGTGTTCATTGAAAACTCAAGTTTTACAGTTTTCACATAGCATGAAGACGTAGAAAAAACCTATTTGGGGCTGTGAAACACCAACGCAGTTGTACGATTCCTGTTCACTGTGTGACTGTATACATCCCTATTTTAAGATTAATTTTCAAGAGCCATTAACATAGAACAGCAACACTTTCACACTTCTTGTGTCTTCAATCTAAAAATCTCATACAACTGTACAAAAATCAAATTTGCCCCAAAGTTTAGATTCTTTAAAAAAAAACTTTAACAGAAACAAAAAAGACAGAAATGCTTCTATTTTATAAAAAAAAAAAGCAAACTTGAAATCAGTTGTTTTTAAACACAAGATCATTCCCTTGCAATGTCAGCAGTCCAAACATTTAGAGTCCTGTGCGAATACAAAATCTGTATCTGCATCTGATCCACAAAAATGATCTGCAGATGTGGATGCCTACAGCTATAAAGCAGATATTCACCGATTTGCAGGGCTCCACAAACAATGCAGCACTGCCAACATAAAAGTGAAACTGACTTCACTGATTTTCCTTGTCCAGTCTAAGAAAGTTATCAAAAAACCCTTCAAAAATAAAAGTGTAAACTGTATTTCTAAATTATTTTAGTGTAGTAATCAAAAAAGTATTATTAATGTAAGGAAATAAGATTGAAATATGACTGGAGTTGACACTGTCCTTTAAACAGAATGCAAGCATTATGACCCTTTTACAGATGTGCAAATTAAGGGCTTGTCTACACTTAAAATGCTGAAGCAGCACAACTACACCACTGCAGTACTTTAGCTACCTACACTGATGGGAGGGATTCTCCTGGCTGCATAGATAATCCAGATCTTTGAAAGCGGTCTTCACAGAGGGCTAGGTAAATTTTACTGCATCGCTCAGGGGTGTGGATTTTTCACATCCCTGAGCGACACATTTATACCAACCTAATTTCCTAGAGTAGGTCAAGCCTTACGATATGTCTACACTTAAAGCAGTGCAGCTGCCTCACTGTAGCACTTCAGTGTAGATACTACCTACACCAACAGGAGAGGTTCTCACATCAGCATAGATAATCCACCTCTCTGAGAGGCAGTAGCTGAGGCTACATCTACAATAGCACGTTTGTCAGTGTAATTTCTGTCACTCAGAAGTGTGAAAAAGCCACCCCTCTGAGCAACATAAATTACACCAGCAGACACGCCAGTTTTCACAACACTATGTCAGGGGAGATGCTTTCCTGTTAGCATAGAGCTGCTACACAGAAGATCTCCTCTCAGGTCTAATGTAGACATGGCCTAGGTCAACAGAAGAATTTTTCTGTCGATCTAGTGCTGTCTACACCAGAAATTAGGGCAGTGTTGATTTTTTTTTCAAACTCCCCCCCCCCAGATATGTAGCTATACCAATGTAATCTACTAGTGTAAACCAGGGCCTAAAAAGCAAAGTGGAATTAAGTGTTTTGCCCAAATTCAGAGCCAGGAAGGGCAAACCAAGTATCCCAATGCCCAGGCGAATGCATTAGGCTGGGGTGGATCTCCCACAGGGGCAGGGCAAGGAAATGGGGGTGGGGGTGGTTAGTAACCAAAGGCGGCAGGGCGGCGGGGGAGGGGGAGATTAATGGCGCCCCCAGGGGAGAAGGCGGCAACAGCGGACGGTTAGTGGACGCCCTCCCACCCCGGGGGCGGATAGCGCCCCCCCCGCCGTGGGGGAGTTAGTGACCCCGTGGGACCGGGCAGGCCTCCCTGCACAAAGAACGCGCCTTCCCCAGGGATCAACGCCCGCCCCCTCCTCCCCCATAGCTTGGCTCAGACTCCCCCGATGACAAAGCCGTTGCCTCCCCGGGACGGGACAGGACGGGACGGGCCCCTGGGGCCTGACGCTACCGCGCGCAGCCGCCGCCAGCCGCACGTACTTGCCCTTCTGCTGCAGCAGCTCCCGGAAGTGCCCGGCGGAGCCCACCTCGGCCAGCGCAGCCATGCCTAGAACAAGTCTGTCGCCGGCGCAGCGGCCAAAAGGGGCACGTGGAACCGCTCAGCAGAGCGATCCGCCCTCCCTCGGAGCGCACCCTCACTGCCTCCGCGCGTGCGCGACTCGGCGACCCCACTTCCTCTGCACATGCGCGGACTGTCCGCCTATTCCCGTACGGGTGGAAGGCCCGGAGCGCGGCCTTCCCGGGAGGGGGCGGGGCGATCGCCAGTCGGGGGGCTGAGCGGAGTCGGGCTGGGCGAGGAAAGGCGAAGCGGGTGGTGGGAGGGGCAGGTCAGCAGTTTTCTGCCTGGAAAGATGAAGCTGTTGAATTCTACAATAGGAAAACGGAGCGCGCACAGGGTTTGCCCAGCACGAAACGCGCCATCACCCAGGCTGGGCCAGAGCTGGAGTATTGTGTCCAGTCTGGGTGCCGCGTTTCAGGCAGGATGTGGACAAACGGGGGAAAGTCCGGAGCAGGGGCAGCTCTAGGGTTTTTGCCACCACAAGCAGGGCAGGCAGGCTGCCTTCGGGGGTTTGCCTGCGGAGGGACCGCGCTGGTCACGCGGTTTTGGAGGACTGCGCTTGGCACGCTGGGGCCTGGAGCCGGCCCTGGTCCCGAGGAGAGCAACCAAAATGATTGAAGGGCTAGAAAACATGACCTCTGAGGGAAAATTAAAAACAGAGTTTCTTTAGTTTGGAGAAGAGAAGATTGAGAGGGGATAGGATAACAGTTTTCAGATAGGTAAAAAGTTCTTGTAAAGAGTGAAAAATTATTCTTAACATTTGAGGATAGAACAAGAAGCAATGGACTTAAATTTCAAGGAAGGTTTAGGTTAGACAGTAGAAAAAACTTCTTAACTGTCAGGGTGGTTAAACACTGGAACAAATTGCTGAGGACAGTTGTGGAATCTCCATCATTGGAGGTTTTCTTTAAGAACAGGTTAGATAAACACTAGTCAGGAATGGTCTAGTTATTAGGTAGTCCTACCTTGAGGGAGGGGACTGGAGTAAATTACCTATTGAGATCCCTTTCAGTCCTACAATTCTACAATCCAGCACTATACCCCTCCCCTCATCATCATCTGTCCCACTCTCTCCAAAACATGCATTTCAATGCCCCTCCGAAGAAGTAAGATGCTGTCATTTACGGTACATACCGGATCCTTATATACAGTGAAATGTTCACATCTCAGATTCCAGATGTTGGGGAATGATTCCCGCTTGTCCTACTTGAGGCCAGAAGATCTCTCAAATATATGTTAAGAATGAATTGATCCACTTGTCTGCATGAAGTTGTGTAGAATATTTCCACTAATGATATTTTAATGCCTGAGTTTTCACAGCTACATTTCTGGATATATGTGCAAAGCTGCAGCACAGAGGCACCAAAATGAGAACTACATTGACCGTGGAGAAGCAAATGGCAGTAACTCTGGAAGTTTGCAATGGCAGATTGTTATTGGTCACTAGACTATCAGTTTGGAGTTGGAAGATCCATAGATTGTCCAAGTGCGTAAGACCATGACACGTATCCTGCTATGCCGCACTGAAAGTCTTGGCAATGTGCAAGAAACAGTGGATAAATTTGCAACAAGGGGCTCCTTGAGTGCAGTGCAATGATAGATAGCACACATATCCCTATTCTGGCACAGTCCACCTTGCCACTGAGTACATCAGCAGAAAGGGATACTTTCCACGGTTATGCAAGTGCAATTGTTCACTGGGGACACTTCACTCATATGGAGGCGGGCCACTCAGAAGGTGAGTGATGCTTTCATCTTTAAGAAACACAGGTCTTTTCAAAAAGCTGCAAGCAGGAACATTCTTCCACAACCAGCAGATTACCATTGGTGATGTTGAAATGCCAATAGTCATTCTGGGGGCTGCAGCCTACTCCTTGCTCCCTTGGCTCATGCAGCTGTACGCTGGTCACCTTGATGGTGCCAAGGGAAGATTCAGCTACTGGCTCTGCAGGTGCAGAATGACTGCACAGTGTGCTTTTGGTAGACTGAAGGGATGCTGGCAGTTTTACTCACTAGATTGACTCTCAGTGAGAAAAATATCCCCAAGGTTATAGTTGCTTGTTGTGTACTGAATCATATACATGAAAGGAAGGGGAAAAGTTGTTGCCAGGGCAGAGGAACAAGGTGAACCACCTGTCTGATGAAATTGAACAGCCACATGCAAGGGCTGTTGAACAGCCATACACAAGGGCTGTGGAGCTTTGCTGCTGAGGTAGGCCTTCCACCTATGAATTCTGTAATGCTTCCTGCAAACTAATAAAGATGCTCAGAGTATCAAAAAACAGAACTTTATTGTGTGCCAAGACACAGGAAACAAAATGAAAGTGCAAACAAACATGTACAAGGTTAAAAAACTTTTACCAACACTATACAGAGTAAATTATAAAATCTCAACTGAAAATGGAAGTAAATAGTGAACATTTACGACCATGTATATAAAAGCTACAACAGTATAGTAGATTACATATACACCAACCTGTGGGGTTTTTTCGGTACGTGTGTAGGTATTTTTGTTGTCCAGCATGGAGAGGTAGGGGTAAGAAGGTACAGCATGGTGCCATGTGGAATGTTGGGGAATATAAGGAGTGCAACCATGGAGTTCTCCAAGCATTGGAAAGTTTGCTGAGTTTGGACATGTATATCAGTAATACTTCTGCAACATCTGAGTTTATTCCCTGAGCAAAGTCATTATGTCCTGGTGTATTTCCTCATGCATCTCAGTCCTTTTGCCTCTCCTGCAGCAACCATTCTCTCCATTCTTAGTCCTTCTCCATGGTCATGTTCAGATGGGCTCTCCAACCCCGCACTTATAATCTGAAGCTATAAAGAATTGGAGGATCTTGCAGAACATATCCGCCCTAGACCTCTTATTTCTCCTCCTGATCAGGGTCAGATGTTGGGCAGGCACGGAGAGGGCACCCGACAGGACCATCATGCCAGAAGCTGTTGATTAAAATATACAAATGCACCATTAGATTTACAATCACAACAATCAAGGAAAGATAAATCTCAAAACTCCTGTACATTATTCCCATAAATAGGAAATGCTTATTGACACTTTAGCTTTGGAGCACCTCACTACAGCACCACTCTGCAGCTCAAACCATGGTGAGTATGGCCTAGAAGGGAGAAATGGGGATGTTCTGTTCCATGAAAGCTATAAACATTGGGTATGGGTATAAAGAAAGTCTAATGAATACTGGCATTGTTTTCACAGGCAATGGTGATTTTGGATGATATGTCATCCTGAGGGTGACAAAGTCACAGAGGACCCAGCTGCTACTGGTGTCCCAAAGCCACCTGTGGCCATATACTGCTAACTTGTTTACTGACATGGTGCCAGGCAAACTCATCATAGAGTGGTATGGACAATCTCCAATTGCCATGAAAGAAACAAGGCTGCCATCCCTAGAAATCTTCAGGAGAGGATTGCAGAGTATCTCTATGAAAGTTTCATTGAGATCTCTCAAGAGGATAAAATGGACGTCTCTATTTAGATAAACAAAAAGTACTCCACATGCCCTCGCCGAGCCCAACAAGCTTAGTAAGTGAATAACAGATGCTGACTCTACTGCTGTTTGTTCTACCTCTGCCTAAGCACAGGACACTAGTCTAATGTGGATTGTGTAATCAGACCACCATACCACTCTTTTTTAATTTATTCCCTAATATTTTATTTTGTAGCATTGGATCTGTAAAGCAACGAAAACTCAATATGTTTGTTTTCTAAAATTACAGGTGGGGTGTGTGCTGTTTTTAAATGAGGAGGAAAGATGGTGGGAGGGAGGGAGATGGGGTTTCATGAAAATGAAAAAAAAACATTATAAGGAATATTGCATCTATACTCTTACTCAAGCACCTTTCCCCTACATCAGCGGGCTCATCAGCACTCACCTGTCAGGATTTGAGCTCTTTTATGGATTTTTTTTAAAGGGAAAAAAAGGCATTTGATTGTGTAGAGTGCCCTGGGACACAATTATGGCCTTTATAAGACCAAAATACACCATCCAACAAACAAATCTGTTTATTAATGGTAAAATATGTCTTTCCCTTTTAATCAAATGGAACCTCACGAAGAGTCTCTCTGTCTATTTATCTAGTAATTGGGCCATTTGTGGAAACTATAACATGTTTCAAATTACTGGAAATGAATATGAGTTAGCAGTGAGATTATAAAATGGCATTGTAGTCCAATGAACTCTTGGTGTTTACTATACAATCAAGTCCCTCATTCCCCAGTAGAACTATCATTTGGCTAGTGTTCAGTTTACATACTGAATTTAAACAAATCTGGAGAAGATTTCAACCTGAAATAGTGGCCCAATTCAAATCCCCCCAAGATGGAATAAATATTTGAGAGCTAAAGTGATCTTAAACCTAATTCAAAAACTGAAAATTAATCCCATGCTGTTAAATTTTAGGAATGAATCTCCTCATAACAGTTATAGGAAGACCATTGCTTCTCAAAATAAATATCCTCCCTAATCTCCTATGTCAACCACAACTGTTTCAGAGAATTTAAAACCTCATTCTTTAATAAGCTTCACAAGACCTTTTCAAGGTTCATTTGGTAGGCAAAAAACAAGAACTGCTGTTAAAAATGTATAGGCCCATTGAGACATGGGAGAACTAAATCTTCCTAACTTAGGCTATATTTCTGGGCATCCCATATGGAGTGTTTGGCAGCATGATCCCAGGGAAACCCAGGACTTCAATGGCCCCAGATTGAACAACAGGCAGCAGGCCAAATTAATCTGGCAAACCTCCCATTATTCCCAGCTGATCTACTACTCCTCTCAAGTCACACAGAACCCAATTACAGAGTCAGTATCAAACTCAGAGATAAAAAAATTAAAGATGCAAAATCTCTTAAAATGGGCAGTTACTTTGGACTCTGTTACTAATTTTTCTCTGAGCATGAATAACTCAGCCTACAAAGAATTATGTATTGCAAACATTTACTAATAATGATATTATAGTGCCCTTTGAACCACTGAAACATATTCCTGACAGACACAGGTTTTATTTTATTATATTCAAGCTAGGAATTCCCATTAAAAATGAACACAATTAGACAGAATCCTAGTTTTCTACACAGCAAGGAATCATCATTTTTATGTGGAGCAGGTAAATACAATGTATTTCTTTGGCTATTAGGTCCTGAAACTTCTTCCCTAATACAACCCCAGACAAAGACATCACAATGGACAGAGGTACATGTAATTCCAGTTCACAGAGGAGAAGAAATAAAAATCCTGGGAGAAATTCATAATGTTATGGTTAACAATAACTCAAGGCAGATACAATGTTATATTGTACACAGAAATATTATTTCTCAGTATTTGTATAATAAAATATGTAAAATAAAACTATATAGATGTAAGAAGGGCTCCTATGTAACTCCACTTTTTTAAACTCTATCATGTTACTTCTTGTTCCAATTCCGGTAAATTATATGCAGCACTAATAGAAACATATTCACGGTCTGTAATAAGCCTCCGTCCAAAATCTGGACCTTAACGTCCAAAATCTGGGTGCTTAGCATGAACCTCCAAGCTTAATTACCAGCTTGGATCTTATCTCGCTGCCACCAATCAGGATTCTGAGTACCTGATAAACTCTCTGGTCTCCCCAAACCTTTCCCTGGGGGACCCCCAAGACTCAGATGCCCTGAGCCTCCAATAAAGGGAAATAACCCACTTCGCTTCCTGCTCTTTACTTCCTCCCAGATTTTCCCGCCCTGGGGATACTAGGAGATTTCCCTGCTTCAATCCTTTGAAACACAAAACAGAGAGGACGATTTACCTTCCCCCCTCCTTCTTCTCCCCCCTCCCAGTCTTTCCCTGAGAGAGACAGTACTCCTGGCACAGAGATTCCTATCCCCTTGCCTTAACTAGGAAAAGAAAATCCAACAAGTTTTAAAAAGAAAGCTTTATATAAAAAAGAAAGAAAAAACACATGACATGATCACTGCATCAAGATGACATAACACAGGGCTATTGCTTAAAAGAAAATATGAATAATCAGCCTTATTCAAAAAGATATCCAATTTAAACATTCCAGCAACTCCACACATGTAAATACAAAATACAATATAAACCTATTACTTTTCCTTTTGTACTCACAACTTGGGAACAGAAGGGTAGAAAGAAGCTTGGAGATAGAAAAAAACTCTTCCCTCATAGCCGAGAGAAACAAACAGACAGAACAAAGACAAAACACACCCAGAAGTTCCCTCCCTCACTTTGAAAAATCCGGTTTCCTGATTGGTCCTCTGGTCAGGTGTTTGGTTCCCTTTGTTAACCCTTTACAGGCAAAAGAAACATTAACCCGTAGCTATCTGTTTATGACACGGTCTTACTCCAAAACACCGTTTATTAAGGACTAATCTGGGAACTCATTTATACAAACCTATTAAAAACACTATTTTTGTTAACATTTTCACACACACACAAAAAACATCTTGATTTTCTGAACTAGTGAGACTACCTAACTGTACAAGCTTGCATCACGCTCATTACAAAATAATAATCACCTACCACAGGGCGAAAAGAGTACACATATTCAAAGACAAACAAGTACTTCTTTATAAAAAAAGCTGACTTTTATTGGCAACTTTATTTCCTTGCCTTAGGGTCTTGACCTTACATGCTCATCACCCCCTCATTGTGTATCATATAAGGAGCCTTCCCTTCTTGCAAGATTCTACAGGCAGAATTGCAGTCAGGGGAGTCCATTTAAAAAATTCAGTTGTGGTGAAAGGCACATGATTGGCAGATCCTGGAAACAGAAGTCCTCAGTGTATTAACAGAACTGGTGCAGAACAGGCTGAGGCAGTACAAGTCATGTACTTGGTTAGAGCAGTGGTTAGAGCAGGAGTTGGTAATCAGGTACTAGAGCCTGTTCCCTCATTACTTCCCAAACGAAACTTGATACCCCAAAAGGGGCAGAGATGGGTAGGAAAGGGGGTGAGACCATGATCCTGCCCAATCTCCTCAGCGACTCCATGATCAGGAACAGTACACAGAATGGTACACCACGGTTGGTAGCAGGGGGCACTCCCCCAGAGTGCTGGGGGATGAACTTGAGGAGGAGGAAAATGAGAGATGGTGCTGATGGGGGAGGTTAGTGACATGATGGGGATGATGGGCAAAGAGGGTAATCATAGAAGGCACACTATAAATGGACTGGGAGCAGGGTCCATGTGGATGTCAGAGGGGCCAGGGAGAAGACAGTGGCAACAGTCAAAATGGAGATGACAGCAGAGTGAAGAAATCGTTGTTGACAGAGGCTATGGAGGAAGAAGGCCATATTTTGACACAGCCTGGAAGTTCAAGGTGAGAGAAAGGGAAGTATCAAAGAGAATATTTGAGTGTGGGTAGAAGCATCAGCTTCAGTGACTGCAGAAATGGTCTTGCAGTGCACATTGACAGAAAAAGAGAAGAGTGCGAAGATTCTGGAAGGGAAAGCAGGATTTCAGCTTTACACATACCAGATGAAATCCTGACCCCATTAATGTCAATGGGAATGGGGAGTCAATTCCCACTGACTTCACTGAGGTCAGGATTTCACCCATTAAGTTGAAGTTCCTGACAAAACCTACAGGATGAGATGTCAGAGAGACAAGTGAAGAGGCAGGGTTGGGTAGAAGGAGAAAAACCAGAAGCAGTGAAGTAGTTTTGTAAGGGCATGGCTACACTTGCAAATGTAGAGCGCTTTGAGTTAAATCAGCCTTCGTAGAGCACAGTAGGGAAAGCGCTGCAGTATGTCCCCACGGACAGGTGCAAGTGCACTGGTGTGGCCACATTGTGCGGCACTTCCAGCGGCATTGGGAGCAGTGCATTATAGGCAGCTATCCCACTGAGCACCTCTTCCCATTGTGGTGCTGTGGCTTGTGGGAAGGGAGTGAGGAGGGCGGGGCATTCTGGGTCCTGTCCCAACTCCCATGATGCATCGATTTGCATCCCAGGAATCCCTGTGCTTCTATCCACATTTCCATGCAGTGGAAAATATACTTTTTAACCATAAGGATAGTTAAGCACTGGAATAGTCTTCCAAAGCAGGTTGTGGAATCCCCATGTCTGGAAGTTTTTAAAAACAGGTTAGACTAACAACTGTCAGGGATGGCTAGGTGTATTGGATCCTGCCTCAGCACAGTGGGATGGACTAGATGACCTCTCAAAGTCCATTCCAGATCTTTATGGCTTTGTGAAACACAGGAGGGAAGAGATATAGGAGGAAGTCGAAGGTGGAAAACAGGTCCTGAGATTGTGGGTATAGGATTTATGAGGTTTTCAAAAGTAGTGCTGCTTGACCAAGAAAATGGCAGAACTAAGGTCCTGATCCAAAGCCCACTCTTGTCAATGGGCTTACTATCAGGCTCTAAATGAAGAGAGAACTAATTTGTAAATCAAGGAAGTCCATATGATCACGGGAGTTTCTGCATAAGAATTCAGCAATGCAGTAGAGGAAACAGATGTTGTAGGTTATTGCAACAGATTTTGTGGTGGAAAGAGTTAAGGGTAGTGGAGAGATTAAAGAACAGGAATTCAGTGATTGAACCAATGAAGGAGAGAGACAGTAGTTTTATGAAGAGGAGGCAGATAAGTCATCAACATTGATGGATTGGAGTCAATGGAAAGGTTAGGTGGAGAGATGTGGACTAGGAAACAAGTGTGCAATGATGAAGAAAATGATGTGCGTTGCCAAAAATAGGGAATATGGTGATATAAAGATCAGAGACAGAGCAGTGCTTAATGAAGATAGAGGTTAAACTTACATTAAAACATATGTCATGACAAATTCATCAGGCCATTTCTTTAACTCCAAAACTGTTGTAAATCCTTCAGTTCCTCAGACATGCACAAAACATCCCAATTTGAGAAAGCAAATGCTTTTTGGATACAGCGTATTTTGTTTAAAGGCAAAAAGAGCACAGTCCTCTGAATCAGTGTCAGAATAGTCCTCAGAGACAAAGGTTTTATATGAGTTTAGAAGCTGTAGAAATAGCTGATAGTCTGTAGGTGGCATCAGCAGCCTCTGAAGATTGGCATCAGCAGCCTCTAAAACTATATCCCTTTGCTGAAGTTTTACTTTATTAGAAGCATTATTTAGAATTAGTGCCTGCCTGAGACTCTGACCAAAATATCTGCTGGGTTCTTTTTCTACCAAAGGAAATTAACATCTGTTTAATGGATTAAAAAAGAAAAGCCTATACACAGATATGAAATAGCCATCCATACTAGTAAGGGCACTGATATAAAAATATAGAATATTTTTTTGTTATACACAGATTTTGTTACTCTGAGCTTTACTGGTGCTTTATTCCCTAATGGCACCTGAGCGGCTGGCTAATACCATTATCACATGTCCCTGTTATTTCTGTCATTATGCAGCATAAGCTTTAACTACTGATTGAAGGGGGAGAGTACTTGTTTTGGTTAAATATGCAACATGTCCTCTGTTGAAAGGACTACATACTATAATTGCAGGGGTTCCATTTCTAACTTCTTTGTTCCTATGACGTACTGTACCATGTCCACATCTATCAATATTTAAATTGTTTATAAGTTATATATCCTCTATATGTGCTACTGAACACTATAAATCTACAACTGCAGTGTTTCCATTTAAATTTGAGACAAACAGTCCTCTCAATAGTAGGCAGTTAATGTACTGTTATTCATTTTACAGCACTAACATCCTCTGTGGTTGATGCATAAAAACTGCAGGTAGTTTCTGAAATTTTCTACTGTACTGCAAAAAGATGCAATTCTTATCACAACCCCTTTGCAAAGCAAACTTTTTTTTGTCTAGTAGAATATCCATGCATGGCAAGAAATTACTATTGATTGAATATTTTCAAATAGTTATTGTTTAAGCCTCTCTCTATGATTTGTAAACTAGACTAGGCTTTTCTAGTCTAAGTCCTTTTTAATGCAGCTGACATTGACCAAATCTTGCACCCTCTAAAAAGGGATCCTCTGCTATGTGTTGACACATTTAGATGAGTAAGACATATCACAAAAGTGTATGCTTCTCATTGGATATCTGATTGTTATAAATATATGAATATAAATGGAGCAAATGTAAGTTAAGTTCTGGGGGCAGTAATGGTGAGTGATTTCAAAATAATTAAATAAAGCTGATGAATAGGAATGGATTTGGGTTCGATTCATACTCTGAAAGTAACTATGTTCAGATGTTCTGCAAACTGAATTGTCCAGATTTATGATTATTTTTCTGTAATGCATGTCAAAAGCTTTTTTTTTTTTTTTAAGTCCTTGGATATTTTTGTGGTATATCCTCTGGTTCAAAGAACAGAATAGAATACACACTGTCTGTAGGCCCAACTAGATCCCTTGTAGAGAGAGAGCAAGCTCTTAAAAGGTAATTACCAAAGTAGAGTACACATGGATAATTTGACAGACCAGATTCTCTCCTGCCACAGAGTTTTATTGAGCAGAGCAGAGACAGGGAGCTAGTTACAGCTTCCTGACTCAGAGAACCAGAGTGTGTTGGCCCCAGCAAGAAGAAAAAAACAGCTAATGGACTGCTCTAACTTATGGAATCAGTGGATGATAGACATAACTGAGCTCCACTCTGCCACTCCCTGTTTCTGTCCCTATAATGTCCTTTTCTCCCCAACACACTCCATATGGTGGGGAGAGGGATAGCTAGTGCAGGAGCCACCTCTGCAAGCTTTGTGGCAGTGAGGAGTTCTACACCGCTTGAGCCAGAATCAGACCATCTTGGACTGCCTGAGTGATTAAAAGGGTCCAGATCTCAGCTGAGAATCTGGACTAATTTCTTCAGTGGGCTGGCAGCCATTCTGTGAAGAGTCTTGGAGCTGCTGAAAGGCCAAAAGGGAGTATTCTGTTGTAGAATTGGTCATTGCTCATGCAGAACCTCAAGTATTTTTCAATGGCTTGGTGTGAAAGAAATGCGGAAATAAGCACCTTTAAACTGAGACCCACAAACCAATCTTGTGGACTTAGGGAAGGGTTAAAACAAACTAAAGTTATCATATAGAACTTGTGTTTGACAAAGTGGGTATTCACTCACGAAAGCTTATGCTCCAATACTTCTGTTAGTCTATAAGGTGCCACCGGACTCTTTGTCACTTTTTACATATAGAACTTGAAGCTTTTCATGTACCTCTTCTGTTTTCTTAACTCCATTATGGAATGGTGTCTGGCTTATTTCTTTGGAATGATAAATAAGAAAACAAAGTCTTTGTGTTGCTGAGGGACTTCCTGTGGAGTGCCATAATGAAGGAGAGACTATTTCCTTAAGGCAATATGGAGGAGTGGACATCCTCTCAATTTACAGGTAGTGTCACTGATATCACATCAAATTTACTACTCATTAGAAGATGCTCTGGATAAAGTGAAAGATGACGGCTTTCACTTTTCCATGATTGCTATTCTGTTTGGAGAAAGGCTGTCTCTTAAGAAGCTGTTGATACAGACCATCTGCATTGCTAGGAAAAGGACTACCTCCGTTACACCCGAATGGAGTGGATTTCCTCTTCAAGATGGTATGCAAAAGACTCAAGGACCGAAAGGAGGCACACTTGTCCATTATCTCAAGAGTGTCTTCTGTTTTGACAATGAACAGGTTTGGGCTTTCAATAGCATGTCCTCTGTTTTAACCTTGACCTCAAAAGACAGGGTGGCGTTCTTCAGTTAAAATTAAGAGTGCATTGTAACTGTTACAACTGAGTTGACTGCAGTGTCATGAGTGAAATACACCACTACAAAGTATTTTTTCCCATTCAGAAACTAAGGCTTTGATATTCTCTCTCTCTCCATCTCTAGAAGGTGCTACAATCATAGGAGACACTAGTCAACAAACAGAAGTAATATTTCCCCAACGACACCTGAAAATTTGCAACACAGTTGTATAATTGTTTATGAATATGATATGTTTCTTAAAGCATTCATACTCTTTGCTTCCTTTTCTTGTGGCATAGATTTTGAAATCTCTCCCAGGTTCTGATCCTCTTGCTAAAAAGTAACATAATGAATGATTCTGGAGCAGGTGCTGATAAAAATGCTTTAACCCACAGTGAAGAATCTGATCTATTTTATCAGACTAGTGTGGATGCAAGAGTGAGCCAATATCCCTGGCCAGCTGCAGGAGACATTCACTTACTGTCTTTCTTACGTAGCTCTAGGATATACATTCATAGATTCCAAAGCCAGAACGGACATCCAATCTTGATTTAAAACTTATCAGTGGTGTAGAATTCACCATGACCCTGGGTAAATAGTTACAATTATTAATTATCAATAGGCTATCAACTGATGGGTCTTTTCCTAAACTACCAAAAATTGGATATCCAGATTTTCCACCACTCATCTTAGAAGATCTTGAAAGCTTCTGAAGTCATAGAGTGGCGAGATCAAAAAAGATCCCATATTAGCATGAGTAAAAGAAGAAGAACAATATTGCAGTGGTTCTTGTTCTCCATCCACCAAATGATCTGCATCCCCAGCAGATAATTCTGTTGTGTATAAATGGACCTCAGGTGATGATATCCTCACTAAGACAGCAAATGGTTTCAGTAGATTCTCAGAAGAATGAAAACATTCTCTTTGTGGCTTTCACAGGAAAGCTAACCTTACATGACTTGCTGCTGAGGGTGGAGCCCACATGAGCCAATCTGCCCATGAAGCACAACATCTAAAGGGATGAGGTGGCTGCCCCCACTGAATAATAAAGAAGAGGCTGCAAGGGGAAATAAAAGGAAGAAGGAGCCTGGGGTCTGAGAAGAATTGGGGGGCAAGCATATCTCCTTATATAACTTCACACCAAATGGTCAGTCCATGATTTCCAGAAGTTCTAATATAGGTGCTAAGACCTTTGGCATGGCTCAGAGTAGAGATCTATGCTGTCAATACCTCAAGGAGATAATATTTTTAAAATTTAAACTTTCAGCGATCACATTTTTATTGTTGTTATTTAATAGCTGTTGAACTTACTGCAACAGGAACCGTATTTTGAACTTTTCACAAGTCTTTTCACAGTTAAACTTCCCATTGACTTCAACACCAGTTTTGCCTGAGTAAGGTCAGTATTTTGTCCTGTGAGCTCTCTCTAATGGGAAATTAGACCAACATTTTCTAAAATGGGTGCCTAAAGAGAGGTACCTAAATAATTGGGCTGATTGTTTTCATAGGTGGTGAGTCCCCATAGCTTTCATTAGAGTTTGAGTGCTCAGCACCTTTGAAAATCAGGACACTTATTTAGGAGCCTATTTTAAGCACCCAGGTTTGAAATTGTTCAGCTCAGATTTCATTTAAATATTTTTCTGTACCATAATGTGAGAATGCATGTGCTTAATCTCACAAGTCTGTTGTGAGAGTAATATTATCCCCATTTTACCTATTAGGAAACTGAGTCATGGAGAGGTTAAAAGATTTGCTCAAAATCACACAGAATGTAAAATTAAACTCTGATCTCCTAATTCCCATCCAGTGCCTTATTCACAAAACCATCACTTCTTTTTATCAAGATCAGATACATGTGACCTGGTAGTTTAGGCACAGGACTAGGAGTCAGAAGGTCGTGGCTGTAATAATTGCTTCTTGTATGGACTTGGACTTAACTTCTTTTTCCCATTTTCTCCATCTTTAAAGTGGGAATAATAATTGTTACTTACCTATCTCATAAGGCTGTTGTGATAATTAACTGAAAGTTTGTAAAGCACAATATAATTGCTAATCTTGTTATAGATAAGCTGCCCTGGCAGTCTATAGTGCTGCCATATAAGGGTTATATGAGTTAAAATTTGTTATTAGGTCCATTATTCTCAAGGCTGCCAGGATCTTGGAGAATTGCTGAGGAATAACCCTCAGTCACTGCAGAAACTGATGTCTCACACTATTTTTGAGCTATTTCCTTTGGCCATTGTCAACACTGACATACTTTGAAAGTGGATACAACCGTTAACACTTAAGAGTAGAGAGGTTACCACAATTGAAGGGCTTTTGAGGAGGGGTCTTGGGTATTCCCACACACCAGTGCATTAAAAAAAAAAATCTACAACTGGTTGTACAGTTGGATGACTTTTTATTTTTTAATAAAAATTATATAGTTGCCTGTGGGTTATATGTGCTTCTTGTGCATCAAAAAGCATGGCGGAGGCTGAAATGCACAAAAATACTCAAAAACCAGTTAAAGGAATAACTACTGCAGCATGCCTTCAGCTTGTCAGTGAAATCCTTGTGTTGAAAACTACACAAGGACTTTAGCCACACAATACTATTGGTCAGAGCCAGGCAGCTATATAGTATCTCATATCAAGATGATGAGTGACAGCACATACTTAACATGCAACAAAAAAAGGGAAGTGATGTTGCTGGGAACTGTGGGTGTTTAAAACCTCTAAATGCCAAATGGTTTATTTGTATGCCTAAATATGGGTTTAGATGTCTGGCTTGAGGCCTCCCAGGTTTGAAAAATTTGTTTTGCCTTCAAGGAGTTAAGTACTGCATCGCCCAGGCTCACCCAGGGAGGGAAGCGGGGGGGAGCAGATAACGAGGAGACAAGGGGGAGGAACTTGTTTTCCCGTTGGAGATAGGGAGACCCAGGGGTCTGGGTCTTGGGGGTCTTCCCAAAGGAAGTTGGGGAGTCCACAGACAGAGGGGGCCCCCAAGGAGTTTTGGGGAATCCAGGCTGATAGGCCTATTTCTTAATCTGGATGTTAGCGAAGTAATCTCAATGCTGTGTAGGTCCAGCTAGTGGGGTTGCAGATCATCACACTCAGTGTTGAACTCTCAAGTCAGATTTGAGACAGCACGTATGGAATTCGTGGTGCCAGTCGATGCATATATCCAAGACCTAGGAGTTTTATTTTTCATGTAGGAGTTGAGCAGGTGTTGTTTTACATTGTAGACAGAAAACTTTTTCTGGCTCTTTAGAGTTGCATTTTAAGCAGAGTCATTTACAGAGAACGCATTACAGGTCTTTGTTAAACATGATGTGGGACTTTAGTACCCAGCCAGCAAACAGGGTGATATACGGTAGCTTTGTTTGTTCATTGCCTATTCAAAACAGAGGCTATGAGCAGTCATAAATCATTTGCTAGGCAGATCTCAAGAGCAGAAAGCCGCAATTTCAGGGGACAACCACCCAGAGGGCACCACAACACAAGAAACCAGGAACCTGACTTCAAGGACGAACAACGAAAATCGCTGAACACAACGATCTATGGAAAACAACTTCCATGATCTTAAATTAAAACAAAAGGAGATGGAACTGAAAGAAAGGGAGGAACAAATCAAACTGGCAGCACACAAAGAGAACAGACGCCATAGAGGCAGCCCGCAGGAGAACGATAGAACTCCAGAGGGAGAAACACCACAAGGAAAGTGAAGAAGGGACAAACAGAGAAAGCATACTGGACGTTAGACAGGCTAAGCATCAGGCCCAGAAATTCCTACCCTCCGCCTCCAGGTGTGCGTTCAACCGCACAGGAAATTTCCCAACTACAAGGCAATGATGACACGGAGACTTATTTAGAACTTTTTGAAAGGGCCTTCTTGAGGTACAGCTTCCCTACAGACCAAAATAACCATGCCAGAGCTAAGGTCACACCTCAGTGGGACCTTGGAGACGTGGCGGTCTTGAAAATGCCACGGGACCGAACTGACGAGTAATTCCAACTGTTATCTAACCATGGCCATATCCAGGAATGAGATAACCCCGGATTCACGCCCGTCGGTGTTCAGAAACCAAAAGTGGAAAACCGGAATGGGTTCATTCCCAAACACGCCTACTACGTGGGGAAGCATTGTGATGCCTGGATAGCAGGATTCCCATGGCTCAACTTTGATTACAACTGCGCTACCTCATACAAAATGGTAGCGTTCTGATTGGTGTTTTCCTGAGGACATTAACATACATCTAGATTGACAACCCAAACTTCTCACGAGGCGGGGAGATTGGAGCCAAATGCAGATGGAAGTGGGCAGAGAGCAAGAAAGCTACTGTTAAGGGGAGTGAAAACCCAGGAGCCACAAACGGACAATAAACCCTACATACCGAAGGGCAACCCAAAACCCCACCTACAACCCAAGAAAGCCACACAACCCTTTCCCTTCCACCTCCACCAGTATTCAGTACTTACTTCAACCATTTAACCCGTTATCTTGAAAGTTGCTATAGTGTAAATAATAAAAGGACAGATCAAAGCAACTGCCAAAAGCCAACTGCGCCGAATACCCATCGGGAGCAAGTCATTGCACCCCCAGAGACCTAAAATCCCAGGCCCAGATACCTCTCAAATCCTCTTGGGCGAAGGGAAAATTTCGGAGGTTGGGCGGAAAGAAGTTTACCGCGTGGAGAGACACGGCGGGCACAAGCTTCAGCTATCCCCATCTTCGTCGATCCCAAAACTTCATCAACCCAAGGGCCAAAGTGACCATTTACCCTTCATGTACAGCTGTGACTTGCCTACAGCTGAACTGCCTGTCCGTACAAAGGCTGGTCAGGAATGTGACGTTTTGCAGTCTCATGACAATTATTCCATCCCATGCTACTGGGGCGAAGACTTGGCCAACCAACTGAAGCATCGCCTAAGAGATGGAATGGTTACACGCAGTCCAAACCAGGCAAGCTTCCAGACCCTTCCTGTTTCCTGCCGTCCACAGAGAACCTGTCTGTGTTACCGAGACCCAGTACTTGTGAGGTATGGACCGGATCCCATGTCAACAGTCTGAAACCCACAGCACTCCAGTCCCAGACCCGCGAACTGGACAGCAACCAGCACCAGCACAAGCCAAGTGCAAGCCACTCTTCAATCCCCAACGCCAGAAGCGGACCCAACGAGCCTAAACTGGCAGAAGCAACAGGACAACCATACGAAGCAGTCAGGCAGATGCCTGAAATACTACCAGGTGCACCAGCTGACAGCGGGTTACCACCAGCTACAGAAAAAACCCCATCATCTACATCTATTCACAGACAGTACCAGCCAAGTCCCCAGTTGGAGGAAAAACTGATGTCCCCAGCTTCAAGGGAACAGTTCCAACTGAGCAGGAAGCAGATGACAGCCTTCAGTAGCTTGGGTGCGGCACGGAGCGAACCCACCGCCTCTCAGCTCTTCTGACCGATCCGGTAGTGTTATAGTACAAGACTTTCTATACAAGGTAAATTCCTTCTGTGGACGCCAAAGAATGGTGCAGCCGCATAACGGTTGGTGGTTCCAACTTAAATCAGGGGAAGCTCTTAAGCTTGCATATCATCCCAGTGCGTCATGCTGGGATGACCAACAAAGAAGGTTGGGAAGTTCCCTTCACTGGGAGGGGATTGACATCTGGAAGTTGCCCAGTAGGTCCAGTCTTGTGAGGTGTGCAAAGAGTGGGAAATGCCTTCAATGATTCATGGTCATAGCCCTCTCGTCCAGCCACTCCCATAATTAGGTCTCCATTTCAGCGATGTAGCTGTGGGATTATTCTGGGTCCTTTTCAAGAGACACCCAGGGAAGCATACGTTTACTGACTTTATCCTCTCTTT
>NC_133783.1:40671560-40708385 GCF_003597395.2 Chelonoidis abingdonii
GTCCACAGAGGGGGTCCCCCAAGGAGTATTTGGGGAATCCAGGCTGATAAGAGCCTAATTCTTATCTGGTGGCAGCGAAGTAAAATCCAAGCTGGTAGTGAGCTTGGGGGAGGTTCAGATAAACACTCAGATGTTGAACTCTAAGTCCAGATTTGAGACAGACGTTTATTACAATGTTGCTGGGAACTGTGGGTGTTTAAAACCTCTAAATGCCAAATGGTTTATTTGTATGCCTGAATATGGGTTTAGATGTCTGGCTTGAGGCCTCCCAGGTTTGAAAAATTGAAAGTGCTCAATTTTGTATCACCTGGGATATACATCCTATTTAAATACGCCCCTACTGGAGATGGGCAAACTTGTTCTCGAAAAATAGGAAGCAGACTAAACATTTTCCTTCCTATTCAATGATGCATTCTGTAATTACACAGAAGCACAAGAGAAAGCTGGACTTTACTCCCTTGCTTTGCTGTTTTATCTCACCATTAACATGTATAATTTTACAATAATCTTTCCATTAACATTATGTGGAAGTTGGAGTTTACTCCTAGCTTTAGAAAATAGGTAATTATAGACTTCATTTTGTTTAATGAATGAAACAACCTTGGTCTCATTGTAACTAGATAACTAAACATTTACCGCTAGTGATAAAAATAAGCTAATAAAATACACCTTACAAATAAAAACAAGGTGGACGGTCATGTATCTTTTATGGTGCCTTCTTTTTTTCTTTTTTCCCCCAATAAGTCTTCTTACCTTATTTTCTACACCTAGTGAATCATTTATAATCCTTTTTATTTTCAACTCACAGACTAATGCAGCATCATTCATACTGCCGCATGGATTTTGTTCTTTTATGTTACAGCATTATCAGAGCTTGAAGGCACAGAAATTAGACTACCATTTACATTAAACCATACACACAAAACCTTTTCAAATAACATTTCCAGTTTGACCTAATACCTTCAAAAGCAAGAAAATTCAAAGTGAAGCCTGAAACTCCATCCTTAATTCAATGTATTGTTCCAAGCTACTGCAGAATTTATGGTATAGTATATAAGATCACACAGTATTTGAAGACCCTGCAAAGAAATTTCAGGTTCAGCCTTTAATTTCCTTACTTGTACTGGGTTAAGGAACGCTCTTAAAGTTACAGAGTTAAGCTGACCTAAGCTGCAGTGTAGACAGCACTAGGTTGACAGAAGAATTCTAGCTACCACCATTTGGAGAGGTGGATTTATTACAGCAACGGAAGAATCCCTTCCATCACTGTAAGTATACGCCACTGTAGCATTTCTAGTAGGGATACAGTACGACTGAGGGGAAATTGGCTGAAAGATGAAGCAAGCTAGTAATCTGCTGAAAGCAGGAGTGCAGGACCGCCAGAGTCCCCTGAGAGGGGAAGTGTGTCACAAGACAGGGTTACTCCCCAGCTTGCTAAGGACTTGCTGCTATACCCAGTCTCTTTTAGGCAGTCTTATTGTCCAAACTTAAACAAACCAATTCCTCAGCTCACCCTTTACGTTTTGGGCTCTCACTGCCTCCTCTCTCAGGGGACTTTGGCAATCCTGCTACTGCAGTGGTGGGAAACATTTTGGCCTGAGGGCCACATCTGGCTATGGAAATTGTATGGCGGGCCATGAATGCTCACAAAATTAGGGGTTGGGGTGTGGGAGAGGATGAGGGCTCCGGCTAGGGGTGTGGGCTCTGGGGTGGGCCCAGAAATTAGAGGTTCAGGGTGTGGGAGGGGGTCTGGGCTGGGACACAAGGTCAGGGTATGGGGATGTGGGCTCCAGGTTAGGGCTGAGGGGTTCAGAGTGCAGGAGGGGTTCTGGGCTGGGGCAGGGGATTGGGAGGGGTGTGGGGTGGTGATGGCTTTGGCTGGGGGTGCGGGCTCTGGGATGTGGCTGGAAATGAGGGGTTTGAGGTGCTGGAAGATGCTCCGGGCTGGGACCAAGAGGTTCGGAGAGCAGGAGAGGGATCAGGGCTTAGGCAGGGGTTGGGACATGAGTGGAGGTCAGGGGTGCAGGCTCCAGGTGGATCTGGATGCTGCCCTGTCTGCAGGCACCGTTCCCGCAGCTCCCATTGGCCATTGGTCCCAGCCAGTAGGAGCTGCAGAGCTTGTGCTTGTGCTTGGGATGGGGACAGCGCACAGAGCCTCCTGGCTGCCCCTATGTGTAGGAGCC
This sequence comes from Chelonoidis abingdonii, assembly GCF_003597395.2. Taxonomy (NCBI): domain Eukaryota; kingdom Metazoa; phylum Chordata; order Testudines; family Testudinidae; genus Chelonoidis; species Chelonoidis abingdonii. The sequence goes on from NC_133783.1 coordinate 40,673,744, forward strand.
GGAGAGGGAACATTCTGTTGCTTCTGGGAGCCGCACAGCAAGGGGAAAGCCCTTTACCCTGCTCCCCGGCAGGAGCTCGAGGACCGTATTGAAAGGTCTGATGGGCCAGATGTGGCCTGTGGGTCACAGTTTGCCCACACCTGTGCTACTGCCTGCAGTTTTCTCTCTCTTAGCCAGTCCCCTCTCATTGTGTCTTTCTCTGACTCTTTATAGCTTCAGGTGCAGTCCTGCCCCTTAACTGGCCTAACTGGGAGTACTGTTCTGGCACAGTAGGCTGGGTCTACCTCAGTGTCCAATCTTCCTATCTCTGAAGAAATGCGAAAACTCCCTTTGACTTCAATGGGAGCAAATTGGATTACATGTATACGAGGTGACAAAGTAGGTAAATTTTGCTGATTTGTGTCCATTGTAATTCATTACTATAAGCAAATACATAATTATATGTAAGAACATGAAGTTGTTGCCAAGGATTTTCCACTTCAACTTGTTTTGTATCATATAGACCATAACGCATATGTGTATTAGTATTGAAATGTGCGTTAAAATGTACTTTTAAAAATGAAATACCTCTACTTGTTCTATATTTTAATGCCTAAAAGGCCAGGCCTACATTATAAACCAACTGTGAAAAGGCTCACTGCATTTTGAGTTGTAGGAACACCACTGATTTTGAAAATAAAAGAACAATGGTCCTGATGCTTCTTCCATTTAAGTCAATGGCAAGACTCTCATTAGACTTTACTTTCAGGGTTCAGCAGATCAGTTTGAAGTACTTACATTCAAAACAACACTATATCAACTCCTTTCAGGAAGAAAAACAAACAAACATACAGTAGGAGATGAAATGTCACCAAATCAGAACTATGATTCTTGGTAAAACATGCTTGCGGTTGAACTCCTGGCAAAGTAAAAATACAGATTTCAATTCTTTTAGGATAAAATAAGAAGCTGCATTCACAGTAACATAAGATTAGAGGTTACACCCTGCTTTAACAACCTTGTGTGTTATAAAATACAAGGCATAAGGTGAAGATTAAAGTCCTAGGAGACAGCATAGGCTGCTTTCACCCTGATTTCTGACTAGAAAGTCTTTTGTTCTCTGTCTCAAGCTCCAAGGTTTTTCCATTTTATTTTTGTAATTCACCAAGTTTTTTTGCTGTGCTTTCACTACATAATGCAAATCCCTAAATATTCCTCTTTTTAAAGAAATCTCAGTAAGGAGGGAATTAATGTTAACAGGCCACATCATACCTCCTGGTCAGAGTGCAGGTATGGATTGTATCCCTCCTGTGCAGATGGGACAGTCAGCTACACATGGCAGGCTGGAAGGGAGGGAAACAGGGCAGTACCTGGAAAAATTTTCAATTAGCAATAATCGCGCCTCGGATTAAATTACAACATGAATCTCAGATCATGTTACAACTCCACCGGACATAGCAGCAGCCGGGACAGTAGTGTAGACAACCCCTCTGCAACATCGTGGTTAAAATGCTGGTAGCTAGTGGCACTTCAACAGCCTGTTGCTACACTGGTACCTGTGTACAGAAATGCAGTCTTGGACAACGCTTGTGTAATTTAACAAAGGAAGAAAGTATTTCTCAGGTTATTTTAAAAGTAACTTTATGTCGCTGATGCCGGTGGGTGTGGAGCTAGGTCTCACACACACACACACGTTCAATGGCAATGCACTTTGAGAATAAAATGTTTTGGAGAAGGGTTGAGCGAAAAAAGTATAGTGGTTTCGCCTGCACAGCCCGCCCCAGAAACCAGCCAAGGATACTGTCTAGAGGGGCAGCTGCTGTGGGTTGGAGTGTGTTTCTTTGTCCGTCCGTGTACGCGCAGAGCAGCGTCCCCAGCAGCTGGTCTGTGCACGGCCTGTGCCTGTCCTCACCCTGCATCAAGAGATTCCCTAGCCCGGGAGGCGGGGTCGACCCGCCCTGTCTCCGCCCAGCCGCCCGCCCCAGGGGCACTCGCTGCCTGCCCGGGCCTAGACCGCGCGCCACGGCCCGGTTGCGCGCTCTGGCTGCCGACCAAGCGCCGGGCTAGGGAGACCAGCGGCTGGCACTGGGCCGCATGGAGCTGCTGGCGCTGCACACGCGGCGGCGGCGGGGGGCGCTGCTCCCGCAGGAGCCGGGAGACCCGGAGCGCGTAAGTTCCGCACGCGGGGGGAGTAGAGCGGTGCGTACGAGTCGCCGCTGCGCCGAGGGCTCCGCGGTTTCCGGCGGCGGGCAGTGCCCCGGCGGCTCCGCGGGCATGTTGCCAGGCCCGCAGCGCTCTGCTGCTGCCCGGCAGGTTCCCGAGCGGCGCTCGCAGCCGCTAACTCCTGGCTGGAGCCCCGGAGACTGAGCTAGAGCTGTAAGCGCCTGCCAACTGCAAACCATGCGCTCCCCCAGTTCCGTTTACACCACTCCTAGCTGTGCTGGGCACTACCCCAGCCCTGCTTTGTCCTTTCCAAAGAGCTCGCCGGCGGCCACGCAGATTTGAAGCCCCCCTCACTTTGATTGATGAAAGGTAGCGATGTCAGCTGTATCAGCTTCACTTCCGGCAAATCACTTTCCCGTACCCTGACTCAGTTTCCCCAGCTGTAAAATGTGGATGATGATACTGACCTCTTTTAGCTGTGGAAACGAGTTACTTATACTAAAGGGATTAGTCCACCATGGACTTTTAAGTTTCCTGCAAGTTTTGTTCCCTTGTGTTGGGCCTTTGGCCACTTAATGGCCCTTAATGGCCACTGAGGGATGACCCTACTGAAGACGCTGCATGTAGTATAAGTTGCTATATCCAATATTAACTCTATTTCATGCCCATTCTTGCAATCTTTGCTGAAGCAAATTTCATAGTTACAGCTCTTGTCCCACAGGTGCTTGTAACTTTACTCACATAGCTTCATGTGATCAAATTCCATATCTTCATATTTGCAGGATTGGAGCACAAATCAACAAGAAGCAGTTTGTCTGTGTAAGAACTGCAGGTTTGAGTCCTTTACTCAAGAGAAGCCCTCCAAAGAAAGTGTTTGTGATAGTACATGTACAGTAATGGGTGGGTTCTCTAGAAATTAAAAGAGTATTTTTGTTATAATACAGTCATGTTCTAATTGTTGTTGCTTAACCTTGAGTAGATATTGATATGAGAGAGATTAAAGGATTGTGGGTATTTTGCTCTCAAGACACTGCAGGAGGAACAATGCAGAAGTCTCATTCATTTTGTTGTAAATGAAGTTTTTCATTGTTTAAGTAAAAGCACTATATGGTTTGAGTGATCCATTAAAGTTAATTTGGGGCTTTCCTCCAAATGTAATAGGCTTTGGATAGGGTTCATATGAACTAAGTTACTAACCATTAAAAATGTAGTGTCTTAGGTTAAAAGGATAATGAGTGGTGAACTTTCTGAATTATATGCCATTAACTATTGGCATTTGAGTTTATTTGGCTGGAGTTTTGGATATTAGCCCCCTAGCGTTAGTGCTGAAATATTACTGAACTCTCTAGAGGCCCAACCCTGCATAACCTTCCACACCAATGCTTTCATGCAGAATTTAGCCCTAACTAAAGTATTGAAGTATTTATTTGTTTTTAGCAAAATTAAAGTTAAAATTGAATTGTGTGTTTACTTTCACAAGTACAGTGATGATTTAGTTGGACAAACACCTAATGATGAGGATTCCACAAGCTTCCAGTGCTTAACTGTTTTCGTAGTTAGAAAGTACATTTTCCTCTATATTTGCAAGATCTTGCTGACCTTTTCAATAAGAAAACTGGTAAAATCTGTCATGACCTCTGTCGTCCTCCTTTTCCATTACATACACGCTACCTACCCATCCACCACTTCGAGTTAGTGGAACCTATTCAGTGAAGAAGCAAACATACAATTTTTACCTCCAGCTTAATTTTATAAGTCATTGTGATCCCAAGCCCAAAAGCAACTTAATAGGCTCACCATGAGAAAATTATCATTAAGGAAAGAAACAGGCCTAACAAACTGATATTTGCTGACTGGAGTTCTGAACCTCTGCTCATGTCCCAGCGTGTGCAGTTACAGGCTGTAGTCAGTATCGCACAATTCTGCTAAGGGATATAAATGAACATTGATAACCATTCTGTGGTGAAGCCAAAAAAGTAAAAAGCTATCAATAAATCACCATACAGATGTTGGTTAAGAACTGGCCATCCCTCCAACTGAGCCAAGTAGACATTGCACCACTTCACACTCATTGTAAATCACCTAAGACATGGGCCTTGAGTGGGGAAAACTGTACCAGTTGAATCAAAATAGTGGCTCATAGCTCCTTCCTAGAGCCCATGTGTTGCCCATGTGATAAAGCCTCTGTCCCAAATCTGGACCTTAGCATCCAAAATTTGGGGGCTTAACATGAACTCTCCCCAAGCGTATACCCAGCTTGGCTCTGATCTCGCTGCCACCAACCAGGATTTTAGGGCTCCTGGTCACCCCGAGTCACCCCAACCTTTCCCTGGGGGACCCCCAAGACCCAGAACCCCTGGGTCTCCCTATCTCAAATGGGAAAACAAGCTCCTCCCCCTTGTCTCATCGTATTGCCTCCCCAGCTTCCTCCCTGGGTGAGCCTGGGCGATGCATACTTAACTCCTTGAAGGCAAAACAAAGAGGGAAATCACCCTCCCCCTGAGGCGATGCATTCAAACCTAGTAAAGCTAACATAAGAGATTTTCCACCCCTTTCCTGTAGCCTCACCGAGAAAAAACCAAAAACCTCAACCAGGTTTTAAAAGAAACTTATATATAAAAAGAAAGAAAATACAGAAAAATTATTCAACCTCTCCTGCATTTATAAAGATGTCAGTATTTTACAGCTTCTTGCTAATATATAGATTATTAGAATCAGACAGTCTGATTCAAAAGAATAGCCCAGATTCTATAACCAGTCAGCATTACACCCATCTAAATTACAAACCAAGCATAACAGCCTATTGCTTGGTTTCCTTTGTACTCACACTTGATAGTAGCATATTAGAAAGAAGACTGGAGTTAGCAGAAAAGCTGTTTCAATCCATAGCCGGGAGAAACAAAAGACCCCGAGTTCCTTTCCCTCCCAGACTTTAAAAAAAATCCAGTTCTCTGATTGGTCCTCTGGTCAGGTGCTTGATTCCCCCCTCTCCACCTCTTACAGGTAAAAGAAAATTAACCCTTACCTATCTACTTATGACAGCCCATAACACTAGCTCATAAATATCCAGCAAATAAATCATCTGAGACCTGTAGAATGGGAGGGCAGCACACAAGTCAGCCATGAAGACAACTGGAATTGGGGACGTGTGACTCTCCTGGCTGTGTAGGCAATTAAGTCCCATAGTTCTCACAGGATGCAAGTCAACTGCACAATGGAAATGATACGTCATAACCAATTATTGCCTCCTGTACTAGAAATCCATGTGTTATGTCATGTATCAGTGGGAAGGCATGCTATTAGTATTAGAGCAGTATACAAAATTTTGCAGACAGGTAGCCAGGGCTTTGGAGCGGAGCCTGGAGCTGGAGTGTGGAGCAGCTCCGGAGCAGTGGAGCTGTAGGTTTTTGCCTGGAGTTTGCTCCAGAGCCGGAGCACAGCTCGAAAGCCCTGCCTGTAGCACATTCCTGCCAAGCAGCCAGCATGTAATATTGCTTTAAACAACACTTCTTATGGTGGGAGGAACATGCTATGGTTCTTATTCTCCTCTTCTTTTTGGTAGTGAAAGTTAGGAGTAGTTAGCTAGGTTAATTTGTATTGCAAATGAATGTCAGGATCCATGACTGCTCATCAGCCTAAACATGAGCGAATAATCTTTAGCAGTTAAGAAAAAGGACATAGTTTGCCACCCAGATGAAGCATGTTGATGCAGATACATAGCACCCTACAGTCAGAGGAATGCAACAGGGCATGCTGTAGAACAGTCATACTCAGACCGCAGTGGTTCAGGAGCCAAATTAGCAATCAGTGTTACCCAAAGGACCACAGTAGTGTAAATTCATACATACATAATATAAATAAATAAATAAATAAAATTCTCACTGCAAAATGACTGACCAAACATTATTTTATCAGCTACAATTGGTTAATAACATAGTAAAAGCATCCCGATTGGTTAATAATTAACTCACGTGCTGCATAGAGCCACAGGAGATACATTAAAGAGCCACTTGCAGCTCATGAGCCTCAGTCTGAGTATTACTGCTGTAAAACAAAAGTCATCTTCCAGATTACCAGCTGCTACCTCACTAGCACGTCTCTACATAAGTGCTCGTACCATTTTGAGGCTTGCCATCTTTATTAATCAAGACCCTGGGAAGAAGAATTGATACAAGTATTGGCTAGACTTGTATCTCCCACTCAACCATCATTCACAGCTGCACCCACAAACCATGAACCATCCCGTATGTGTTACAGAAGTGGTTGTTAAACCCATAGGATGGGAACCAATGGCTGCACATCCCCCAGTCCCAGGTTAACATCTGTCATAAGCCAAGAGTCATAGTATATTAACCTACACGTGACTATGATGTACATTAACACAGCTGCTTCCACAGTGCTAACATATTTGGATGTGCAAAACCTTCCAGTCACTAAAACATACACTGAACAGGCACACAGACCATTTAGATACATGGTCTCTGAAAATGTCCATAGGATGATATACTTCTGGCAGCCATGTTCCCCATGGTGGCAGCGCTGTGACATGGGCAGGATAAATGCTTTATCGCCAGGGGAGAGCTCTCCCAGCAATAAAAAAACCCCACCCTGAATGGGCTTTATTGGCTCCTGGCAATAAAGCGTTGTCTATACTGGCGCTTTTCAGTGCTATAACTTTTATTGCTTGGGGGGGTTGCACACCCCTGAACAACTAAAGTTTTAGTGCTGAAAGTGGCAGTGTAGGCACAGCCTAAATGGTATTGATGAACAAATAGCCACACTTTAGTTGGTATTCTGCCTTATTACCAGTTGGCAATACTAACAGTATTCACTTGCTACTGTCCTACTTCTGAAGTGTCTCACGCAGAGAGTCTGTTAGGAGTTTATTGTTGCATTCTCAGGATAAAAGTTTTAAGCTTGAATGAGTTCATTTCTCTAACCAAATTCATTCCAAGAAGGTGTCTCTCACCTCCTAGCTTGTAAGCATTTTTCTTTATAGTGAGTGCCAGGGCATTCACTTTGGGGAAATTAACAGGAGCCTCAAGACAACTTGTGTTGGTGCTCATATGCTCTTACTCCATTGGTTTATCTGCCTGTTTGAGTGTGACATGAGCAAAAACCTATCTAGTTAAAGGCTAACCTTGTCCATCAGAGAAATGCCATTTACAGGTAAGAAAATAAAAGTCTGTTAGTGATCTCTTGCTTTCAAATCCTGTCTGACTATAAGTGAGTAGAATGCGTAAGAAAGAAAGAACTTTTTTTTGTTCCTTTTTGAGGTTACACAGCCAGATAATGACTTGTCCTGGCTCAGGTATTGTAGTTTGTCCATGTGCAGTGACAAATAAGTTAGAGAGACCATTTTTCAGAGAGGAGATAAAATTATCCTCTCAGATCCACATGCCAGATCCGAACTTGAATATTCTGCTCTCTTTCCTGTAAGAGAGCCTTGCATCTAGAGAGCAAATTACTAGTCACAATCCGAAAGGAGAGTTTTCCTCTAAAGGAGAAAATTAGGACCCACTCATGATTGCAGTACAGGTGTTCTATAAGCCAAGGAAGTGGAACCTGGTTTCTGTTTTAAACTTAAACTAATAGTGGAAGCCTTAAGATTACCACTAGTATTAATGCTGGGAAACTGGTCTTGTTTTATAATTTGCAGAGTATTGTACATAGCACTACACTTTGTTTCTAAACAGCAAAACTCTTTCCTTTTAGGTTCCTTCTAACATGGAATCTTTGGGCCTGACTGCGGCTATTAAATTGCTGCCTACAAAGGGTGTAGTGTGCCTCTACACGGTTCTAACAGGATCTTCTGGAGGCATCATTCTTGTGGCAGTCAGTACCCTAGGGAGCCCAGAGGAAACTCGAACACTGACATCCTTTCAAAGGGCATGGTGGGCATTCTGCTGCAGAGGAGGAAAGGTGCCATAATTCTGTCCTCTCTGGAAATCCCAGCACCACTTTCGATACTAGCCTTCCTCATTCTTTGTACTCTAAGTGCAAAAAGCTAGTTGCTAGCTTCCTGTGCAGGGGGAAGATTCCTTGTGTCCTCTCTTCTCTCCTTCTTGTTTCATCTTAGCCTCCTTCACACTCCTTTGCACATTATTCATCTATATGGTTCCCTTTTCCATGTTCAGGTAATTCTTCCTGTATATTCCAGGAGCTTGACTTAAGATAGAGCTCTAATTTTTGAGAGATTCCTTATTAACTTTGTATTAATTTCCAGGTACTTTGACTTGAAGATTAGCAAAGGGCTCCACATTTTCTAAGACTGCACATTGGGAGCTTGTTTTGTACATACTTGCTGTCATCCAGCTGGGGGACAGGCTGAGATATACTATAAACAAAAGATAAAACAAAACAACTGCCAGTATGGTTATTAGTATATACAGGAGAAAAATGTTTGACAAAGAGAGAAAAAATGACAATAGGAATAAGCACTTGACACTGAAGCTTCTAAATCTTTGTGTGTGTGTGTGTATTTAAAATTATAAGAAAGCAGTTGACAGTCTCTCAAAACCATCCGCAATTGCATTTAGCTTAGTTAAGTTTTCATATTAGTTCTTGCACCACCTGTATCACCCTTTCATGATCAGTGTATTCTACAAAGCCAGGAAAAACTTGTGGCAACTTCACCAGTACTCAAGGGGAATAGTGATTTATCTGGAAACCTTCCCCTTTCTCCTCCAAACACTCACACATACTTTGCTCCTAAAAAGATAGGTTGGTGTGTTATTTTCTCTATAGAATGATCTGTTCTTTTCTGTCTTTCCTAAGAATAGAATGTGACCATGTGTTTCTTGTCTTGAGCCCTGAACATTGGATATAGTGCATAAAGTGATCATTAGAATGAGTTTACCATTCCTGGTAAATAAAGGGTCATTCTGATGTAGTCTTGCCTAGTGGAAACTAGGCTTTCTGAACAACTGACCTGTTGGGCTTTATTAATTGTAAACTTAGTACATCTTCCATTAACTGGGCTCTGTCCACAGTCAGAATTGATTTATTGGTTTATTGTTCTTCGCTGAAATGATGCTCTGCTGTCCTAGGATTTCAGTATAATTTAACCTTCTCTGCAGCCAGCCTCTCTAGAAACTTCAAGTTCTCTTGGCATCAGTATAAGATTTTATCAGCCAACTACTCTGTATGCTAAATTTCTCTCACTGATATTAAGTATCTTAAACCCAAAAACAATACCTTGAATTTATTTTTGATAAGCCAAATTTCTTATGATGCATAGCAGTAAATCACTTTTTCCTTTTATCCTTCATCTCATACATCTTGTTAGTTATGTTGCTGTACTGGTATACCATAGCTTTTAACAAAGGACAAATTCTACAACAACAAAAGGGAAGAGGATGTTTTCCCAGTGGAGGGAAGCCTGTCTTTAGAGGACCTTCTCAGACTATGTTATTATATTATTCATTTTCTGAGTACAGTACATATTTTACTTTTTGATTTACTTCCCTTACAAATATGCTTTATTCCTCAGTAGTTTTCTTGTTTCAGCTGTTGTCCACTGAGGTTCCTGGCATATTGATCCATTTTATTTTTACATAACAGGATTTTTTTATACATATTCAAATTTTAAATTTAGTTTCCATGCTTCAGGAGCCTGGTTAGTTTGCTGGCAAGTCATCTGCTGTCAATGAAGTTCTTATGCTACTGGGAGAGAAAGAATATTTCACTTGACATTCATTGTGAAGATTGACTCTGTCAATAGACAGTATTGGGATCTGCAAAGCAATCTATGCTAGTGAAGCCAATACGTAACGCTGATCAACACTGGGGTACAAAGAGAAAAATGTAGAATATTATACCATGATACCACATATTAAAATGTTGCTATTCCTAAAAACAAAGTTGGTTCAAAAAGATATTAGAGGAAATTTTCAAAGCTAAATTATTTAGAAGCCTAAATCCTATTTTCAATGGTGACTTAGAGATTCTGGAGCCTAAATCTCATTGAAAGTCAATGGCACTTAGGATCTGGAATGCTTAAGTCATTTTTGAAAGTGGGACTTAGATGCTTTTGAAATTTTTACCCATCCTCATCTTATTCTGTAAAGCTCCTTAATATAATTGGGCTATGGACATTTTGCACACTTGAGAATTGAACTCAAGATTTGTTACAGGTTTTCAGTATTTTTTTTTTAAATTGCAGTGGACTGTGCTTTATGAGGATAGGTAAATACTGCTTTTTATTCTTTTAGAAACGAGTATGCAAAAGTTTAGAGACCGTTCCAAATGAGAGTGATTTTTGCCACCAATTAAATGAATGTGCTATGGATTACTGGAGTATGGAGCTGGATTCAAAACAGAAAGATACCACAGAACAATTTATTCCTCGAACTCCTAAGGAAAAGCCAAATTCAGTGGTATGTTTACATCGCCAACAATAACTATTTATTAGTAGAACATGTTTAAAATACATTTTATAATAAAATCACAAATAATTGCTTTTTTGTGAGAGTTTTGTGTATGTTTTTGTTAGATTTTTCAAAATCTTGGAAGCAAAGGTGCTGCCCAGCCTTGCGCAAGATGTATTGCAGGAGAATCTGTAAGTATATTAACCTTCTTACTGTGACATAAAAGATGGACTTGTTCTTAAATATTAGATCCATAAAACATAAAGTTAATAAAAATCGCAATTACATTTCTCAGGAATAAAGCATGTAAATAAAAAAGGCAGATTGATTTAGTTTTTCCGAGGTATGCTAGCAGAGTACAAACTAATATGTTTCCAGCATCAGGTTGAAAATATAGAGATTGCAAACATATTTTTCAAATTCGCTCTAAAAAGCAGTTTACTGAAGTAACTGAATGCTTTTTAAAGTAAAAATAATACCTAATCTCCTCTTTTCCACTGGTATTTCTCATTAAGATCGTTAAGAAAAGAAAAGTAGAGTCCCTGAACATTTTATTCAGATTTTTAGTAGGTATCCGCTTACTATTTTAGCTATTGTGCTGAATATTCCAGCAATGGTATGATGCTTTGGGGGTTCACACAGGCCAGTAAGGCATTCTGTCACCTCCTGCACTGTAACCTTGGGTGCCTCTGTGCTATGCAGCTTTGACTCAGAGTCCTGACACCTGCAACATGCTCAGGGCACCATGGTATCCCCTGGCCAGCCCAGTTATTCCTTGCAGAGTGACCCCAACAACCCTTGCAGTTCAAGTCTCCCCAAAACCATTTCTCTCTTACTGGATATTCACAGAGGTAACACGGAGTTCTCTGCCTCTAAAGAACCAGTACCCACAACACCTCGTTAGATCACCTGGAGTTATACTCAATACCAACATATTACCCACACACAGATGGTGTGTAGTAAAACTAAGAATATGTTTCTTAAGAAAGAGCATAGGTTTAAGTGATTTTAAGCAAGAGTGAAAGAAATATGAAAGGGTTACTAACAAAAACATCATGCTCTCTAGTGTCTAAAACTTAATTCTAGCAAAGTATAGCTTTGTCTAACAGTTTTTTTAACTCACACCGAGTTGTCAGCATTCTCCAGCCTGTTTAGCAGGACCCATCTTTCATAAATACAAAGCGCTGGCTTCTTTGTCCTCTCAGCTGATGGACACCCCAAAGTCTTTCAGCAGTTCCTTATGTCACCAAAGTTTATCTTTGTCTTCGGGGTCAGGAAGCCCTCCTAGGGACTCAGCTTTCTGTGTCCACCAGTGAGCCCATGCCATCTTAATTTTGCAGTCCCCTCTGATCTACAATGCAAATGATCGTGATGGAATCTGCATTGCAAATGAATGGCCAGTTGTCCTTGTCTCTGGTCACACCTGGCTTGATTTGCAGTTGAACCAAAGAGGTGTTTGCCTTTCTTCTTTGTGTGGGGGTGGGGAAAACTGTTTTGCCTCCTTTGTCTGTTTACAGACTATGAACAATATAAGAGAGTATCCATAGTTTTAAAAACAGCATTGTAACATTTCACAGTGATATTAATGTCTAGTTTATTAATTTTCAAATGATATTACAGGACACCTTTTAAATATATATAGTAGAACTTCAGAGTTACGAACACCAGAGTTACAAACTGACCGGTCAACCACACCACAACCACTTCATTTTCACCCAAAGTATACAGTTAGGCAACGGCAGAGAGAGACACACAAAAAAGGCAAATACATACAGTACTATGTTAAATGTAAACTACTAAAAAAAAATAAAGGCAAAGTTTTAAAAAAATTTGACAAGGTAAAGAAACTGTTTCTGTGCTTGTTTCATTTAAATTAAGATGGCTAAAAGCAGCAGTTTTCTTCTGCATAGTAAAGTTTCAAGTCTATATTCAGTTGTAAACTTTTCAAAGATCAACCATAATATTTTGTTCAGACTTACGAACATTTCAGAGTTACAAACAACCTCCATTCGAGATGTTCGTAACTCTGAGGTACTCCTGTATCATGATAACAGTGTGAGGAAATTTACTGTTACATACGAGGGAGGCCCTAGCCATCTAGCATTGGGGTTCTCTTAGGGTCACAGATGGGCAAAAGAGGAAGTGCTGTTTCTACAGTGTCATTTCCTACCAGATCCCTCAGGAGATTTACCATTTTTTAAATGGTTTTCAGAATTATAAGTGCCAGCATTAGTGTTAGTAAGATTCTTCAGTTTTAATGTGAAACTAATTTTTGATGAATTACACAGTTGCAAATTAGTACTGGAATATATTAGACCCAGCTTTAGGTAATATTTGTGTATACCTCCTAATTTCAAATAACTTTATTTTAAATAATTTCTATTTGGCAGTAGTATTAGAAATGCAATAGTCTTGTGCTTCTCTTCATTACATTTTACATCAGTAAATGTAAGAACACATTTATGAGCCAAAGGGGGGGGAAAAAAACCTTGCTAGGTAAAATTAAACCCTTGTGTAAGTGGTTGCATCTATGAAAGGCTAATAACCGTGGATGATCTGTTCATGTTGTTCTTAAATTTAGAGCATTCAGTAGACATATCTGATAGTGGAAAAGAGAGTTTTCTTTCTCCTAGTCTATTTTTATAGCTCTAGTTTTCCTATATAGGAACACCTCAATTCCAAAATGGAAGATTTATTTCCCACCATATATTTCAGCTTGCAAAACATAAGAATTTCAAATTATAGCCTTATGGGGCTTCTCTTTTACTCTTCTAGGTAGGTTTGCCCACCCCAGAATGGATAAATACTTTTCCTAGTTAAAGCAGAGCAATTTTAAAAATATCTGAATCAAGTGAAACTATAATGTCTTCAGTGTGCCATGAGGCGATTAGGAACAAAAGCATTTGTCCATGCCTGAGACAGGAGATCATATTGCCAGTGGAAGCAGAGGTCAAGGATTAAAATGTAATGGGTTTGACAAGGATTACTTAAAGATCAGCATGTATAGACTCACTCATTACATCCTGTTTGACTAATTAGCTACTTCTGCCCAACATCATAAAAGAAGATATTTTGATCAATTGATCAGGAACCAAATTGGTACATTATTTTCATTCACAAAACAATTTTAAATTGCAGTGCATCAGACTACAGTATAAAGCCTAGCAAAGGTGTTACTAGCTCAGCTAACTAGTAACTTTCTGCAGAGTTCAAATTTCACCTTAAAAGATTTAAAGGATTGTCATCAACGGAGATCCAATTTTGATACCTTTCAAAATAATTACTCTGGAAATAGCACTCCGATATCTGGCTGTAACAAGGAGGAGGAGGAGCCCAGATGTGGGAAGGGATAAAGCATGCCTCTATTGGTTTTACAAGGAATAACATAGAATATGTTAAGTCACATAAGCTGTACATTCTACAGTTAAAGCGGAATATAAGTGAATTAAAGTAAAATAAGTCAGCTAGATTGGGGTAAATCAGACACAAAGCCTAATGGGCTGAGACAACCCTTTTGTGATTAGTGTTGGACCTTTTATAAGCACTGTGTTTTGCACTGGGAAATTCTGATTTTATGCAGTTTATGGGGAATGGAAAGAACTTGACTAACATCAGCAATTCATGAATACTTCCACTTTTAGGTCTGCACTTAAAAGTGTAGAGAGGACAGGATTCAAGCTTAAACTGGTTAGCTAATACAGGAAGGGGCAAGGTAAAAATTATATTTAAATACTGTACTGTGAAAAAATGCAACTGTATTAAACTAGTACTGGGGTTGGGGTGAGGAGAAGTTTTTATTTCAACAGTTACTACTTTTAAGCATTCACTGGACCAAATTTTGCATGTGGGAGAAGGAAGGTGGGGTGGGAATGCACAGGTGAAAAATGTTTTGAGACAAATTTCCAATCTTGTTTGAATTACTTTTAAGAAAAATCCTTTCTATTAGGCTACACAGTGTGAGAGGGTCATTTTTGTTTGATCTGTGTGTAAAATATGTACCCACAAATAGTTTATTTAGTCATGTAAAAATGTATACATAAAAATGCACAAGATGATTTAAAATAAGTCCCCAGCGAGAAAATAAACCCTTAACCTGCTTGGACTGTACTAATGTATTTAATCAAAAGAGTATGATTTCTAACATGCTAACAGTTACCAATGAGATGTTAACATTGTTGGTATATTGTATGCAATTCTGTTGTATAGTTTTTTGCATGCATAACATTTTAACCTGACATATGAAAGTCTTATCCAAAATAGAACCATGTTACCAATAAAAATTAAATTGAAAAACTTCCTTGATTATCCAGATTGATTCAGTGTCTGCTATGTCATTCAGATGATCAAGGTATGATGCGTTTAGTTGTACACTGTCTATTTCTCTTTGACCAAAGAGTTTCACTGCACAATGACAAAAATGCTGCACCAGTTTTAAATTTAAATGTTTTGTGACATGTGAAACTTTGTCATTTCAGGGACACTTCAGCCATATTATGGGCTTCTAGAAGAAGGGAGACTGCAAAGCACCAATGTTCAGTTTCTGTTTTTAAAACATAAGCACATGCATGTGTAAATGCCGTACAGCTGGATTTCTGTACTCACCCATTCAATCAATGTGGATCTAGATTTATTATACATTATGTAAAATTTTGTGTGTTATGTTGTATTTTGAATGTAAAAATCCATATTCCTTTGTTCTTATAGTTTAAGAAGTTATTAGTTCAAATAATTTCCATCTTGATCCTTTCTTCCTACTCCCTCCCCAAGGCTCGTCACGCAGGCTAGTGTTTCATTCAGACTTTGGTGTTTTTAGTAGTGGGTAAAGAAAGTCATGAAAGTAGATCTGATTTTGCTTTGTTATAAGAGTTTAGTTAGCCCAATGTTGGTCCAATCCTGCAAACCCTTAGTCCTCTTGCTCCACTTTCTGTTCCTTTTGGGCACCTATTGGGACACTAGTAGTGACCATCCTTGTGCTCAGATGAGAACAGGGACTGCATCTAATGCTTTTTCTAGAAACCCATAGAGCATAACAAAGCAGAGGTTCTCTTTACACACACACACTCTCTCTCTCTCTCTTCTACGCCTGCACAGAGGCCAATAACAATCTGGTCTTAAGCTTGCACTTCTTTGTTCCTCACCAAAAACATATCCCCCATCCATTTTGCAGAACTTTCCACTTGTTTATAAATGAACACAGTTTTACACACACACCTATCTCTGAAAGAGAAATACTATTTCTGCAACATTCCAGCATGTGAAATCGAATGGTAGCACCTGTGCTATGCAGTTCCCTGTTCAAAGCTGCCAAGGACACAACCAGTTTGCCACTGCTTGACTCTAGTAGGGAAGACTCACTTGTTTTCCAGTTGTTGGTTTGGTTGCTGGATCTTGGCCACTGCTGAAATTGTTTGAACATTATTTTAAATCTCCATTTCTTGGCAGTATTAATTATTTATATTTCATTTTAATCATATGTATTATATTAAAAAAGTTTTCAGGAAACCTAACATAGGGCTCAATAATGCCAGCAGAGTGAGGATGAGGGGTGGATGCACTGTCCCAGGGGTTGCTCTGGGAGGAATTCACTAGTAGAAGGTTCTGGAGCAGAGGAGGTATAGCCAGCATATTGGGCTTCTGCCTGGGAGGCTGATGGGCATATGGCCCAAACTCTTTCAACTCTCTTTTACTGTATCATACCCCAGAAGGTGCACACAGAGAAATCTCTGAGCTACAGTTGTGCCTCGCTGCTGCTCAAGGGAGGGCTTCCTTTAAGCAGCCAGTCAAACAGTTTAGCCCAAAACAAAGATTATGGGCCAGATCTTTCACTCTAGTTAACCTATGATCAACACAGGACCAGAAGAGGCAGTAGGGCAGAGTTGGCATTGGAACAATATTCTGCCTCCGCAGTTCTGGGAGCATCCAGGGACCAGTTCAACTCCCAGAGCAACTTAGAACTGCAGCCCTGAAGCCCAAGTACACCAGGCTGGTATTAGCCCTCTAAGGGCTAATGTACAGCCAGGGATTGACAGGGCACAAGACATGCAAACCAAGTCCCCTTCAACCTGCTAGAATGCCCTTTGTGTTGGGTGGACGTAGAAGGAGCAGATGATGTAGGGCTGGCTGTTTCTTAAAAATACATTAATCTTAAATAAATTGATACCACACTGATGGACAGACACCATCTAAAGAGCAAAGGCAGACAGGTAATAAAAATGACTAGGCATGAGTTTCTCTGCAATAATAGTGCAAGTAGATGGTCGAAGGTACAAAGGCATCTGAAAGTTCAGTTATTGCACAATGACTCAAACCGTCTTGTGTTTTATTAAGTAAGGTCTGGTCCACACCTAAAGTTTATGTCCATCACTCCTGGGGTGTGAAAAATTCACACCCCGTAGAGATGAAGTTAAACCAGTTTATGCCCCCGTGTTGAAACCACTAGGTCAATGAAAGAATTCTTCCATCAACCTGGCTGCTGCCTCAAAGGGGTTGCCTCTCTACAACTATCGAAAAACCCATTACCTCACTGTAGCAAGTGTCTACACTTTCGTGCTACTACAGCACAGCTGCAGAACCGTAGTTGTGCCACTACAGCACCAATAGTGTACCTAAGCCCTAAATGTAATCGTGGGTATAACACTGGATAGCTAAAGAAAAGATAAGGCTAAAGCAACAACATGTAACCAAAGAAGAGATGGGACAAAAGCAGCCTTGACTCTCCTCAGGAATGAGTTTGTGCCAGTATATATTATCGCAATAGTGTGTCACCAGTTTTAAACCATTGGAAGATATGTCCTTATGTATTATCAATTTGGAGAGATGCTTATTTGTTAACAAAGATATGAATTCTTTCAGTGAATCATCGATAACATCCATACATATTTCTTCTGTTTGGCCTAAACTGTTGATCTTTAATTAATTCTGTTATGAGATGTGGCAAAAATGAAGGTCCAAGTATTGATCACTGTGCCCTTCATCATTTTATATCATGTTCCCGCTAACTCTTCTCCCTTCAGGCTATACAATACTTGGTTTCTGTAATATCTCACCCTACAGAAATCACAAGGATTGGTCCCAGTCCTTGGCTGTATTACAGAGGGTTGATTAAGTTATACTAGGGTTTGATTATAATGGGTTTTTTATCACTGCTGCTGCACAGTGGGAAGGTATTTCATTATGTTATCCACAATGACTCACAAGATTTCATCCTTGGACTATACTGTACCTGTTGAGCCCAACAACATGAGAATTTTAGATTGTTATTACCACTCTTGCTTGTAACACAAGCATGGGCCTGTTTCACCATTGCCCTGTATCTTGTGTGGTCACTTACAACAGAGTAGAGGAATAATATGCTAGCAAATCAGACTGGTAGCATTTTATGTCTCTTTGCACTGTCTCATCCTTTAGTGTTTCAGTGATAGTGTTATTCATTTGAATAGACATATATGTACTTATGCTACAGTTTAGAAAGTAAATTAGATAAAATCATAAAAACTACACAAATTTCAGAATAGGTTGTAACAAAAATAGTTAAAATACAATTATATTTTGCACTGTATAGCAACAGTATGAGACGTCTGCATTTAGGAACAATACTAGGGCTGTCAATCGCAGTTGACTCATGCGTTCAACTCAAATTATTTTTTTAATCGCGACTAATCACAGTTTTAATCGCACTGTTAAACAATAGAATGCCAATTCAAATTTATTAAATATTTTTGGATGTTTTTGTACATTTTCAAATATAATGATTTAAATTACAATGTGTACAGTGCTCACTTTTTATTATTTTTATTAAACATATTTGCACTGTAAAAATGATAAACAAAAGAAATAGTATTTTTCAGTTCACCCCATACAAGTACCATAATGCAGTCTTTTTATCATAAAAGTGCAACTTATAAATGTAGATTTTTTTGTTACATAATTTAACGCAAAAACAAAACAATGTAAAACTCTAGAGCCTACAAGTCCACTCAGTCCTTCTTATTCAGCCAATCACTAAGACAACCAAGTTTGTTTACTTTTATGGGAGATAATGCTGTCCACTTCTTATTTACAATGTCACCTGAAAGTGAGAACAGGCATTCACATGGCATTTTTGTAGCCGGCATTACAAGGTATTTACGTGCCAGATATGCTAAACATTCATATGCCCCTTCATGCTTCGGCCACCATTCCAGAGGACATGCTTCCATGCTGATGCTGCTCATTAAAAAAATAATGTGTTAATTAAATTTTGACTGAACTCCTTGGGGGAGAATAGCGTCTCCTGCTCTGTTTTACCCGCATTCTGCCATATATTTCATATTATAGCAATCTCAGATGATGACCTAACACACGTTGTTTATTTAAGAACACTGTCATTGCAGATTTGACAAAACCAAAGAAGGTACCAATGTGAGATTTCTAAAGATAACTACAGCACTTGACCCAAGGTTTAAGAATCTGAAATGCCTTCCAAAATCTGAGAAGGATGAGGTGTGGCACATGCTTTCAGAAGTTTTAAAAGAGAAACACGCTGATGCAGAAACTAAAGGACCCGAACCACCAAAAAAGAAAATCAGCCCTCTTCTGGTGGCATCTGACTCAGATGATGAAAGTGAACATGCGTCAGTCTGCACTGCTTTGAATCATTATTGAGCAGAACCCATCATTAGCATGGACACAAGTCCTCTGGAATAGTGGTTGAAAATGAAGGGACATATGAATCTTTAGCACATCTGGCATGTAAATATCTTGTGACACCGGCTACAGCAGTGCCATGCGAATATCTGTTCTCAGTTTCAGGTGACATTGTAAACAAGAAATGGGCAGCATTATCTCCTGAAAATGTAAACAAACTTGTTTGTCTGAGTGACTGGCTGAACAAGAAGTAGGACTGAATGGACTTGTAGGCGCTAAAGTTTTACATTGTTTTATTTTTGAATTCAGGTTTTTTTTGTAAATCTACATTTGTAAGGTCAACTTTCACGATAAAGAGATTTCATTACAGTACTTATATGAGGTGAATTGAAAAATACTATTTCTTTTGCTTTTTAGAGCCCAAATGTTTGTAATAAAAAATAAAGTGAGCACTGTACAGTGTTCTGTGTTTTACTTGAAATCAATATATTTTAAAATGTAGAAAACATCCAAAAATATTTAAATAAACGGTAATCTATTATAGTATAACAATGCAATGAATTGCACAATTAATCACTATTAATTTTTTAATTGCTTGATAGCCCCAAACAGTACTAAAACTGTTGAAGAAAAAGCTCACCTGTTGTGAACTGATCTAATCTACTGTGCTTTAACAAATTAGAGAACGTCCTTCCAACCTATTTCAACCCTCACCTGCCACTGTGAGTTTGCAAATAGCGTTGGGTAAACCAGTTGTCTCTACCAGTTCACATAATACATAGAATCATAGATTATTAAGGTTGGAAGGGACCTCAGGAGATCATCTAGTCCAACCCCCTGCTCAAAGCAGGATCAATCCCCAAATGGGCCCCCTCAAGGATTGAACTCACAGCCCTGGGTTTAGCAGGCCAATGCTCAAACCACTGAGCTATCCCTCTCTCCCCTTGTGGTTATTGTAAAATATGGAATGGTTGTATAAAGCAGAATATAGTGTTTCCTTCTGTTCCTCAGGGAAGGGCCCATTAAGACTTGCTTAGACCTTGCCTGCTTAGACCTTGCCACTTCTTCATGAATGAGGAATGTCATTTTAACTTTTGCATCCTCCCCTCTTCAATTTTCTCTAGTCCTTTAAACACCGTACATTATTACTGTGTTTTAGTTCTGGATATCATCTAATTCTCTTGCCTCTTAAGTAAACCTTGAGACCCGAGAGTACAATTTGCACTGAAATTATAGGTCATTACAGATCTGCATTTTTAGTCACCTTATAACTCTGATACTTCCACCTTTTTTCAGAGTCTACAAAACAAACAGAAAAAAATTGTTAACCATTCCTCTGATACTAATCTACAGTCTTGCTACTTTTGATTAGCATTGGTGGCTTTACTGTACATGAAGTAGGTCCTTCAGTAATCAAGGTTTTATCAAAATTACTTCTCAGATTAATTCACATTGTGAAAGTACATTCATCTTAACTTTGTAATGGCATCTACTAGCAATCCCCTTAATACTTTTTTTCTTAATGTAGTTTACAGTAAAATATTGAAAAGCTTCTGGGATGTAAAATTATAAGAGGAAGGTACACTGCATATTTTTTAAAATCACAGCAGCCTACGAATGCCATTTTACCACCCATTGTTTTGAACTTGTAGTGTATTGCACATAGCCAGAAGCCCTAAAATTAATTTAGCCATGTTCCTGAGGATGCTACTAGATGCTGTTTAATAAAATACTTCTGTGTAGATGCAAATCCAGCTTTATGTGTCGTGTCCATAACCATTTGTGAAACACCTAGTATAGTTAAGCATCAGTTTCTTGGGCCCTATCACATTCCCAATTAATTCAATAGTGAAGTCCCAATTGTTTCATTGGGAGTAAGACATGGCCCTCTAGGTGTCGCTGATGTTCATCCCTTGGCCTTTTCACCGGACAGTCACTGTTATTCAGTATCCGATACTAACTTTGGCTGGTTCTCACTGGAAACAATGTAATTTCTCTTGATTTTCATGAACTACAGAATATGTAAAAGTCCATTACAGAAATTGAGTGGGTAAACTTTTCATTTCCATGTCTGAAGCTTTAGGGCAACTCTGGGCTGCTTTATGGTATGTTTACATGCCAAAATTGTTTTGAATTTTTTCCCCCAATGGAATATGGAATGTGTGTCTAAACAGGCTGATATGAAAACCTTTTGAAAATGAGATCTTTTAATATATTAAAGACATAACATTAGTAATTTTTTTTAATGTATTGTATTTGTCATCCCGTTCCAGGCTTGCCATCAGTCAGAATGGTAAAGCTGTTGTAATGGGTACAGACAAATACAATACAGATTTGGAGAGGTAAGCATTCTTCAGAGAAGACATGTTAAATCTGCACTAGAACCACAACATTATTGTTTTGAGAGTTTTCCTTACCATGTAATATATCACTGTGGTATTTTGATTTTATTGGTAATGTTATATACACTTTATATTTCCTAATGTTTATGCTTTTGTACACAAAATAACCTGTGAGAGGTACATTTGAATGTGTATAGCAATAGACAGACTTGTTTCCTGGTTTTAATCCAGATATAACTGATACAATCTAATATTTTTATCTGATCTTTTTTAACTTTGTATTTTGTAAATTGCTGTTCACAAAAGCAGTAACATTAAACACCACCTTGGCTTAAAAGTGTGACAGAGACTGTTTTACATTCACGTTCCCATTCATAATCAAGTTACACTCTTCAGATG
This sequence comes from Chelonoidis abingdonii, assembly GCF_003597395.2. NCBI lineage: Eukaryota > Metazoa > Chordata > Testudines > Testudinidae > Chelonoidis > Chelonoidis abingdonii. Next base: position 40,695,621 of record NC_133783.1, read on the forward strand.
GTTGATAGGTATAGATAAATGTACACCATTTTTATTTTGTACACCACTGTAGAGCTAAGTGCTGTTTCCCCATCCCATGCCAGACAGTTCAATCCCTGGTCTTGTGTAATCACGTATGAAACTACTAACATTTCAAAACAAGCTCACTTCACTCAAGCTCTGTTTTAATAAAGTCCCAAACAGCATCACCCCACCTACACTCTGGGTCAATGGCAAAAGAAAATATCTCCAGCAAATATACATGAAGCCTTCCATCGTAACTTTCCCCTTACTCCTGGTTTCTTTCAGGACTCTTTCTAGACTGACACCAGTCTTTTAGTCTTCACCTCAAACTTAGTTGCTCAAGATGTTCTATAGTGCCTAGAGAGACCTACAACAGGGCCTCTTCTTACTGCACAGCCCTGCCAACTGCCATTTTCTTCAGGTCTCCTCAAAGGAGAGACCACAGATCTCCTGCTCGCTCCAGGTCTCTTATTACACAATGAAAGGGCTTTATATCCCTGCTGCTTTCCCCATCATACATTGTTGCAAGACCTAAAGACCTTGGGTAATTACCAGTTCCAGAATGCCTTGTGCCTTGTTTCCATCCAAACAGAAGTAGCAGCTGGTCTTTGAAGCCCTCTTTAGCAGGCCAGCTCTATAGACTTACAAATTAAACTGTAAATCATGTCTGATAAATGAGAAAATATTTTTTTAAAATTATGTATTGACTTGCATTCATTCCAGTTCTGATGCAGATTTCTTTAAAAAGGAGATCTAAGAAAGGGAACATTAAAGGAATTATCTGATTTTTACTATTTTAAACTTATATCAGAGTATTATTTATTTGTATTATTATAACAACTAGGAGCCCTAATCATGGACCAGGACCCCCCGGTGCTGTACAAATGCAGAACAAAGTCCTGAAAACTCACATTCCTGAAAAAGGAGTAACCTTACTTAAGAAGTTAATATTTGAAGCCATGATGGGTGATACAGGGCCTGATTTTCATCTTGTGTCGCCATTTACACCTGTGTACAGTGGGTGTAAGATGCTGACATCAGTGCAATCATAGAAATGTAGGACTGGAAGGGACCTTGATAGATCATCTAGTCCAGTCCTGACTCAGTGCAGGGGAGTGAGTATTATATAGACCATACCTGACAATTTGGTTTTGGGCTTTTTGGGGGGTAGGGGGTTGTTTTTGAGGATTGGATGAAGGATTCTGATTTGAAAATTGACTACACACCATTCAAGATAAGAGAATCCAGCCTCTACTACTGGCTTGATGTCTGATTTGAGCAATGTGAGAGTGAACATGAAAGGGCCAGGATGAGAATAATATATTTTTATGTTAAAATAGAGTTTACTCAAAAGGTTTCTTTTGTTTGTTGGGATGGGATAATTATGAACAAACTGTATTGGCACTCATATTTTACTTGGCTGGATGGTGCTGGTCATTCATGAAACTGAGTCATCAAAACTTAGATTTGAGGGAATAGACAATTAGTCATTTTCATGGGCTTGTCAATGCCAGCGGGTGAAACTAAGAAATGAATACAAAAAGTTATAGTATATTTGAAACTTGAACAAGAGTCATGCTGTAAATTACCAAGCTGACCTTTTACATGCAAAACCAAAGCAAACCTAATGCTGATAAACCTATCACTGGCAATGCTATAAGAAAACAATGTAACTGACGTATATTTGTCCTACATTAAGTCACATTTCAATAATTTTGTTTTTACATTAATTTCAGATTTAAACGTAAGGTGAAATAATAGCAAGTCTAGCATTAGGACTCATATCTTACCATTAATCCACATGGAATGCCCGCTGAAGTTAATGGGAATTTTGTATACATACTATCGGCAGGATATAGTCCTGATGAGTAGAATTTCCGGAAGTTTGACTGATGCAGCAGATATTATTTTACCACAGTTATTTCTGAAAAGAAAACTAACAAATGTGTACTAATTGCATTATAGGTGCTATTCACTTGCTTAAGTACTTTGCTGAATCAAGGACCGAGTGAAGATGCTCAGCCCATGAATTAATTTTTTGTTTATATCACACTTGAACAAAAGCATAAGTGGCCAATGAAATCTCAAAGAGTTTTGCGGCACCTGGTGAGGTGTCCTCAAGTATTTTCCAAGTCTCAGTCTTGCTCTTTCACACGAGTGAACTTTCCCAATTTTTTTTCCCAGTTACTAAGGACACCACAAAAAGGACGCATCTCTGTCAGATACATACAGCTAAAAATCAGAGAAGGAAAAGTACAAAACCCCAAAATCTTGTGATGAGGTTCTGCCATCCAGGGTTCTCCACATCTCCTTACCTAACATGAGCCTCTAGAGTACCTACAATGGTCTCTGAGGCCACAGTTTCTACAGATTAAAGGAGTAGGTATGCCAAGGTAATGCTAAGGGTCTAGCATCCCTAGTTCTCCAGACCTTTTTGCAAGTCTTCATGCCAGAAACAGTCCAAAAGGAAAACAACACATAAAAAGCCAGCTGAAGGGGGTTTTTTTTCTTTTTTTTAAAGCAAGTATTAAAGTTCTTTCTATACTGCCTTTTAAGGTCAAATTGGCTATTACTGAAGTCACTACTGATGTTTGAGCCTAACCTAGTGTCAAAGCCTGTGTTGGTTTTTCCATTCAACCTTAGAGCTCCTCTGACTTGAATGTATTGTTAGAAGTCACAGACTTTGTAGTTACGTTGCTTCAGAATCTAGTATCTGGAAAATAATATTCAAAAGGTGGGTAGGAAAAGATCCAGTGTCTGACTTGTGTTAAGAGAACTTCCTGGCTGAGATTTTCAAAGCAGTGCATCTGCCCTTCTTTAAAGGAAGATGTGTGGCTAAATCCACTGCACTGCTTTGAAAATCTTAGCTCCCATGGTTATCTTCAGATGACAAATTGTTAATAAGAGTGAAAAAAAATGTTTAACATAATTTTAAGAACTGCTTATACATCAGGCCAACACAATTGACACTAGCAAATCATCAGAAGTTATTTTCGCCCATTAAATTGAAGTTCAGAATATTTGAAGACCATTTGGTGAGCAAGATCTCTTTAAAAATAAATAATAAAATCTTCAAGATCATGAGTCTATCAAGGGATTAATTAAAGTCAATGAAGAAATGTTCAAGGAAAGGTTTGCTCTCTGAGGTGCTTATTTTTCTTCCTGTCTCAAAGACTCTACTAGACTTCTTTCTCCTGTTAAGCAGACCATCCAGATATAACCCATGTATTTCACGTACACTCAGGGTAAACATTGTAACAGATAAATAGCAGTGAATTTGTAAGCTCATTTTCAAATAGGGCTACATAAGCATTTGCCTGTGTTCAAATCTTTGGCAGAGCTGGAACAGACAGGTGGGAAGACCTCCACCACCTTCTGTTTTAAATACAAGAAGCATTTCTTTGACCTTACCTTCTCTAATATGAGTATGTGTATTAGTGTCATTTATTTAAAAAAAAAACAAAAAAAAAACTCCCCTGCACACACTTCTCTCCCTTTAGGAAGGATGAGAGAATAAATGCATGGTAGATGTTAATCATATTGCTTCATGCATTACTAGAAGGGATGAACAGAGTGTAAGAACCTGAGTAAGACAGAACAAAGGGAGAGAGCGAGTCTGTGGCAGCTGGACTTAAAGTTGGTAGATCATCATTCAGTGCCTATTTCTGGATTAGGGTGCCTAAATTTAGACACCCAAGTTTGAAACTGTTCCTTTGTTCTTTCCTATTCTTAATTAAGCAGTGTTTCTGATTTTGAGTTTTCAAGTTATAGTTGTGGCCTTCTGGAAACCCCAGGTAAAGACTTGTTTGATGGTTGGGGACAATGTGGAGGATGGGACCTGCCAATATAAAGGACTGGCTCTTTTTTGGACCAACCATATATTGGATTAGCTTCTGGTGTTGATACTATTTAATGCCATGTCTTAATATGTTTGTGTGATTATGGTGTTGTTACTAAAACAATGTAGGAATCACTGCATGATATTTGCTTGCAACACAGGGTGTCATTCATGAGTTATACATAAATGGCAGCTTTACATATTTAAAGAGAACATGGACTGCTTCATATCTGAAGTATGTTTCCCAGGAGATACCACCACCATTTGATCTATTTTGATTTAATTTTTAATTTTTACATTTTAATCAAATGGTAGTATAACTCCTTTGGGAAAACATACTTCAGTTATGAAGTATTCCCTATACTAACCTTGAGAATCTTACACTGTACTGTCTCATCTGTAGGTGGTCTTTTTATGTCACACATAATTAAAATGAATTGCTGTTTGAGAACCATACAACCACATACAGATTTATGAATCTTGAGGCGCCTCCATTCAGATAATAACAATGATATCAGAAAGTGTGAGCAGATAAGCAGCATGAGGACAGGAAGTAGTAAGTAAGATGTTTGCTGATGAATGCTCATTACCTGGGCCCTGAGAGAGTAGACCAGGTGCACAGTAAAATGTTAAAGAAAGAATGTTTTCTGGAGGCAGATAATATTCAGTGTGGTTACATTATACTACATTTTTCTGTAGAGCACAGTTCTGTCTTCTATATTTAAAATATTCTAATACCTTTTTATATACTAAGAAATGGCTAATATGTCACCAGAAGAAAAATTGTGAAATCAGATTTACTAGGAAAATGTACTTTACAAAATCTAATGCAACTTGTTTGTATCAGCCTACTTTATCAGACTGTTTCAGAATATGTGAATGTATATTTGATAAGATTAGAGAGTAGCAGGAATCAGAAAGTAAGATTACAGAATTTGCATTCATATTTTCACATATTTGAAGGACAAAATGTCATATTTATTTTTATATTTGGTTTTGATTCTTAGTCACATCATTTCCAAAAATGTGAGCTTCAAGAAAAAGGCCTAATTTGAATAAGCATAGCTAAATTCTTTGTCTAATAAAAATAAACATAATACAGTTCTGTATCATGTAAAACATTCTGTAAAACCCTGTGTAATAAGCAGTAGGAAACAATGTAGTAAAAAGTAAAAGAAAATGTCTCTGATCTTTGAGTATGGGAATGTTTCTTTCTAGCAAGGGTAATTTTTAATGTATAATAAAATATCTGTGAAGTTACAGGCAAGGCTGTAGATGGAATATTGACCTGCAGAAGCAATGGGGTTTTCTGAATCAATAGAATTACCAATGAGAAGTCAACCTGAGATTTTCTGGTGCATATGTTCATAATATGCCATACAGCATTGGTGTTGCCATACGTGATTGCAAATAAAGGCTGCAAATAGGTGTGATGGTTAAGCATTAGGGGCAACTCTTAGGAAGCACTCAAAGTATCTGTCAAAATCTTAGAATGGTAACGCACAACCAACAAGGCCTCTTACTGTTCGAATCATGGTCTATCTAGTCCATATGCGATAAAGCAACACCATGCACTCAGTCATCTGGGAGTCAGCTCCTCAGGCCACAACATCCTGATTGGCCATTTACCTGTAGGGGAATAGTACCCACAAATGGCATAGCCTAACTCTGTGCACAGCACTAGCATCCCTCCATGCTTCTGTCCTCACACCACTTCAGCGACCCACTTACTCTCATTTCTGTGCTTAAGTTTAAGGTGAGTGATGAAGCCAACCAGTGCACCATGTTGTCTAGGACTTCTGCTGCACACAGCAAAAAGACACTCTCTCTAATGTTTCTGGACCTGCAGATCACTATCAGTGCTTATCCTTGTCCAATGTCAAAAACATTTGAGAATCCAAGCCTCTAAAAACCATCTCCTATCTAGTCCCCCATGTTTCGAGGTCATGATGACATTGCTCAAATCCACTGTGTGCTCAGGTAGTACAGTGATGAATGACCTAGAAATGCCTATGTAAATATATTGACTCTAAAGGTTAAAAAAAGTGTGTCTAAAGCATGGCAACTGGATACCTAGCTAAAAGTCATCTTGGAGAACAAAAGAACGTGATGTTAAAAGTTAAGGCCCTGATTCAGCAAGGTATATAGGCACATGGCTACTCATGGGATTTGAGTCTCATGAGTAGGCAGATGCTATACTCACGTGCTTCAAGTCAGGTATATGCTTAAGAACCATGCCAGAGCGGGGCCTTATTTAATAAATAAAGGTGTTTCCACATAAGACAGGAGAATGGAAACCATGTAACTCCCTCACAATCTGCCCCTTCCTCTGTAAAACCTCAACCCAATGTGGATTGGACCAGGGGGAAAATGAAGAAAAACAACTAATGAAATATAGACACACATGCATGCATCTTACTGCACACAGAAAGTCATCTGCACATTATAAAATGCCACTAGCTAGAAGACCCATCTACAGCCAACGTCCTATTATGACATTCTAATTCACACAAAATCAACTTCCTCTTCCCTAGCAGAATATCCCCCCACAATATCACGCTTTCCCTCAGTCTCACTCATCTCCATGCCCATAACATCCAATGAATACAAAATTCACACAAAATCCACTGCATCGCCTAAAATAAGAATATAATCCTTTAAACTGGAATTTGCAACAAAGGGAGTGACATACACACTGGGCCAAGACAGCACCTGACAGAGTCTTGGGGCTTGGTTTGTCTATGTATCATCATTGTAAACACAGACATTATAGAATTGCACTGGCGCAACTGAGCAGAATTTGGTTGACATTATAAACTGCAAAACCAGCTTCCCCCTAAAATGTTAGATAAGGAAGCCCTGCTTCCCCCACCCCCAATATCCTATGGGTTTGTGCATGTGTTATTTTTATTCACTCACGTCCACCTATCAGCAGCAGCAGGCTTCCTCATAGATGAGTAGCTCTGATGAGTCTTCTACTCTCTAGTAAGACCCATCCTATTAATCTCTTCTGTATCTGGATGGTGAACAGCTGCCAGGAGTTGTCCATGTTAACAAGTACTGTTTTTAGTGACTCCTACCTGGATGGTGTTCGCAATAGTAGTCTGGGCTTTGGATGGTGAGCAACCCTAGTTATTTGTGTTGTACCTTTAGTTTTAAAATTATATATACTACTGGGAAGGACACATTTTGGAAAGTTAAAAAGGGTTATTGCAGGAAAAGAGTATAGAGCAGTACTCACTCTGATCTGACAGTCTAATCTATAATGAAAATACATAAACGTGCTAGGCCAGATGCTCATCTGGTGTAAATTCACATAGGTCCATTGATAGCTTTTCTGTGTATCTTAAGTTTGTAAGGTTACTTGTACCAAGCTATTGCTCTTCCCAGGAGAACGGTTTCTGACTATGAGAATGATCCTGTACTCAAGTATCTACATATTCAGAGCATCACAGTCTAGTGAGTCTGTGAAATTAGGGGGAATAAATGCAGTGTGCATATTCAGTGTGCCATCTGAAAAAAACCCATATGAGTTTATGTCTAAATTAAATTTCTTCAAACATGTCAAAAGTATTAGTTCTCATTCAGGACTACATAATTTAATCAGATGAAAATAAAGCCACCGTGAGCTATCTGAGCTCAAAACATTTGTTTGAAAAATGTCTGACCAGGTGAAAGTTTTTTATTTCACAAATGGATCACTCAAAAAGGCTTAACTGATTTTATAAGATTGTTCAAAAATATTCACTTCTGAGATAAAACCAAGTATGAAAAACTTCAAAGGATTGGATTATTTTTAGATAAGGACTCTGAAGAGAGGTCTTGAGCGTCATTTTAACCTTAGTTATAATGGGCAGGAACTGTTGTTATTATAATATTATAAGGATTGCTAATGAAAAATGAGTGGGAAATTCTGCTTAATCGAACATCACATATATTCGTAGTTAGCTAACCATAACATGTACCTAAAAGGGAAATTGTTATAATTCTATTTTTGAAAAGATCGTGGGAGCACACTCAAAAACCACAAATCTTTCACTATAACCAATCTATGACTTTTCTTTAAGAAAAGTGGGGAAATGTTGTTCTCTGACAATTTTATAACTTAAGCGTTGATACACACAGTGTAAGGTAATTCAGTTAAGATTTTAACCATTAACACACTTCACTATTGTGGCTAGGTATTTAAGATTTGTATTAGGTAATGTTTTAGTCATAGCTGCCAACTACTGTTTCTAGGGTGCCCAGACAGCAAGTGTGAAAAATCAGGAAAGGGGGTGGGAGGTAATAGGAGACAATATAAGAAAAAGACCCAAAAATCAGGACTGTCCCTGTAAAATCAGGACATATGGTCACCCTACCTGTTTTTGAAATAGCTTGTGGATTATAGCCCTGGTTTACTTCTGAGCCATAGAATCATAGAATCATGAGCAGATCCTTCTGAGCCATAAAATCATAGAATATCAGTTTTGGAAGGGACCTCAGGAAGTCATCTATTCCAACCCTCTGCTCAAAGCAGGACTAATCCCCAACTAAATCATCCCAGCCAGGGCTTTGTCAAGCCTGACCTTAAAAACCTCTAAGGAAGGAATCCACTACCTCCCTAGGTAAACCCATTCCAGTGCTTCACCACCCTCCTATGAAAAAGTTTTTTCCTTAACATCCGACCCTAAGACTCTCCCCCTCTTGCAACTTTGAGACCGTTATCTTTTCTGTCATCTGCTCACCACTAACGAACAGTCTAGATCCACATCTTTGGAACCCCTTTCAGGTAGTTGAAAGCAGCTATCAAATCCCCCCTCATTCTTCTCTTCTTGCAGACTAAACGAATCCCAGTTCCCTTCAGCCTCTCCTCATAAGTCAGTGTGCTCCAGCCCCCTTCAATCATTATTTTGTTGCCTGACTGCTCTCCAATTTTCCACATCTTCTTGTAGTGTGGGCCCAAAACGTGACACATCTCAGGTGAGGCCTCACCAGTCGATAGAGGGAATGATTCACGTCCCTCTATTCTGCAATGTCCCTACTATACAGCCCAAATGCGTCGCCTTCTTGGCAACAAGCACACTTGATCATTATCCAAAGCTTCTCGTCCACTGTAAACCTCTAGATCCTTTTCTGCAAACGTGCTTCCTAGCCATTCAGTCCCTAGTCTATAACAGTGAATGGATTCTTCCATCCTAAGTGCAAGATCTTCACTTGTCCTGTGAAACCTCATCAGATTGGCTTTTGCCCATCTACTAATTTGTCTAGGTCCCTCCTATCCTTATCCCTACCCTCCAGCATACCTACCACTCCCTCCCAGTTTCGTGTCATCTGCAAACATGGGCTGAGGTGCAGGTCCATGCATCCTCCGATCATTAAATGAAGATCATTGAACAAAACCGGCCCCAGGACCAACCCCCTTGGGCACTCGCTGCAAACCAGCTGCTAACTATGACATGACCTGTATGGGCGGACTGCCCCACTCCTGGGAGGATGGCGTGGCACCAGAGCCTGCGCAGCCCAGGAGACCAAGCAGAAAAGGCTTATGGGGACCAATCAAGCCCCATTGGACGAAGAACCAATCAGGGACAGCTCACTCACTATATAAAAGCCTGCCCAGAGCAGAGCGGTCAGTGTGTCCCGGCCTTTGACAGGGGTAAGTCAGGGATCCAAGGGGAGACTAGCACGTGGACATGAAGCGCAGGCAGGTTCAGGGCGCTAGAAGGCTCTAACCCATAGCCGCCAGGCTGCAGGCCCTGAAGGCGAAGGCCTAGCAGGTGCAAGTGGCTGTAGGGAAGCGCCCAAGAAACAGACAAGAAAGGGAAGGAAGAAAGAGACAGCGAGGCTTGATGCCAGAGAGTCGCCTGGGCCAAGCGACCAAATAGAGGGCGGGCTGCGCCACCCCCTTCCTCCTTGCAGTACATCTATCTCATTAGGCCATTAAGGGAAGCGGCCATTAATCAGACATACGCCCTGTATGCCCCCACTTGCCCTTAGACAAGGGGATTAGATTTGGGGTGTGTGTTGCATATGAGTTGGCCTGAGCAATGTCAGGGACTGACTGATGCGACTCAGCATCTCTGGAAGGGCCAGAACTGACTAAGGGCACACTGCCGTTGAAGGGCAGTGGCAATTGAAGAGGATGCCGCCGACAGGGAGGCAACGTGTCCAGCAAACAGCAGCGAGAGACAGAAGGGCAGAACAATGGACGGGAACACCACCAGGACGGAGCGGCTCCTACTGGAATGAGCTAATTCCCGAAAAAACACACACAGCAGGAGGCGCTGCGGTGCGTGAGTCCCGCTCATCTACAGCAGCCATGATTACTATCCATTTTAGCTGACGATCTAGCCAGCTTTCTGTCCCAGCCTTATGCCCATTCATCCAGCCCCATACTACTTAACTTGCCGTCAAGGAAATACTGTGGAGACCGTATCAAAAAGCTTTGCTAAAGTCAAGGAATAACACATCCATTACTTTCCCCTCATCCACAGACTCAGTTATGTCCTCATAGAAGGCAATTCAATTAGTCAGGCATGACTTGCCCTTGGTGAATCCATGCTGACTGTTCCTGATCACTTTACTGTCCTCTAAGTGCTTCAGAATTGACTCCCTGAGGACCTGCTCCATTTTTTTTCCAGGGACTGAGGTGAGGCTGACTGGCCTGTAGTTCCCCGGATCCTCCTCCTTTCCCTTTTTAAAGATGGGCACTATATTAGCTTTTTTCCAGTCATCCGGGACCTCCCCTTATCGCCATGAGTTTTCAAAGATAATGGCCAATGGCTCTGCAATCACATCCTCCAACTCCTTTAGCACCCTCGGATGCAGTGCATCTAGCCCCATGGATTTGTGCTTGTCCAGTTTTTCTAAATAGTCCCGAACCACTTCTTTCTCCACAGAGGCTGGTCACCTCCTCCCCACACTGTGCTGCCCAGTGCAGCAGTCCGGGAGCTGACCTTGTTTGTAAAGACAGGCAAAAAAAAGCATTGAGTACATTAGCTTTTTCCACATCCTCTGTCATTAGGTTGCCTCCCTCATTCAGTAAGGGGCCCATACTTTCATTGACTTTCTTCTTGTTGCTAACATACCTGAAGAAACCCTTCTTGTTACTCTTAACATCTCTTGCTAACTGCCACTCCAAGTGTGATTTGGTCTTCCTGATTTCACTCCTGCATGCCTGAGCAATATTTTTATACTCCCCCTGGTCATTTGTCCAGTCTTCCACTTCTTGTAAGCTTCTTTTTTGCTTTTAACATCAGCAAGGATTTCACTGTTAAGCCAAGCTGGTCACCTGCCATATTTACTATTCTTTCTACACATCAGGATGTTTTTTTCCTGCAGCCTCAATAAGGATTCTTTAAAATACAGCCAGCTCTCCTGGACTCCTTTCTCTCTCATGTTATTCTCCCAGGGGATCCTGACCATCAGTTCCCTGAGGGAGTCAAAGTCTGCTTTTCTGAAGTCCAGGGTCCGTATTCTGCTGCTCTTCTTTCTTCCTTGTGTGAGGATCCTGAACTCGACCATCTCATGGTCACTGCCTCCCAGGTTCCCATCCACTTTTGCTTCTCCTCCTAATTCGTCCCTGTTTCTGAGCAGCAGGTCTAGAAGAGCTCTGCCCCTAGTTGGTTACTCCAGCACTCGTACCAGAAAATTGTCCCCTACACTTTCCAAAAACTTCCTGGATTATTTGTGCACCGCTGTATTGCTCTCCCAGCAGATATCAGGGTGATTAAAAATCTCCCATGAGAATCAGGGCCTGTGATCTAGTAACTTCTGTTAGTTGCTGAAAGAAAGCCTGGTCCACCTCATACCCCTGGTCTGGTGGTCTATAGCAGACTCCCACCACGACATCAACTTTGTTGCTCACACTTCTAAACTTTAATCCAGAGAGACTCAAGTTTTTCCGCAGTTTCATAACAGAGCTCTGAGTAGTCATAGTCCTCTCTTACATACAATGCAACTCCCTCACCTTTTCTGCCCTGCCTGTCCTTCCAGAACAGTTTATATCCGTCCATGACAGCACTGCAGTCATGTGAGTTAATCACATCATAGTTCCTTGACTGTGCCAGGACTTCCAGTTCTTCCTGCTTGTTTCCCAGGCTTGTTGCATTTGTGTATAGGCACTTAAGATAACTTCCTGATTGTCCTGCTTTTTCAGTCTGAGACAGGAGTCCTCCCCTCTTGAACTTCTTCTCGTGCTTCCTCCTGGTATCCCATTTCCCCACTTGCCTCAGGGCTTTGGTCTCCTTCCCCTGGTGAACCTAGTTTAAAGCCCTCCTCACTAGGTTAGCCATCCTGCTTGTGAAGATGCTCTTCCCTCTCTTCATTAGGTGGAGCCCATCTCTGCCTAGCACTCCTCCCTTCTTGGAACACCATCCCATGGTCAAAGAATCCAAAGCCTTCTTTCTGACACCACCCAAGTAGCCATTCGTTGACTTCCACAATTCGACTGTCTCTACCCAGACCTTTTCCCTGTACAGGGGGATGGACGAGAACACCACTTTGCACCTCAAACTCCTTTATCCTTCTTCCCAGAGCCATGTAGTCTGCAGTGATCTGCTCAAGGTCATTCTTGGCAGTATCACTGGTGCCCATGTGGAGAAGCAGGAAGGGGTAGCGATCCGAGGGCTTGATGAGTCTCGGCAGTCTCTCCGTCATATCATGAATCCTATCTCCTGGCAAGCAGCAGACCTCTCAGTTTTCTCAGTGGGGGTGGCAGATAGATGATGCAGTCCCCCTGAGGAGGGAGTCCCCGACCACCACCACCTATGTCAAGGTTCCTTCCTCACTCTGAACTTTATGGTACAAATGTGGGGACCTGCATGGACATTTCTAAGCTTAATTACTAGCTTAGATTTGGTACACTGCCACCATCCAGAATTTTAGTGTCTGGAGCACTTTCTGTCCCCCGAAAACTTTCCCCTCCCTGGGTTGCCTTTAGG